>NC_056737.1:1072133790-1072463790 GCF_019279795.1 Protopterus annectens
CCCCTTCCTTCTTCCCCTTCCATATACATTCCAGCAATTCTTTATTAATTATTGCCCACAACTTCACTTTTCATTGATAAAAAATACTATGCGACTAAAACTAAAGGCTAGAAACGTTTTCACTGCTCACATCGTACTATCCATATCCATAATCCGAAACATCCAATCTGAAGTAGTTTACCTCATTTGATCTTCAATCTGTAAGTCTTCGGATTCATATCGAATCTGACACGGCTGCATTTTCCAGCTATGGCTCCGAAATCCTTGCTCCTCCCCCTACCCATAATGCTCCCAGTCTCCCTTCAGATCTCATTTGCTGCCATAGCGATAGCAATGTGGTCCGAGCTCCATTGTTTGTTGTTGGGTAAACTGACTAAGTATTTTTGAATTTCTTCCTTCCGAACTTTTCCTGTACCTTCTCGGGTTTCTCCATAGCTAATCCTTCCTCTCATAGGCTTTCCTTTTCCTCCCTCTTTTCTTTAGTGTGTGTTTGCTTAGATCCTGTGTTTTGGCATGGCGGACGTCTCAAAACCCAGATTTAAGAGATGCACAGCGTGTGGCCATAAGCTTTCCCCTGCTGATGGCCACACTCTGTGTGTGGTTTGTTCAGGGGTGGCTCACCTCCGGTCCCCCTGCCTATTTACGCTGGGTTTAACCCCAGAGCTCGTAAGGACCAGTGTAATAAACTAACTGTAAAGGGCCTTTTGTCCTCTACATCCGGGATGGATGTCCCTCTGGCTAAATCATCAGCAGCTGCTGCTGCTTCTTCTTCTCCTTCCTTGGCCTGAGGAACTCAACCTCCCACCAAGAGGTCCGGGAAAGGGGATAAGGTCAAGAAAGACCAGTCTCGTAAATGCTCCCCCGACTGCTTGTCTGAGGCCGGTCCTCCACCGAAGACCCAACCTGTTTCCAGGCCTGCTTCACTTTGGCTCCGATACCTGAGGTTTCCCCCCGAGCCTGAGGTTCCGATCAGCCATTCGCCCAGTAGGCCCTATCCTGGCCCAGTTTGGTGGTGTCCTCACACTCCACCCGGAGCCTTTCCGAAGCAAAGATGGGCAAGATGATGTGGAGATTTATCCGTACTCGAATTCAGATGGGGGTCTTGCCAGGGCCTTCTCCCACTGGAGCAGGCACCTTCCAACCAGTTTTCAGACCTATTACTCCTTCTCTGAACCGACCCGCAGTTTTAGTGCTGCTGGATCTGAGGACAGTCAGAGTCAAGGGGTTGGTACCGATGGTACCCTGTACCTCTATGCCTGCCAGTGCCCTGAGTGTGTCAGATCTGACTGGGTCAGATCTGAGCTCTCTGAGCAGTAGCCTTGGGGTCGGATGCGAGGGGTTGCCTTCTGCTCCGGGCTTGTTGGAGAGGAGCATTCCTCTCGACGTCTCGTCTCTGACTCCCCGGTTGGATCAGAGGGGTACGGTCCCTGCCAGTTCAGCCCAGGAGGCCAATTTTCCCTCTGCATTCGACTTGGTGGAGAGGGTTCTTGCAGGGTTGAGGCCTCTGACCGTCTCGTCTTCGGACTCCGCCCAGACCTTCCTGGCCTTGAGTGCAAGTCCATCCTTCTTGCCATCTCATGGACAGCCCACAGCTGTATTGCCCCAGGATGTTCCAGTCTTGGAACTACCCACTTGCGATGTCTCCCCAGAGAGTCCCCCTGAGGAGCTCCCCCCACAAGCACATGTGCAAAAGGAGGCACTTGGACTCTCCTTCAGAGTCCCTCACATAGGACACAGACTTGGATAAAGGGGAAGGTTCCCCAAGATCACCCCCAGAGGATGTCTCATTTGGAGACATCATGGAGATCCTTCGCCAAAGGTTGGGTGGTCTGTCCCCAAACCAACCTCCGATGAGTCCGTGTTCCTGGAGCCATTCGTTCCGGGCCCATCTACCATTTGGGTGTCCCCTCCTGCTGATCCACTCATTGATCTAATAACATCTAGGGCATGGAAGTAGCCAAACACTCTAGAGCCCATAACCAAACACCTGGATAAGGTATTCAGTCTCCCTGCTAATAGACTTCATTGGCATAAGGGTTCACCTGTAGATGCGATGATGGTGGCGGCTACCACCAAGAAGGAACTCTCCCAGGAGAGTTCCACGTTCCATCCTCCTGACTGAGAGTCGAGGACTCTGGACCATTTTGGGAAGCAGTTCTATGCTTCAGCGACCTTCTGCGTGAGGGCACTGAACTATATGCTGCACATTATTCGACTCCAGAGAGACGTGGTTAAGGAAGTCATGGAGTTGACCCCAGGCTCCATGTCGGCGGACAGGAAGTTGTTTAACGCACGAATGGCCCCCGTCAATTCTGTTGCCAGCACGTCCATGCATTTGCTCTCCCATGCCACGTAGGGGGCTGCACAGGTGGTGGGGTCAGGCATTGCCATTCGGCGCCACTCCTGGCACCGCTTATGCCAATTCTCAGAGCCCTTCAAGGCATCTTTCACCAATGCCCCTTATGATGGTTCTTTCCTCTTTGGGAAGACAGTCAGAGAGACTCTAGTCCAGAGCGAGAAGGACAGGAAGGCACTGTCTACCATCGGAGTCCGCTTCTCTCCACCTCAAAGGTCCTTTTCCAGGAACCATTGAGGTCAAAAGAAGATGCAGTTCTGCAGATCTCAGGCATTTTTCCCTAGACGCTCAGGACCCGCCTTCCCCCAGAGGCAGATATAGACACCAACCTAGAGGCAGAGGGGAGTACTAGGAATTCTGCGTCCTGAGAATCATTCTCTGACAGACCTGGACAGCAACCCTGAGGGGTTGCCCATCTGTCCATCTCTGGAGGCAGTCACGGGGTCATCTGTTGCTCCACCCACTAGCATGGGAGTCCATCACAGTAGATCAGTGGGTGTTGAGAGTCATATCCAGAGACTATTTTGTCCCTTTCAAGGACTCACCCCCCTCCCAACAAAACCCTCCCGGACGTCCCACCCACACAGCGGGAGGAAGCAGCAGTGCAGATACAATCACTGCTAAGAAAATGAGACATCCAAACTGTCCCCCAAGACCAGTCCGGATCCAGGGTGTACTCCAGGTTCTTTTTAGTGCCAAAAAAGATGGGGGACCTCAGACCAATTTTGGATCTGTTCCACTTGAACCTGTCAATAACCAAGACAAAATTCCAGATGGTCATGATCCAATCCATCCTGCCCTTTCTGCAGGAAAAAGACGATCTGCTCAATAGATCTCCAGGATGCGTGCTATCACATCAAAATGCACAGGTGCTTCCGGAGGTTCCTCCGCTTCTGGCTGGGAGCCAATCATTACCAATTTGGAGGCCTCCCCTTCGGTCTCACCACAGCCCCCTGGGTGTTCACCAAGGTTATGGCAGTGGTAGTGGCTCACCTGAGGCTTCAGGGCATTCAGGTCTTTCCGTACCTGGACGATTGGCTCTTTACCGCCCCTTCAGAGCATCTACTATGTCAAGCCAGGGACTCCTTCCTTCTGTTAGCCGACAAGTTGGGCATTATCAGTCGGAACAAGTCAACTCTTTACCCGATCCATGTTTTAGAGTTCATTGGGGCACGGCTGGACACAATACAATCAAAGGTGTTCCTCACCTCAGACAGGATACGCACCTTGAGGATTCACATGTTACATATTCTGCAGACCCACTCACCCACAGCCGAAACAGTCTTAAGAGCTTTAGGTTCTATGGCAGCCGCAATAAATCTTCTCCCCATGGCACTCCACATCAGGGTCCTACAGTGGACTTTAGCAGTACAGTGGTCTCTGTTAGACCTCCCTTTGTCCTTTCCAGTGAGGATCTCGAAGACGTGCAAAAGCTCCCTTTGGTGGTGTATTCAGTACCCGGATCTCCATGAAGGACGTCCTTCTCAACCTCCTCCACCCCAAACCATAGTGACCATGGACGCCTCCCTGCTCAGTGAGGGGGTATTGCTCAGGAAGGATGGTCCAAGGCACGTGGTCCCCTCACGAGACCTATTTGCACATCAACGTCCTAGAGATGAGAGCGGTTCTTCTCGCATTGCAAGCCCTACATGCTCATCTTCCTCTGGGAATGATTGCAATTCAGACAGACAACATGTCAGTACTCTGGTATATCAACAAGCAGGGAGGGGGGCCAGATCTTACCCATTTTGCTGAGAGGCCTTGAGAGTGTGGAAATTAGTGATCTCCACCAGCCATTTTCTGGTGGCAATGCACATCCTGGGACTGTCCAACATCTTAGCGGACAGGCTCAGCAGATCCATCCTGATGCCCTACGAGTGGTCTCTGAAACCTTCAGTAGTGGAACAGATCTTCCTAAAGTGGGGTTGCCCTTGCTGCGATCTCTTCGCATCTCCTTCCAAAGCAAAATACAGCAAGTTCTTCACTCTGAACCCCCCCTCCCGGGGAAGCCCCGAGAGACGCTCTGATTCATGCTTGGCCTACGAGGCTCCTTTATGCATATCCTGCTTTTCCCCTTATGTCGAAGTTTCTGCAGAAATCTCGAAGGCTGGAGAGCACTGTGATCCTCATCGCCCCATTCAAGCCTCGACAGGTTTGGTTTCCCATACTCTGGTGTCATCTAGTTGTCCCTCCATGGACTTTGGATCCGGTCCCGCATCTGCTCTCACATCCTTTGGGGATCCCTCATCCAGACCTAGACAGTCTGAAGCTCACTGCTTGGCTGCTCCAGTTCCCATGATTCTTAGGACTCCCGGATTGTCTTCTCCAGTTAAGTCCATTCTGGGGGTGGCTCATAAGTCGTCCACTAGGAAAATGTATCGCAGTAAATGGAAACGTTTTTCGATGCGAGCCATTCAGAGGTCTTTGGATCTTTTCACTGCATCACTTCCAGCGATTCTAGAATTTTTAGCTAGCATTTTTCATCAAGGTGCTAGCTCTTCTATGTTGAAAGTCCAACTAGCCACAATTTCTAATTTTCATGCTGGGGTGGATATATCTTCTTTAGTTTCTTCGAAAATTTGTAAAACCTTTCTCAAAGGTGTCTTCCTCCTCAGATCTCTGGTCAAGGATCCCATTCCTCCATGGGACCTCACTTTGTTGCTGCAGGCATTGGTTTCCCTTCCCTTTGAACCTGCAGCCTCTGTGAATCTGCAATTTTTGACATGGAAAACTGCTTTTCTTGTTGCCATTACATCCGCTAGAAGGGTGTCTGAACTCCAAGCTCTTTCTATCAAAGTCCCTTGTATGATCTTCCACAAAGATAGAGTCTCACTACGTACTAATCCATCTTTTCTTCCTAAGGTAGCCTCGGAGGCTAATATCAATCATTATCAATTTGCCAGTATTTTTTCTGTACTATCAGAACAAAAGGGAACACAAATGACATTGTTTAGATGTTCATAGGAAGTTGAGATTTTCTTTACAAAGGACTAAATCCTTACGCAAGTCTGATCAGCTTTTTGTGTCTTATGCCAAGCCCTTTTTAGGCAGACCTGTTTCAAAAGTCACTATTGTTTGCTGGATTTCTCTCTGCATTGCCCGGGCTTATTCGGATAGAAGTTTGTCTCTTTCAGGAAAAGTGAAGGCTCGTTTGACCCGATCCATGGCTATGTCTGCGGCCTTTTGGTCTTGGGTCTCCCTGAATGATATTTGTTCAGCTGCCACTTGGGCCTCATCTCACACCTTTATTTCTCATTATAAGCTGGATTTGGTTTCTAGAAGTAGAGCATCCTTTGGCTCTGCGGTGCTATGGAATATACTTCCATGAGGGCCTCCCAAGAATTGGGTAGCTGGGGACTCTGTCCCACAGATTGAAGATCAAATGAAGTAAACTACTTCAGATTAAAGAAGTTATGTACTCACCATAACGTTCCATCTGAGTAGTTCTACTTCATTTGTCTTCAACCGTCCCCCCCTTCCCCTTATCCTTCAGGATACTATATGTCCCATGTTCTGGTCCCTTTCTGTTGGGATCTGTGCTTATGCTGGGAGTTAAGGGATCTGGTATTAAGTTTTTTCTTGGAGGATAAGTCCTTGTGTGGTCAGGTAATGGTTATAAGTTGGGCAGCAAACTCAATCTGAAGGGAGAAGGGAGACTGGGGGCATTATGGCTAGGGGGAAGAGCATGGAGCTCGGAGTCGTAGCTGGGAAATGCAGCTGTGTCAGATCCGATATGGATCCGAAGACCTACAGTTTGAAGACAAATGAAGTAGAACTACTCAGATGGAACATTTTGGTGAGTACATAACTTCTTTGTTTCTCAGTTTTTGTATTGTCTTTTCTTTAGTTTCTTCCCTCATATCATTAGCTGCCATAACGGAGTCCTTTTTAATCCATATACTTAAATACTTCGTCTTATCATGTCCCTGTAAATATGGGTACTGCTGAACCGGTTTGTGTGTGGGTACGTAGGTTACTGCTATAGCCTTTGTTTTATCTTCATTGATTTCATATCGCAAATTGTCATTTTCTGGATTTGTCAGGGACCAAATAATATCTGCAGGTGAAGCTAAATTTTCTTGATACAAATTCAAGGATATAACATGTATTTTAGAGTCCTTTATTTTCTTTGCCAGTAGCTCTAAATATAAAGCAAACAAAGGGAGAAGAGGACTCCCCTGGCTTTTTCTTATTTTCAGTTACAGCTTGTTAGATGGGAATCCTCTTAACCTTAATTCTTCCCACCAACCTTTTATATAGCCTTCTGATTAATCCTATTATTTTGTCAGGGAATGCAAATGTCTCATTGCCCTAATCACACAATCCAATCTGACTCTACTGAATGCTTTCTCTGCATCAAGACCCTCCAACATTTGCAGCATTTTCTTTCAGTCAGCCTATCTCAGTATCATCATTGTTCTATTAAGGTTGTCAGTTTTGTCTCCCAACAAAAAAAAGAAATAAACATTGATCCATATCTGTCAATGTTGGCAACACATTTGCCATTCTTTTAGACAGTATTAACATAAACACTTGAAAATCATGGTTTAAAACTGAAATGGGTCTATTGAAAGGTATTTACACAATTTGGATAAGAAAGAAACCATAGCTGTCTTTCAAAGTGGTGGTGCTTCCCCTCCTTTTCAAATGCTGTTAAACAAAGCAGTACCAAATCCTTATCACTTTCTTCTCTCTGAACTTCCAAATGTCTATAGGAATAATGTCCATTCCTGGCGACTTCCCTGTTGATTGATTTATACACAACCATTTTTATCTCCTCTCTGTTTATTTATGTGTTTATTCATTCATTCATTAATTTATTTACCAGATAGACTGCTGTGATGTCACCCTTTTGAAGCATGACCTGACCTCAAAGAGCAGAAAATCCATCAGAATGGGTACATAGCAAAATTCAGAACATATAGGATTAAAAGATCCGGTTAGAGTGCATTGAGAAAAACACAAAAATCTTATATATACAAAATACAAGCTAAGATGTGCATAAAATACATTGCAGTCATAAATATATAATAACCATTTATATACATGTGAAATATGAAAGTTTCTTAAATGTATTCTATTTTTCATGATATGGGATGGAACTTTCCTAACCATTGTTGTAGTAGCAGTTGCAGTTATATCCAATAAAGGAATGCTCTTTAAGTGCATATTTGAAACTTTTAATGATTTCTAAAATTATATGTCATTAGGTAGGTGGTTCCAGGTAGCAGGTCGTAGCCTCGACAAGGCTTTTTTGCCTACAGCAGTTTCAAATGGAGGGTGTACTGGAGAGAAATTGTTGCCCTGTGTACTTCTAAGTGCATAAGGGTAGTCTTGTAAAGGTAGTTTCACACTTAAGCAGGGCAGTGACGATGTCTTAGAACCTTGTAGAGTACATAGAAGAAAACCTGGCCCTATGAGGCACTGAAAGCCAGTTGAATTTTTTTCAGCAAATTGCAGTGGTGTACTTAGGGGTCTGTTATAAAATGAATCTGCAGATTTTATTTTCAGCAGTCTGTATTCGTGAGTGTTGTGGCTGCATGCATAATGAGAAAAAGAAGGCCATATTCCAGTTTGGGTTTTAAAATATTGTTAGCAGTGGCTCTACTGGCAGTGCGTGAAAGGAGGTGACTGATGTAAGCATAGTTTCAAGTGAGCAAGGACTTTATTTACAAAATCTGTACGTGTGGTGATGGAAAAGGTAGGGTCAAGTATTAGGCTTAGATTCCTCTGTTTAGTGTAATTTGGTATTATGTTGCTTGTATAATAGCTAGACAAATGTTTTGGTAATAGGGCACAGTGTAGAAATAGGTCTGTAATCCTTCAGTTAAGAGAAGTGGCATTAGCTAGAGACATTGTAGCTGCATGCATAAATGCTGGTGGGACAGTGCCTGAGGCGAGAGAGCGGTTAAAGATAGAAGTAAGAATTTTAGTAATTTTTTTTTCCAGCTGCACGTTGGGAAGGTAAAATGAAATCATCTGGATTTAGATCCTGAATTATTGAGTTTAAGTAGTAGGGACTTGATCTGTTTTACTGAAAGAGTGCAGCATAAGAGGTTATAGGGTATACATCATGTGATGAAAGTCCTTGTTATTCTTTGGTGGGGGAGTAAATTGTTGGTAAGGATTTAGTTATACTGGTTATGGTCGACAGCAAAAAAGTGAGCATAATCATTAGCAAAGGTGGAGTGATTCAGTGTTATTGGTTCATTTTTGGTAGCAAAAGAATTATTTAATGTCCTTGTTAAGCTTTTTATTTCTCTCCAAAACAGATCGGGTCTAGACCAGTTTACTTCCTGTTTCTGTTGAAGGTAGAGTTTGCAGTATTTGTTGCAATTCTTATTTCTTTCCTTAAACTCAGAAAAGTTTGGTGTTGCTGGTAAAAAAAAAAACTGAAAAAAACCCAGTGAGAGAAAAACAGGAAATTCCTTCCTGACTCCTAGTACTGTCAACCTTATGGGTCAACAATGTCTGCTAGCTACACCACTTCCTGCTTTTGGGTGGGAGGGAGGTTGGGCGGGTGCTCCACTCTGTTCTGCTTTGTGTTCTGCTTGAAAAAGAACTTTGCCCTTACTGTGTTTTTTTTTATTCCATTCCTTACCTAACCAAATATTTAGTCATTGTTGCCTCTCCCATTACTGCTTCTATCCCTATCCCTACCTTCCTGTCTCCCTCCCCCTACTGCATTATGTTTTTCCCTAAGTAGTATCACTGGGCCTGCGATACCTTGGCCTACTCTCATTGCCGCAGGATGAAAATAGGCACGCACATATCGATAATCAGACCACACACTTGATTGGAGGAGATGGCTGCAATGATATGTTAATTATGCTGATCAGGTCACATCATGGCTTAAGTCCAGGCCATTTCTAAAAATTTGAAGGTCAGTCATAGATCAAATCAAATATTCTGCTGCACACAAAGGGCAGAACTTGGAAGGGCATAAAACCACAGAAGCCATCAAACACTGTACACAGTTTCTGTAAAATGCTGAACCAATACCAATGGCTGAAGGTAACTGCAATCAAATGCCAAAAATCCAATTCCACAAAAAAAAACTTTTTATAAGTATAAAGTAACACATTTTAACTTCTCTGTGAGCTTCCTAGTTGAAGTTGATAGTAAGCTGTTATAAGTGTTCCACATTTGCCCATTTGTTCGATATCGTAGAGGTGCTGTTCCACATTCTGAAGAAGGAAAGTTGAGAACAATGGAAATGAGGTATGGTAATTGTTGAGCCTTATCTTCCTTTAAACTTGACATAAATAAGTCTTCCATAGTATTTCCATTTGTCTTTTCTTGGTTTCCACATCCCTCTGCTGTATTCAGATTTTCATAACATTTCCTAAATTTCTATAGGATATCTGGTTGTTTTTCTTGTCACTGACTCTGTGTTTGGAGGAAGTCTTTCTTACTTTCTGTTGCCTAAGTTGTTGCAGTAAATGTTTTATACTCCGGAGTTTTCAGAATTAGTTGCTTAACATCATGCTTTCTAAACTCCTGCATTTTATTCAAGTACTCCCTTATTTTCCCTTTAGCAATCTGTAATTGCTCCTCTTGTTCTGTGAGATTCCTTTTATCCTATAATACAGACCCTGTAAATAATTCCTACTAACTCTTTCCCAGATCTTTCTATTTTATTTCTATCCTATTTTTAAACTCCATTTTCATTTCATCTCACCCACTATCTGTCCTCCCTAATAATTCCTGAATAAATTGTAATAATCATTTCTTAAACTTCTGTCTTTTTAACAGGTATGTAAGAAAATGCCAGTGTCTCATTTTTACTTCATTACCCCGTATCTTTATCTTGCTGTTTGTTGGCTCATGATCTGAAATATTTATTGGATGTGTCTCATAGCTTTCAGTTAAATGCACATGCTTCTGTGAAATATAACTTCTATCCAGTTTAGCCCAGTTATTGGGGAATAATATATAAATTCTTATTTCCCGCTATTGAATTTGCTTCTTCCGTACCAAATATGTTCATGTATTTCTTCAGAAATCTTCCCTCCTTTGTTAGATTTTTCCTTCTAGGACTCCCTGATATATTCTTACTATTGCAAATCAAGTTCCAGTCTCCAGCTGAAAGCTAATTTTTTCTCCAAAAATTTTCTTAAGCTCCATAATAGCAGTTTTTGATGAAATGTAAGTACATGCCAGTGAAATCCTCCTTCCTTGCCAATAGCCTCTTGCTACCAAAAATCTACCATTACTGTCTTTTTTTCCTTTTCTTTTACTATTGGATCCCCCCTTGCGATCATTATTATTACTCCAAGTTTCATTTGTCCCTGATATTCTGCTGAATATCCATCCTGAAATAATAAAATTCAACATTCTATGCTTTTTGCTGTATCTGTAAGGCCATTTGTATTCCATCATAATATGAAAAGAGTGGTTATTCTGACAAAAAGCTATTACTCCAACCTCTTATACATGATAATTCCTTTGAATACGTATCTCCAGCTTTTGGCTTATAGGATGTTCATCGTGCATACAGCTGCAGTAATCACAGATGAGTTTTCTGCCGTCAGGCGGGTCCTCGGTCGGCCGAATTCCAAAGTCTAGGTCCGGCGTCGGTTGTTGTCGCTTTCTTTCCTGACGTCAGTGCGACAGGGGTACATAAGACACAGCCGACGCCATTTTCTTCTGTCTTTTTGCCGCGCGGTGCCCGAAGCAGAAGCAGTTCGCAAGTGCCGGTCGGCCAGCTCCTGAATTTACGAAAAATTGGAAACCGAAGTCTTCTTTAAAGCTAAGTACCCCGTTGGGGAAACTTTTCTTGCCTCAGACCGATGTCAGGCAAAGTTAACAATTGTATTTCTTGTGGGAAGCAAATACCGAGTAAGGATTTCCATTCCCTTTGCATACCTTGTTTAGGCCCAGACCACGACGTCTCGGGTTGTCGCTTTTGCGCTACTTTCAATAAACGCACTATTAAGCGTCGGGCGGAGTTCGCCCAACACTTTTTTGGTAAAGCCTTTGATTATAAAATGTCGTCGGAGACTCCGACTACCGTTTTGTCCAAAAAACGCACGGGCAAGGACAAGGACCGACACCACGCCAAAACCGGCTACACGTGGTCCGGTTCTCAGCGAGACGCCTATGCAGCCCCTGACTACCGACGACACTTCTTTGGCGGTGTCTTCTGTAACTGAGACCGCAGGCACCTTGGCCCATACCCAGACTACAACCACCGAAGCCACTGTGAGTGCTGAGCCTCCTAATGTGGACAGGTCCACTTCCACCCATGGTGTCTTTAGACCCTCATCTTCCTTTTCCATTAAGGCCTTTACTAAGTCCAAATCAGCCATGCATCCCAAGAGGCCTGTTGCACAGGGCCCATCTCCAGGCCCCATGCCTAAAAAGCAGATGCTTAAAATGGCTGAGGATTTAATTACTCTTATCAGGGGTTCCCAACCCCCTCCAGACAAGAGACCCAGAGTGGAGGAAGATTCTCCCTCTTCTGACCAGGGCTCCATTTTTTCAGAACATTCTGATGTAGAGGAACACTCGTACTCCCCTTTTGAAGATTCTGATGCAGAGCAGTCCATTCCGTCAGTATCTCTCCCAGAGGATTTTTCCTTTGGGGAAACCTTGCACACCTTGAGGGAACACTTCCATTGGGAAGGCCAAGACTTTTCTGATTCCAAGAAAAGACTTAGGGAATTTCTTTTGTTACCTCAACACAGACCTCTGGCGATACCTCCTGTCTTGGACATACTTGATGATGTTTACTCGGAGGCTTGCCTTAATCCGGATTCCCTGCCTCCTGCCCCAGTCAAGCCTGATAGGTACTACAGAGTTCCTAACTCACCAATTTCTTTACAAAAGCCATAATGCTGACCCTGAAACCATTTCTCAAGGCCCCAAGGGAATGAAGGCCTCTACTGCTAAGAATCCACTACCTTCCGAAGAGAGTCTATATCCTTAGAAAGGTGGGGAAAAAGGTATATACCTTGGCCACCCTAGCCATGAGGGCCTTAAATTGTCAGTTCCATATGCTTAAATATCAGCAGTTTCTGTTATCACAATTAAGAAATAAAATGTCTCAACCTGAACAACCAGATTTGAAGGAGTTGCAGGATATGATGCATAGTGCAGAACAAGTGGGTAAACACACCTTACAATGTGGCTATGATGCCTTAGAGGCCTCAAGTAGAGCTGCTGTTACAGGATCAGTCATTCGTAGACATGCCTGGCTTAGGAACAAATCTTGCCTGATCATGTTAAAGCTAAACTACTAGATGCTCCTTTACAAAAGGATGTACTATTTGGTACTAATGCTGAGGAGATACTACGGAAAATGGAAGAAAAAGCTAAATCTATGCAAACTGTCAAAGCTTTTCTACAGGTTCAACCACCACATTTTAGCAGAAATTGGCCTTCTAAAAACTGGTCCTTTCCAGCCACGGACAAGCCCCAAAGAGGTAGATACAGGCGCACATGGGGCAGAGGACAATCTCAAGGATCATATAGAGGCAGGCAATGGCAAACTCCAGCACCAAGAGGTGGCGAAGACAGTGCACAACAATACAGGAAACAAACCCAATGACTTCCTCCTTTTCATGCCAAGCAAGTCTCAGCTGGCAGCACCCTTGGGAGGAAAGCTGGCATTATTTACAAGAAATTGGCATATTATCACAACAGACAAATGGATCCTGGACATTATAAACAGAGGCTACAGATTTCATTTTCACACTCTTCCAAAAATGAGAGGCATGCCAAACCTGCCACACAATCAAAGGGCAGAGGCACAAATACAAATTTCAAAGCTCATGGACATGAAAGCTATTCAAGAGGTACCTACTCACGAACAAGGTCAAGGTTTTTATTCCAGACTATTTCTGGTACCAAGGAAAGGACCCGACTGGAGACCCATTTTGGACTTGTCCATCCTAAACACATTTCTACTCGTACCAAAATTCAAGATGCTCACATTACAGCAGCTTCTTCCCATGCTGGGCAAGGAGTTTTGGCTGGTAACATTGGACCTCAAGGAGGCATACCTGCATGTCCCAATCAGACAAAGCTGCAGAAGATACCTCAGATTTCTTGCAGGTTCAATTCACTATCAATTCTCTGCATTGCCCTTTGGCTTATCTACTGCGCCCAGAGTATTCACGAAATGCCTGGCATCAGTAATTGCCTACTGCAGACTTCAAGGGATACAAATTTACCCTTATTTGGACGACTGCCTGATCCAAGCGGACAGCAAGCACATACTTCTGGAACATCTGGCTTATGTAACACGGTTATTGAATTCTCTGGGATACAACACAGTCAACAAAGAGAAATCCAGGCTAACACCATCTCAGAAAATAACTTTCCTGGGTGCCAACTTGGACACAAACACACAGATGGCCTATCTCACGCCAGAAAAACAGGGGCAACTAACTCAGTACTTCAAAATGCTAGCAAATTGTACCAGGCTCACTGTAAGGAAAATCCTGCAGGCTCTGGGCTTCATGGCATCTTGCATTCTTTTAATCCCATGTGCAAAGTTGCACATGAGGAAACTTTAATGGTACCTAAAAAACCTATGGTCTCAACACAGCCACAGTTTGGAAACAATAATACCAATAATCCCATGTTTGCAAAAGGAATTTCTATGGTGGGCCCAAGCTTGTCAAACAAACACAGGTCTTCCATTCTGCAAGCCTCAAGCAAATCAAGTCATCACAACAGACGCCTCAGACTACGCCTGGGGGGCGCACATGACAAGTGCATTCAGGGCAAATGGTCCCAAAAGGAAAAGCACCTTCACATCAATCAAAAAGAAATGCTAGCAGTGATAAATGCAATTACAGCTTTCAAGGACCTCCTGCATCCAGGGCAATTATTGATAAGAACAGACAACACCACAGTAATGTGGTACATAAACAAACAAGGAGGAACACATTCATACCCCCTGTGCAGACTAGCCATGTCACTTCGGAACTTGGCTCTGGAATGGCAAATCGATCTTCAAGCACAGTACTTGCCAGGTTTGGAAAACACGCTGGCAGACAATTTAAGCAGAAATATGACAGACCCACACGAATGGAAGTTGCATCCCCAAGTGTTTACAAAGATAATCCAAGCGTGGGGAAGGCCAGACATAGATCTCTTCGCCTCCCACAGGAATCATCAATTGGAAAAGTTCTGTTCAAGGACCTTTCATCCAAAGGCCTGGAGAGTGGGCGCCCTTTCCTTCAGTTGGGCAGCATGGACAGTTTACGCTTTCCCACCTTTGCCTCTTCTGCCCAAGGTGCTCTTGAAAGCAAGAGCAGACAGACCGAAGATGATACTGATTGCTCCAGACTGACCAAGACAACACTGGTACCCACTCCTGAGGAGCCTAACGCATACTCCTCCCTGGTTCCCACCTCTAATGCCTCTTCTACTGACTCAGCACAGCTACAAAACTCTTCACAGTCAGCTGAAAACACTCAATCTCGCTGCATGGAAAATTCCTTAACACCACAACAGACCCTACTCTCCAAAGAGGTGCAGGATGTCATTTTGGAGGCCAGAAGGCCATCTACTAGAAAGGCTTACTCCACAAAATGGAAACGGTTTTGCTCTTGGAATGAGAAAAAAGGCCAGGATCCTAGAAAACTGAATTTGCCTCGGATATTACAGTATCTAGCTGAGCTGTTGACCAGTGGACTTTCATTTTCCTCCATAAAAATTCATGCCTCAGCCATTTCTGCAGAATTCAACACTGATCCACCCTTATTCTCTCACCCACTCTTAAGACAGTTCCTCAGAGGGGCTAAGAATATAAGACCTCCAAGGAAACAACCAATACCAGCCTGGGATCTTAATTACATTCTAGAAAAATTAACATTGCCTCCCTTTGAACCAGCTGCCTCAACAGATTTGCAATATTTGTCCTGGAAAACAGCTTTCCTTCTGGCCATTACCTCAGCTCGTAGGGTTTCGGAACTACAAGCCCTCATGGCTGTGCAGCCCTTTCTCATCTTCCATCAGGGCAGGGTTTCCCTTCGAACCAATCCGTCATTTATGCCTAAAGTGGTATCCAGGGTAGCTTTAAATCAAGCCATACACTTACCTACCTTTTACCCCAATCCTCAAAACAAAGGGGGAAGGCTGCTACACTCCTTAGACATCCATAGACAGCTACGTTATTATTTGGGCAGAACAAAGCCTTTCAGGAAATCAGAACAACTTTTTGTGTCCTATGCTGTGGGAGCTCAAGGGAAGCCAGTTACCAAACAGACAATTTCAAAGTGGATAGGCCACTGCATACGGTTTTGTTACTCCTTTCATGGAAAATCTGTCCCTACAGGCATCAGATCCCACTCCACCAGGGCCACAGCTACCTCTACAGCCTTCCTCAGAGGAGTTCCCACCAAAGATATTTTGGAGGCAGCCACTTGGAGTTCTGTGCATACCTTCACCAAACATTACCACCTGCCCTTATACTCCAAAACTAGAGCAGGCTTTGCCACTGCTGTGTTGCAGGGCATTCTGGCTCATCCCAGTTCCACCTAGTGCCTACCACCCTGTGCGTAGCTTTGGGATTCTACCCATCTGTGATTACTGCAACTGTATGCACGATGAACATAGTACAGTTTTGTACCTATCATAAATGTAGATGTTCGAGTGCTAATACAGCTGCAGTACAGGTTTCCCTCCCTCCTTCCCCTCTTGGTAAAGGCCTAGGGGCTAACCCCTCCTCATACAACCTGATTGGGTTATCCTTCTATGGTATATTTGCTTGCAACTACTGATTTTTGATTATATTGCATTGCATGAATATATATATATAATTTATGTATTGCCTTCCTTCTGAGGGCACCTGACATCTGGGGCAAAAAAGACTGAAGAAAATGGCGTCAGCTGTGTCTTGTATACCCCTGTCGCACTGACGTCAGGAAAGAAAGCGACAACAACTGACGCCCGACCTAGACTTTGGAATTCGGCCGACCGAGGACCCGCCTGACGGCAGAAAACCCATCTGTGATTACTGCAGCTGTATTAGCACTCGAACATCTACATTTATGGTAGGTACAAAACTGTACTTTCATAGGTATTTACTAGGCTAATGGCCACAAGGGCCTTTTTAAGCCTAGCCATGCATCCCAAATCTATGACAAGTTCTGGTACCCTTGATGGGTGTAAGCAGAAGCTTGGGAGATGAACCATTTACAGGTTGCCGGTGTCTATTAGAGACATAGGTACCAAGCCAGGGATGAATTTCCTGTTCCCTATCCAGTTGTCCAAGTTGCACTTGAATTGGGTTAGGGAGAAACTCTGTATCAACTGGATGGGGAACCTATTCCAGAGACAGGGTAGTCGCTGGGATAAATTATTGATACTCCATGGGATTGTACTGATGACTGCAGGATATACAGTTATCCTCTTCAGAGTCGACAAATACATGCACACCAGTTGACTGCAGTGAGATTTGAACCCCTGCCTAACTACGTACACCAGCTAGAGAACTCAGTACTTAATGGCAGCACCATGGCACAAGTCTAAAGTATCTTCTGAATAATACTTGAGTGTGGACAGAAGTACCCTGGACTCTTGCTGTTCTAATTATACACATAAGTTGACTGTTATGAGATTAGAACCCCTATCTATCTAACTACACAGTATAGAAAACACAGTACTTAATGTTGTCACTACTGCAAACGTCTAAATTCAAGTAAACATTTAATCCCTACAAGTACTGCACTGTTTCCTGTTTCAGTGTATATTCATAGAATACTACTAGGCTAACTAACTTTGTGGGCCATTTTAAGCCTAGCCTTTCTGGCACTTGAGAATCATACCCTGCACCTTAACCATGATGTCAACCTCCCACACTTAAATACTCATGATAATATTTGGCTGTCTGATCTTTTATACAGATGATGCTTTTCATCTCGATTTGAATCTATGTCACATTTTTCAAGACTTACTCAAAAAAAAAATACTAAATACATTTTTAGAAACCCTGCCTCTTTTTAACTCAGAACAAACACACAAAGCTATATACATTTGCAACAAATGAAAATTATCCCTTCAGATAGAGTAGCTGCACCCATATGTATTAAGTATTCTAAAGTTAAGGTTACCCACTTTAAAGTGCATGCTATAGCAGCGCTCCCACTTACAATGTTTGCTGTCTGTTTTTTCTCATCTTAACTCTGTTCCCTTCCCAGAGTGAAAAACAGCTTGCATGCCTTCAGTAAATCTGAAAAAGTGCATTGGCTGCCTTTAAATAAATACACTGAAATGTACACTGTTCTGTTAACAGAATTTTATTTATTTAACATTTGTTTATCGGGAAAGCCTGACTTAAGCCAGTTTTCAGCAGAGGTCCGGGGAGAAATACTCCAGATGCTTGTCTTTGTAACTTGGGAGGAAACTGAAGCACCTGAAGGAAAACCCACATGAATGCAGGGATGACATGCAGACTCTACACAGAGGGCACCCCAGACGAGAATTGAACCGGTGAACCTCTTGCTGTGAGGTGACAGTTAACTGTTGCACCACTGCGCAGTATTAAGGTTGCTGGGGAGGCTACCACTTCTTATTCACTTTTCACAGATTCAAACTTTAATTTTTCACTGAAGTGCTTAACACTGTATCTGTGAATGTTATATTTCTCTCAGCAAAAACTGCTGAGAACCCTCAAGATTAATTGCTTTCACTTCCAAACAGCTCATGTGAAAGTAAAAGCAGTCAGCAGTGAGAAAACAAAACAGTTAATGACTTTATGGATGCATAAAAAAATCTTTGTATTTCTCTCAGAATACAATGTACGAAGTCTGGTGAACTTCCTGCACACTTCATCTCCCCTGAAAAGCGTTTGCAAATAGAAGAAAAAAAGCAGGATAACAACATGCAGTCTTCCATAATCACTTTGTATTATATTCCAAGCCTATTTGCTTATCCAAAAAAAAAAAAATTGTCTTAAGCCAAAAACAATTATTTAGACATCTGCCCCTAAAAAACAAAGGAAATCATTATCTTATTTCAGTGCACTTTTACACCCCACCCCCTACTCAGCAGCCGATGAATACAATATTATATTAGGTTTAACTTGCTTCTAATTAGCATTTATCTTGGTCCATTATAAAACATGTATATCGTAAAAGTGAGAAAAAGTAGTTCCTTGCTTTAATATCTTTAATATATATAGCACTAATAAGACTCCCTCTACTTCACATTTAAATTACCTGCTGATTGCTTACTATAGAAAAGTGCTTTACAAAATATCATGCAATTTATATCATGACTTTATACAAATATTAATAAAAACAAAGCTAAAACTGTCAAAAGGTTACAAAGCAAAAACACTATTAACACAAAAGCCTTTTTCGGACTTGGAGAAACATAAACCACAGCCAGAACTTAAAGTAGAAAACTTTAATCAAATCACTTTCAAAACATACAAAGCTTGAAAATTTGAGAGCTTTCGTTCGTTCATGTTAAAAATCTAACTTCATCAGAAAAAAAGAAGTTAGGTCTTACCATAACGTTCCATCTTTCTTGTAGATCTTTGTTCATTCATTACTAATAGGATTTTGGTTCCGTCCTTGGAACTGATATGGCCGTTTCCAAGCTCGCGCCAGACAAAAACTCTCAGCTAAGACCTACCCATAATGCCCCTCTCCTAGTTACTCCAGATCGAGTTTGCTTACCCCTATATAATAGACGTAGTAATAGAAAAATAGTAGAAGGCTCTGTCTGAGCAAATACCCTAACCAGGAGTCCAGGAAGGGGGAAGGAGGGCAGGAAGTAATGAATGAACAAAGATCTACAACATAGATGGAACGTTATGGTAAGACATAACTTCTTTATCTTATGTTGTAAATCTTTGTTCATTAATTACTATTAGGACTGAGTCCCCAGCTACTTGAGTCCTGGGTGGCCCTAAGGAAGGATATTCCTGAGCACCATAGAACCAAAAGATGCTCGTCCCCTGGAGGCCAAATCCAATTTGTAATGAGAGATAAAGGTATGAGGTCTTGCCAAGTGGCTGCTGCACAGATATCATCCATAGAAGCTCTGGAATGAAATGCTACAGAATTAGCCATAGATCTTTTAGAATGAGCCTTTATTCTGGAAGGTAAGGGTAGCGTATTCTGTTGGTAGATAAAGGTAAAGACGTTTCTAAGCCAGGAGGATAAAGTCACTTTGGAAACAGGTTTGCCCAATCTGGGTCCTGCAAAGGCCACAAAAAATTGATCTGTTTTCCTGAAAGATTTAGTCCTGTCCAAATAACAACGAAGCTGCCAGTGCACATCAAGGATGTGCAAAAGGTACTCCCCTCTATTAGAATGCTGAGGGAAGAAAACCGGTAGGTCAATATATTGGTTAATGGAAAATCCAGAAATGACGTTGGGTGAGAAAGAAGGGTCAGTACGAAGGGACAACCCTATCCATGTGGAAGATCAAGTAAGGTCTCTTGACACTCAAGGCCTGCAGCTCATATACTCTTCTCGCTGTGAGGTTTTCCAGGACAAAAATTTTAAGTCACATGAATCAAAGGGCTCGAAAGGAGGACCTGTGAGAGAATGAAGCACCAAAGTCAAGTCCCCAGGGTTCTAAGGGAGTCTTGACTGGAGGTTTAACATGTAATACTCCTTTCAGAAATGTCTTGCATAGGCGATATGACATAATTGAAGAATTATCAAGTCCATTATGAAAGTTGGCGATAGCTGCTAAATGTACAGTGATCATCGATGCTGAGGCTCCTGCATGTAAAAGAGTAGTCAGGTATTGTAGTATCTTTTGAATAGGCATAGAGAAAGTGTCTAAGTTCTGATTTTTGGCCCTAGTCCATTTACTAGAATAAACTTTCCTGCTGGAAGGTTTGTGTGAAGCCAGAAGAATTTCATGAACAGCAGATGGGATGTCAGGCAGCCTGGCAATCATTGGAAGTGGAGGAACCAAGCTGTGAGCTTGAGACTGTGGAGGTTCGGATGAATCCGTCCCTGAGGATGAGATAACAGGTCTTGGGAATGATCCAGGATCCACGGGCTGTGAATCAGATGAGGCCATAGAAACTGGAACCAGACTTGATGGGGCCAGTAGGGGGCAATGAGGATCACTTTGCTTCTCAACCTCTGAGCTTTCTGGAGAAATTTTGGAATGAGGAGAAATGGGGGGAAAGGCATACATAAGAACCGGGGGCCAATCTTGCATTAGAGTGTCCCTTGGGGGTTCCCCTAAGGGGGGATCAGGGCAAAGTAGCTTCTGCATTTGTAGTTTGGGGGGAAGCAAACAGATCGCAGCAAGGCTTGCCCCAGTGTTGGAAGATCCAATCAGCTGTTACAGGGGTGAGGGACCACTCGTGAGGCATTAGGATGTTCCTGCTCAGATTGCCCGCAATAAGGTTGGAACTCCCGGGAATGTGCATTGCTATAAGAAAACAGTTGGAAACAATCGCCTAGTGCCAAATCCTCATGGCTTCCTGACACAGGCGGTAAGACCTAGTTCCGCCTTGCTTGTTGATATGCCAGATGACTGACATGTTGTCTGACTGAATTGCAATGGTCCCAGAGGGTAGGGATGCATGGAACACTTGCAGTGCTAAGAGAACTGCCCTCAGTTCCAGGACATTTATGTGCAAATTTGCCTCCATGGGGGACCAGGTGCCTTGGACCATCTTTCCCTGGAAATGCCCCCCCCTAACAGGGAAGCGCCCGTGGTCACCATGGCCGTGGGCTGGGGAAGACAGAATGGTCGACACCAAAGATTAATTTGTGGCTTCATCCACCATAGCATTTCTTCCTTGCAATGGTTTGTAAGACGTATCATGTGGTCGAGTGGGTTAGTTAGAAACAACCATTGTGCAGAAAGGAGCCACTGCAGGATTCTCATGTGCAGCCTCGCCCTTGGTACTAACATAATGGCAGCCACCATGGAGCCTAAGAGTTGCAGTACAAGACATGCTGGTACATAGGTCTGAGGAAGAAGGTCTTGGATTTGGTGTCTTATTTTCGAAAGCCTGTGAGGGGGGAGAGAAGCTTGACAGGATGTTGTCGAAGACTGCTCCAATAAATTCCAGTGTCTTTGTTGGGGACATTTGAGATTTGTCCTTGTTGATTGTAATCCCCAAGCGGAAAGCAATACCTTGAGTGTAAGAGAGGCTGCGGACTAGGAGATTCCTGGTCTGAGCGGTAAGGAGCCAATCTAGATACGGAAACACCTGGAATCTTAGTAGTCGAAGATGAGCTACCACAACTGCCATACATTTGGTGAACACTCGGGAGGGCTGTCGAGAGACTGGATGGCAGTGCCCTAAACTGGTAGTGATTGGCTCCCAGCCAGAAGCGGAGAACCCTCCGGGAGCAGTGATCCATCTTTATGTGGTAGTACGTGTCCTGGAGGTCTGTAGAGCACATCCAGTTGTCCCTCCCTAGGAAGGGAAGAATGGACTGTACCGTGACCATCCGGAATTTTTGAGGTTTGATAAATTTGTTCAATAGGCTGAGATCCAAGATTGGTCTCCAGTCCCCTGTCTTTTTTGGCACTGAAAAGAACCTAGAGTAAAACCCGGATCATTTCTGGTTTGGTGGGACTGGTTGGATGACCCTTTTTCTTAGCAGCTTTACTATTTGTAAGGCTGCTAATTCTCTCTGATTGGGGGTACATCAGAGATTCGTTGGGTCTAGAAATTAAATCGAATGGCATTTGGTAGCCTCTGGATATTATTCTCTGCACCCAAACATCGGTAGTAATAAGATGCCAGGCTGGTAGGTGCAGAGAAAAACGACCTCAGACTGCTTCCAGAGGAAAGCAATGGGGCCACTGTTCAGGAGCGCTCGTAGGGTCTGCTGGAGAAAATCTCTAGCACCCTGGTTACGCTGACCGCCTCTACCCTGAAAGGGGCACCTTCTGTATGAGTTGCCCCCTCTGCCTCCGGGGGATTGTTCACCACTAGTGTCATGAAAAGATCCTTGGGATTTCTTGAACCACATGTTTCCTCCCTTCTGGTTCCTGGAGTAGGACCTCTGGGGGTTGGAAAAGCGTATGCCCACAGCAGACAAGGTCTTTCCGTCTTTCTCACTACATGCAAGTGTGTCTCATACTTTGGGTACAAAAAGTGCAGATTCTTCGACAGGTGCATTGACGAAGAAAGATTTAAAGGGGTCTGTGACGTCACACAACCGCATCCAAGCATTACTTCTCATGACAGTGCCTGATGCAGCAGCTCAAGCTGCCCCCTCGTTGGTGTGAGATATCAAATGCATCGCGGAGTTCGCAATGGATTCCAGAGTAGCTAGCTGTGAGGCGCCAGTGTCACACACCTCATCAGGCAGTACCCCTACCAAAGAGGAAGACATTTTGGAAATTAGGTCTCTTTGAAGGCGAGTAAAGTATGCAGGATAGTTCAGC
This sequence comes from Protopterus annectens, assembly GCF_019279795.1. NCBI lineage: Eukaryota > Metazoa > Chordata > Ceratodontiformes > Protopteridae > Protopterus > Protopterus annectens. The sequence continues at coordinate 1,072,156,490 of NC_056737.1, forward strand.
GACCGAATGGTGAAGGTCACTGAAGCATAGGTCTGCTTCCCTAGTCTGTCCATGGTCCGGGACTCCCTGTTCAGAGGATGGGCAGTGGAACTATATTCTGCCAGTTCCCTCTTGGTGGCCGCCGCCACGACCATAGTCAACTGTCATCTGCTTGGACCGGTGGGCTGGTCTTCACGTGTAGATAAAATTTTGTGTGGCCACTGGGGGACAGGTTCTATGTTGTCCAGGGCCTTCCAGGCACACTGCAGAATGAGCTTAACAAGGTCATCTGCTGGTGGGGTCACCCAGGAAGTAGATGGCTGGGCACGGAAGGCCTGCAAGAACACCAGTTCCTTAGAAGAAGGGTTAGAGGACTTCCAGTCTCCCCGCTGCTTGAAGATTTCATGAATGTCTCTGAATGAGACATCTGGGGGAGACCGTGGGGACCCTTCCACCTCATCACAATCAATGTCTTCGTGATAGATTTCTCCAGGGAATCAAGGTGCTTCCTCTTGCACCGTTTCTACCACGGTGGCTCCCCAGTGGGATCTTCTGAGGAGGACTCCGGAGAAAGGGTTCCCTTCAAAGGGGAATCTTGCGAGTCTCGTGCCTGGGGTCCCGAAATAGAGGGTTGGGAGAGGTGCATGCTGGGGGGGGGGGTTCTGATACTGATGTCATTGGTGCTGACTGCGAGCCCGAGGAGTCAAGGACCCTTTCCATCACCTGAAAAGCAGGCCCGCCCGAGGAGGGATGGGAGCCCGGAACAGGGAAGGACAACCTCTGAACTGGGGTCACACCCCGTCCTGAGGAGCCCACCTCCAGGTGGGGAGCTCAGAGAAGACTGGAAGCCGTCGGAGCCATGGACATAAGACGGCACCAGTGAGAAAATAGGCACTGGGATAGTTACCAAGGTACGGATGGTCCAAGCAATTCTCTGAGAGAGCATTGGCTCCACCGGAGCAGATGCAACAAGGGTGGTCGGTGCCGACAGGGGAAAAACTGCTGTCGGAGCCGAGACACTATGCAATGGAGTGGACATCAGTACCGAGATCTCTGAGATCTGGGTAGAGGCTGGAGAAGGATAAACAAGGGAAGATGTAGTAAAAGATTCCGAGCCAAGAGGGATGGAAGGTCTAGCTGGACTGGGCAAACTCCTAGCTGCCAGAAGCTGGTCCACAACCCGCACTAGATCTAATTCATTAAAACTCCTAGTGGATCTAAAGGAGGCTGCTGAAGGAGAATCAGGTCTTTCTAGAAAGGGGCTAAACCTCTGCCCCAAAAAAGGGTTGTAAATTGGAGAGTATCTTGTCCTTGGCAGATATTCAAGTTTTGGAGCCGATGGAGCCAAAGAAACAGTTGGCACCGTGGCCAGGGATGGTGTCAAAGCAGATACAGTCATAGGAGCCAATGTCAGATCCAAGGACAACACCGAAGTCAATGGTGCCAAGGTTGGAACCGAAATAGGGGTGAATATTATGGATGGCACTGAGGGAGAAGATAATGAGCCTGGTGCCAAAGAGGTCTGCCCCGAGGGCGCCAGCGAAGTATGAAACCAACTCTGTTCTGTAATTGACGGAGATGCAGGAACCGAGTGACTCCATTTTTCCATATGTTTTTTGGTCTTTGGAGGGGGTGAGACCTCAGACCCAGTAGAGCCTCCGAAAAAGATATCTTGATTAAACCTTTTAAAATAAGCTTATTTTTACATTCTGCTACTGTACAATTACTAAAACTGGCACAAATGTCACAGTCAGCTTTAATATGATCCGCGCCCAAACAGTAGACACAACGAGCATGTGTATCCGAATTAGGCATCTTACATCCACACTTGTCACACTGTTTAAACCCCAACTTAGCTTTGTCTGACATAGTAAGGCAACAAGGCTATCCTATAGGGAAAACAAAATAAAGGAGAGAAAAAGGGGAGAGAATACCAACGATGGTATTTAAAAAATGCCACAAGTGGTAAGAAAGGGCCTGTCAAATGTAGGCGAGAGGGGCAGTACCAATAATGGTAGAAATTAAATTACCAAAGTAAAGGGTAGGGAATTGAATTAGGTTATAGGCGACAGTGAGAAAGGGCTAAATTGACTAAAAAATAAACCATTTTGAAGAGAAACAGTCTTAAAAATGACAATTTTCTACTTAGCTTTGAGAGAGATGGCTAGCATGTCTGGCTAGGAATGCGGCAAACGAGATCTGGAGTAACTAGGAGAGGGGCATTATGGGCAGACCTTAGCTGAGAGTTTTTGGCTGGTGTGAGCTTGGAAATGGCCGTATCGGTTCTGAGGACGGAACCGAAGTCCTAATAGTAATTAATGAACAAAGATTTACAACATCAGATTTAACAGTTACAAATGATATAAACACCTTTGGATGGTCAGGATTCATTTTCCCACTTTACCTGTTCCATTTTAGAATGCTTTTTACATTTAAATTACCATTTAAATGAGGGGGCATGTCTGCTTGCAGTTTAATTTGACATCTGAGTTCTTTCACTTCGAGCTGGGGGTTAATAAAAACACATACTGTTTTACTTTGCTACTTCTCAATTTAATTCTATGTATATATGTATATAGTAAACAACTTTATTGTATATTACCTTTACTATTTGTATTATGCTCACCATTAGTATTGTATTTTTTTAATAACAGCTGCATCAAGCTTGTACTGTTGCAACGTTTATTAGTATTTTGTGTATATGTGTTGGAGCTTTTCTCCCTGGGCCTCTACTGAAAATGGACATGTATCCATTTAGACTAGCCCGGTCAACAAATGTAAAATAAATAAAATTCACAGTCCTTTAAAACATTAAAGAAATAAAGTGGGGTATATGCTTACAGTTCACAGACAAGTTTAACAACAAAATTGTAGTCTTTGTTAGCCAGTTTTGCTTGCAAGGCCATATTTCACATGTCTGTGTCTGTATTCAGTGGGACTGATGCTTTATCGTTTGAAATTTATTCACTGATGTCATTGTTGCTGGTCTTTATCCTGATCATCTCCATCTCCCAGCATCAGTCTCTGGTTCAAGTCTAAGGTACTCCAGTTTCTTTCAGTAAACTCCTGTGATCTTTTTCTGTCTGCTAAGGATTTTTCTTTGGAGTACTGGAACAGATTTCACTGGTGAAGTCTGTTTCTGTCTATGGCTTTGCTGTCAGACGAATGAGAAGCAGAGCCCCTGCTGCTTGCTTGCTCACACCTTGTCGGATTAACTTGATTTCCTCCTTAGCCTGTTCGTCTTTGATCAACATGTGCATTTAACTGAAAGCTTCAGCAAACATCCATTAACTATTTGAGATCATGTGCCACTAACAACTAAGATCAACTGAATAGGTCAACTGACAATAGAGGGCGGATCTGTTTGTAGTATGTTAAATCTGTTTAGTTTTTGTTAATAGATATAGCCGTGCTAAATTGATCTTGGCCTATAAGATTTTTCATGATCCAGACTTGTAAGTTATATACGGTATAAAAATTAATAGGTGCACTAAAACTCAGACACAGTAACATGAAGTTTGTAGTTAAACTAGGCAATAGTACAGTCAAAGCTGAATACATAACCTGTATACATGACCAGTCACCATCCCATTTTCTGTAATGTTGCTCTTCCACACTTCTGTTCTAATTCTTCTTCTCCTAGTCTCTATTTCAACATCCTACCAACACCGTCTGCATGCTTTCTACCCCTCCCCTACAAGCTCAATGCCCTTACCACTCCATACTGAAGTCATACACTTCAATATAGCACCAAGCCTCATTATCACCACCAAAGTAGCACTCTGCACATATAGATATGCAGATCAACAAACCACACCTCATCTGCTCTCTAAATATATTACATTAACATTCAAGCACCCATATCCATTAATATATTTAAGATCAAACCTCAAACTTAGCAGTGATATCCACCCAAACCCAGGCCCCAAAATTTACCCATAAGAACCAAACACACCACCCATTCCAAATGCCCACATTACTACTAATCCTACCTGTAAGGAAAAAAAAAAACAGATCTCTTACTTCTAAATATGACTCTCAGGAGCCTCGTTCATAAATACACGAATTTCTTGCATCTCTGTCTCTACTCCTCGACATAGCAGCTTTAACTGAAACCTGGCTAAAGCCTGAGAGAAGCAACAATGAAATTCTAACCAAAGGCTGCAACATCCATAGACTGGATAGATTAAACAAACTCAGCAGTGGTGTAGCTGTTCTTTATAAAAACACAGTCAAATTTAAAACACCAAGAAGAAAACACTGCCAAACTCAATAATGCTGAACTACTATTTATTAGACTTGAAATAAATTCCAAGAAATTCATAGTATTATAGCAATATACCTCTCTCCTGGAAACAACCCCACCATAATCAAGGGCCTTCTCCACTGGTTGTACTTAACATATAGTAATGGCTTGCATATCAGATAATTTTACAAATTTCATAGACTTATATGGATTCTCCCAGTTAATATAATTTCCAACTAGAGTTGAAAAAAAAAATAATAGTCACTACTAGACTGGATTTTAACCAATATATCAGTCAGGCTGCCTCCCAGATAGTATTAGTGACCACCTATCTGCCTAGCTGGTCAGACAATATCTACACTCTCCCAAAAGTACTACATATAGACAAACACATAACACACAAAGTTTCTCACTTCAAGCATTCTTATCAACCCTACAGCAGTGTGACTGGACCCCGCTAACATCACTCCCACTGGATGCTGCCGTTGTCATACTTCAATAATACATTTGTAGACATATTGAACAGTAAAGCACCTCCTATTAGAATGAAGGCAAACAATGCTCCCTGGCTTACAAAAGAAACTAAACTATTACTCAAAACCAGAGATAAAGATTGGCCACAATACCAGTCCAACAAAAACCAAACCACTCTAGACTGTTACCAGCAATTAAGAAGCAAAGCCAAGAAATAGGTCAAAAATGACAAAAAATCTTATGACATTGCAACCAACAAAAATAGAAAGACAATCCCAGAAAATTTGGGGATCCTATAAATCAGCTAATACAGCCAGGCTAAGCTATGACTCCAAAGCCTACCACTACAAATACTCTAGACAGTGTAGCCACTGAATTCAGTACTTACTTCACAAACTCCATATTAATTCTAACCAAAGCTAGCAACAGTACACCTCTAACCATTCCCATAAGTCCAAAAGAAACATCCAGTGCCTTCTCCTTCAACCCCTTACAAACCTGCACCATAAAAAAATTACTGAAACTTAAATCTGCTTCTTTCGCTGCTGATGACCTACCTTCTGAATATCTCAAGATAGCCGCTGATGCTGTCTCTTATCAAGCCTCTATTTTGATCATTCTCGCCATAATAGAACAGTTTGTTCCCAAAGTCTGGAAAATATCTTATGTCATACCTCTGCATAAAGGAGGGACTTGTACAGACCTTTCTAACTTCAGACCAATTGCAGTCTTATCTTCGCTATCCAAAATTTTAGAAAAATGTATCCGTTCCCAACTCCTGAATTATTTACTATCCAGTAACCTCCTAATTCCCAACACGTCTTCTGAGCTTTCTTAAGCTTCACAAACACTGTAAACCAATTCAGAAATAATGGTCATTTAGTCTCCTCCGTATACCTAGGCATGTCCAAAGCATTTGAAACAGTCTTCCATTAAAATCTCCTCAGTGAACTCTCATCCGTTAAATGAAACCATTCTGCCCTTACATGGTTCCATAATTACTTGTCTGACCAACAACAAGCTGTAAAATGGCAACATGACTTCTCCTGTCTGCTACCTGTTCCACTAGGCGTTCCACAGGGCTCAATCCAATCCTAGGCCCACTTCTATTTAGTATCTTCACCGACAACTCCAAAATGCAACCCATCTAGCCACAATTATGCAGTATGCAGATGACTCCCCACTTGATTTGTACAACCCCCTCACTCTCTAAACTCCAAGAAATCACCCAGCTTTCCTTTGCAGCAGTAGAATGTTGGCTGTCTGACTCTCAGTTAATTCTTAATCACAGTAAAACTAAACTAGTAATTTTTTTTCAAATAACAAAACCTCAGACCTCATGTAACCCTTTCTGATATATTCAGCTAATAATACCAAGGTAGAACCTGTAACACATACTAAGCTACTCAGTGCTACAATTGGTAATAACATTAGATTTGACACATACTTCTCCCTAATCATAAAAAAGTTCATATAAAGCTAGGTTCTCTTTACAGAATTAAAACTTACCTCACCGACTATACAAGACAACGTACTGCCAGAACTCGCCTTCTCTCTACTCTTCTTTGCACATTTCCCATCTTCACCAACCTGAAGAAAACAGACCTAGCAAAACTAGACACCTGCTACAGTAAGATTGACAGATTTGCTACAAACTCCCTGTATAGATCCCACCACAGCACTGCCTTTATGCCAATTAAACTGGCTTGAATTGCCCAATTACCTAACTCTCACACAATTTACAGTGGCCCATAGTATAGTATACCAACCTGACAAGTATCCAGCACTCTGTAACCGACTTCAGCCTGAATGTAATAAGACACCTGAGATCTTCTGACAAATTCCTATTACAAGTCACAAAAGCTAACCATTTTTATGTAGGTTCCCTCTACTCCAGTCAAATCTCCAGGGCTTGGAACTCTACTCTCCAGCACCTCCTAACCACTGCCAAGCCCAAGCAGTTCAAATTACTTTTCAAGTCCTACCTATTTAATTCTTGGCTCTGCTCTTGTCTAACCCCTGGTTGACGATCATCCCTCCAGCTTTATAGACTTCTCATGCAGGCCTTAACTACCTCCGCTGTAGATTTGTATTCTCTCCACTTGATATTATTTTAACTCATGTCAGTTATAGCTTCACTAGGAGTCTTATCCTACATTCTCTCTTTAGAATCTCTGTCAAAGCCATTCACACTCTGTCTACTCCGCTTTTTGCTCCCAAACTCTTCATCAGCACCTTAGACATTGTTTTTTTGTATACAGTAAATAGTTACATGCTTACATCTACTTAGATATTGAAATGGAAAGCAAAACTATAATCACTCTAAACATCTCCTGTATCAACAATTGTTTGTAAATGCTTCATCAGTAATGTATATTTTTCACTATTTGTTTATATAATTGGTACTCCTTTGTACGTTCTACTACTGTTTGTTTATATCCTATGTTTCATTCTGTTCTCACTTGTGTCTGTTGGGGCTTTTCCCCATGGGCCTTCTCTGACAATGGACATGTACCTAGTCGGCCTATTCCAGTAAAGAAATGTTAAATAAAATAAATAACTAAAATAAGAAATCCACCAAACTCACAGACCACACCAAAACAAAAACAAATAAAACAGCTAAAAAATACTTAATAAATATTTTTATGGGGTGTGGGTAAGTGCTTCCCTCCTCATACATGGATCTTCATCAGACAACCCCTTTGAAACAATACACCATTTAATTATATGAAAATGAATCACATGATCATGATGCAAGGTTAATATTTTAACTCTTTCCTTCTTAAAACCATAGTTAAATTCTCTTTCTCATTAAGCCCTGGAAAACTTTAGGCATCTAGTCTTATTTGCCAGCAGTATTACTTCCAATCCAAACCTGTGTTAAAATTGCTAACCTGATCTATTACACAAACAACAAAATAATTTCTGTTTTGTATTATTATTAATGTCATCTGAATGATCTTGTACCGCATGTTTTGCCAAGGCATTGCCTACATCTAACCTTTCCACTGCATGTAAATGCACATATATACTCACACAGAATTCTCCCTACATAGAAGGCATGGCATTTTGTACATAAACTGATATAAACAACAAATCTTGATTTGCATGTATAATTATTTTGTATCTTGATCTCTTGATTCCTTCTTGTTAGAAAGATATTAGCTCCTTCTATAACAAATCTACAATAATTTAAGCATGACATTTAAACATTCCCACACAAGAACCACCTATATTCAAACTAGAATTAATTTTTAAGAGGACGTTTAAGTTCTTTTCTTTTTTAGTGAGAAGCTCTATCACCCTCTTTACCTCAAGAAAATTAATAAGAAATCTCCAATTGTTCCTAATAAGGTCTCCAGTTTTTCTTTCATCTGCAGAATTAGTTAAAAGGCAGGCCATTGAAAAAAATCACTCATTGGCCTCCTGTCTACGTTATAAAAACTCCTTCCATACTTACTAATGGGTTTCTACTCAACCTCTCTTTTATTCATTACTTCTTTGTATAATCCATCTACTAATACCTTAGAAATGCCCTCCATCATAAAACGTCACTCTTTTTCAAAAAAGTTTGATTCCTCAGTCAACCTGCTTGCCCTAATAAACTGGCCTTTGACTATTTTTTTTTTTTTTTTTTTTAAAGATTCATATGATGCATGCTTTGAAAACGTAAGCAGGTATTACTTTGGGCATCCTTTCTATACATTTTATTGTTCAAAACATCTTTGTTTGCAATTTTATAAACTATTGCATCCAAAAAATTTATTCTGTTAGCATCAGCATTAAATGTGAACTTTAAATAAACTGAAACGTTATTAAAATAGTAATAAAATCATTTAATTTTATAAGATTACCTATCCACAAAATAAACACACCATCTATAAATCATTTATATATAACTATAAACTTAAAAAATCGAATTGTACACATATTCGTTTTCCCAACCTGGGAGCCATTGCGGCTCCCATTGCAACTCCATTCACTCATTGATAAAATTGGTTATCATATTAAAAAAAAAAATGACAAATTAACATCCAACATTTCTGTGAGAAGTCTCACTTGCTTACCAGAAAACATAATAGAATATGTTTCTTTATTAACAATTTCTAGACCTTCCATATTTGGAATTACATTATAAAGTGATATATCTACTGTAACTATGAAAATAGACCCATCTATTTTTACCCAAGCAATACACTTGATAAATTCTTGACAAATTCAAAAGAATCTTTGATAAGACTGCTTTTATAAACTTCTTTCTGCAAGAATTTATCAACAAAAATAGCCATAGCTTCTGTTTTACTCCCTTGGCTTGCAGCAATCGGTGATTAAGATGTTTTTTCCAGATTTTTACAAATATTTGGCAGATGAAAAATCTTGTTGAGCTTAGGCTTTTACACACTAAAAAAAATCGGACAACTCATTGGAAATAAGCCTCTCAACATGCTGTTCCTCAATATAAGCATCAGTTAACTTATAGGAAGCCTTAATTTCAGACCAGGCTACCTTTTTATAAAAAACAATGGTCATTTAATAATAAAAACATTTCTTCGTGATAAGATGCATTATCCATAACCACTATAGCATTGCCTTTGTCAACTTTCATAATATATAAATCTTAGTTATTCCTAAGGTTAAATAGTCTTTTCACTGACACACAAAATATAAAATGTATTAATATGTTTAGATTGCAAAACATTTACATAATTTTCTATTGTTTTCAAAAATTTCTTACATCATTTTTTGTTTTCAAAAAAAGCTTCCAGTTTTGGCTTGAATGGGAGATTGAAAAAACTTTTTTTTTAAACTATTATATAAAATTCAAATTAAGTTTTCTAACATATTCTCTTAAAGAATTAATAGTGCCTATAACATCAGCCCTTGCAGCTGGTACAAAAGATGCACCTTTGCTCAACAGTCTAAAATGGTCATTGTTTAAAATAACTTTAGATAAATTTGCAACTTTAAAAGAAGTAATAACAGTACCTTGGGGCTCATAATGTTGAACAATTTTCTGAAGCTCCTGTTCCACTCTTTCTTCCAATTGTTGTAGCTCTTTGTGACGAAGAGATTGAGCCACAATTTGTGCCCCTGTTTTTTTTTTCCGTTCCTCCAAGACTTCTACATTTTGAAAATCTTGAAAAGGTCACTCACTGGCTGAACTACACCTTCTGACTACCTCAACCTCTTTGTTGATCAGGTTAGCACTTTTGAACATGGGTTTAAAGCATAAGAAGAACTAGATTGGAAAGCATTCTGCTGGCAAATGAGACTAGATACCTGCAGCTTTCCAGGCCTTAATGACAGAGAATTTCAAAAATTGTTTTAAGAAGGAAAGAGTTAAAACATTAACCTGATGTCATGTTCATGCGATTAATTTCATATATTTAAATAGTGTAGTGTTTTAAAGGGTTTATCTGATGAAGTTCTGTGTATGAGAATGAAAACCCTTACTTATACCCTGTTTATAGTTTTACTAAGTATTTTGGCCGTTTTATATTTGTCTCGATACATAGCTATTAAAATTACAAAGTTATAGAATAGTATTCCTATTAATGTGAAGCAGTCTAATAGTCTTGAAGGGTTTAAGAGAAATTTCGATTCTTGTGTGGGTGGAAAGGTATAAGAACCATATTTAGAAGACACAAAAGTTTCTTGACTGCCAATTAGCCTAATATCTGTTTGTGGTCTTATGAACTTATGTGAACTTAAGAAGATAAAAATGCGGGGTAATGAAGTTCAGATGAGACACTTGTGCTTCCCCACCTATCTCTTAAAAAGAGAGGAATTTAAAGAATGGATAGTGGAAATTGAGTTATTTGGGAAAATAGAAATTTCTTCAGAGGTTATATTTCGTGAGTGGGATAAAATGAAAATGGAGTTTAAAAATAGCATAGGAATAAAAGAAAAATATATGTGGTTAAGAAGTAATGAAAATTACTTAGAATGGCTGACATAGGTTAAAGTATTGCAGAAAAAGAGGAATCTCACAGAACAAGAAAAGGAGCAACTGCACAGTGCTAAAAAGAAAATAAGGGCGTATCTGAGTGATATGCATGAGTCTAGAAAGATTGCTGTTAAGCAGCTATTTTTTAAACAAGAAAAGGGTTAATTAAATTATCACTTATGAAATACATCATACATTTATATGAATAAAAATAAATCATATTGACATATTTTCAGTTGCAAACATTATACAGAACTTATAATCTGTCCATTCATTGTTATTCAAACATTACAAAGCTCATTCAGTTCCTTCCTTCCCTTAAACCACATTCCTCCTCAAAAACATTGTCCTGCATGTATTGTTCACAAAATTCCCATTTTATTCTACGCAATTTGCACCTAGCTTTTTCTAAAAATACAAGTTTCCATTGTTTTATCTCTGTTACTATATTCACTACTTCTAGTACAGTTGGTTTAGACTTTGACTTCCATTTTCTAGTAATTGCTTTTTGGCAGCCACCAGAATTAAACTAAGCAATGCTGTACTATGTATAGGCAATTCTCATTCTATGTCACTGCTCAAACAATCATTTCCTTAGTTACATCAATTTGTTAGTCTAGTATTTCTTATAGAGTAGTCTGCAGGGAATTTTTAAAGTCTGCCAACTTATTACATTCCCAGAAAATATGTTCCCAATTACCTCTTTCTTTCCCATCACACTTTCAACATTTGCAGTCTACTTGAGGAGAAATTCTTTGGAGTCTGATTGGGGTGTAAAGATACCTATGGAAACACTTAAAGCAAAGACCATAAATCTTCTAGACTATGTTGTGTTTTGGGAGGCATATGCCTTACTAATTATCCCTTTTGTAACAGCAGATTGTTTTTTTTTTAGATTCAACTAAAAACTCTACCAGTGCTGGTCTTTTGCTTAGGACCCTCCTGTTTCTTTCTGTTTGCTTGTACTCTAACATCTATCCTTGATAGGGAAGGAAATCTCTGGCCTGCAATCCAAATTAATTCTTGGCCTCCTCCCATTTGATTACAGTTCCCTCTCTAAGTATTTGTTCCTGATACCTTAGTTCCTTTGCTAGTTTTTTTTTCTCCATTAAATACCGCCCCCCTCTTGCCTATTCTCTGTACTCCTAATTCTAGTCATCACTGTTGGCAGAATCTCCTTTCTGCTTTCTTGTGTTGGCTTAGTTCTTAGAATGCTTTCTGCTACTCTGAGTATAATGTTCTGTGTACTTACTGTTTTTTCCTTAAGGATTTGCATCCAAAATCCCAGTCTCTCCTCCTTTCTTTAGCTTCCCGCTGTTTCATCATCATCCCTTTCCACTTTCTGCTTGTGCTGTGTATAGCAGCTTTAACCGTGTAGCTCTGAAATACTCCTTCAAATTAGGTAATCTCAAATCACTTTGCTCTATTGGAAGGATCAACTTATCCCATTTGTCTCTTACCCTCTTTCCTCCCAGAAACAATCCTTCAACACTTTTTTAATTATTGTCACAACTTTTACTGTGGTTATAAAATTATGCCTAACCTGTGTATAAAACTAAAGGGGCTAAAACATTTTCACTGCTTGTATCTTACTATCCATATCCATAAAACAGAGCTTCCAGTTTACATTTTCACTGCTTGTATCTTACTATCCATATCCATAAAACAGAGCTTCCAGTTTCTCAGTTTTGTATTATCTTTTATTTAGTCTCTTCCCACATATCCTTAACTGCCATAACAGAATCCTTTTTAATCCATACTCCTAAGTACTTCATTTTATTATGTCCCAGTAAATATGAGTATTCCTGAACCAATTTGTGTGTGGGTATATAGTTTGCAGCTGTTTTCTTTGATTTATCTTCATTAATTTTATATCCTGAAAAGACTTGAAACTGTATCAGAAGGTTCCACAACAATGAAATGTTATTTTCTGGTTTTATCAGGTGTAAAATAATATCCTCTGCAAATAAGGCAAATTTTTGACTACCATGCCAGATATCGGATCATAGGAGATTACTAGGGTATCGACCCGAGGTCATTTTAAGCCTAGCCGTTTCATCCCAATATAATAGGTTCATAGGTTCATAGGTTCATACTAGGCTATCTGCCCGAGGGCATTTACAAGCCTAGCCCATCGTTTTGTGGCTTACGCCACCCCTTTAGTATGGGGAACTATACCCATTATTTTGCTGTGCCTCTGTCGAGCAGTGACACTGAGGTAATCCCTGGGGTATATCTGCGATCTCCCATCCATTGGTCAAGATTTCTCTTGAACAAGGCCAGCGAGGTGCTCTGCCTCACATATACCGGGATTTTGTTCCACAGCATAGGAGTCTTTGGGTGATGAATCTATCCCTCCAGCACGTTCTATTAATAGCCGTGTCGAGGTTTAAGTCTCCGCCCTTGTGGCTCTGATGGATCTAGATTTTTGAGGTGAAGCATATTCATCAAATCTGGGTTTGACATGGCCTTGTATGTTAGGCAAAGGTCACCTCTGAGCAATGGTGGCGACTGAATAGAGCTGGAGTTCTTTCAGTCGGGCAGCATAGGACAGATTTTTGAGACCCTTTATCCTTTTGGTGAGGAACTTTGTGGCCTCTCCAGCTGCTGCAAGTGTCGGGTCAGATACATTCGAATGGGGCATTGTACTCGATCATTGGTCTGATGAGTGATGAGTAAAGGGAGACTATGACCTCCCTTGATCTAGATGAGAATCCCTTCATGATAAGGTGGGCAATGTAGAAGGTCTTCCTAACTACTTTAGCTACATGGGTGTCGAATGACAGACTACTATCAACCTGGGTCCCCAGGTCCCTGATAACTTCTTCTGTGCTCAGTGGATTGCCACCTATTTGGTAGCTAGGGGTAACCTTGTTTTTCCCGAAGGGTATGACTATGCATTTTTTGGCATTCAACTTTAGGCCGTGGCTCTGGCACCAGTTATCTGTTTCTGTGAGACCCTTCTGAAGGATATCTGTGTCAGATGTATTTTCTACTATGGCCCAGTTTGCAGTCATCTGCAAACTTTGTCAGCCATAACCCTCCTGTGTTTGCTTGTACTTCAGAAAAGTAGATGCCAAACAAGAGTGGGCCCAGGACTGAGCCCTGTGGGACACCACTTGTGACAGGCTTTGAGTCTGACATGGCGCCAGCAACTCTGACCCTGTGGGTTCTGTCACTCAGCCAGTTTGCAACCCATCTTGTAATGTATGGGTTAACATTTAAGCTGATGAGTTTTTCAATGATACCCGAGTGGGGTATTGTATCAAAGGCCTTAGCCAGATCGAGGTAGGCTGTATGGACTGCCTTTCCCTTATCAATGGCTTTGGTGACTGTTTCGAAAAAGTCAACCAAGTTTAAAAGGCATGATCTGCCTTTGACAAAGCCAAACTGGGTTGGATCCAAAGTCTGCAAATTCCCTATGTCTTTATTTATGAGGTCCATTATGATCCTCTCCATGGCTTTGCAGATAAGGCTTGTCAAGCTAATGGGCCGGTAATTTCCAGGGTCGGTGGAGGCACCGCCTTTGTGAAGTGGGACCACAGTTGCAGTGCGCCACTCCCTGGGTACGTATCCAGAGGTAAGACTTTGATTAAACAGCTGTCCTAGCTGTGGGTTTAATTCCTCATTGAGTTCGTGGAGCACACAGCCGGGGACACCATCAGGTCCCATGGATGCTGTGTTTCTTGCTTTGGAGAGAGCAGTTCTCACTTGGGCATTGGAGATGTTTGGGGGGCTGCAATCGTTTGGTATAGATATCTCTCCTTGTGGGGAGGGGAGAAGTTTGCACTGAACCTGTCAGCCAGTATGTTGGCAATGTCTGTAGGATCAGTAATCTTCACATCATTTTGAACTAGTTCTGAGCATATCTGGGAGTTTCCTCCCAGGTTTCTAACATAGCTAAAGAAGGCCTTATGATTGTCTTTTGAGTCTTTAGCTATTTTTTGCTTTGGATGATTTTATGAGAGCTCTTAGTTTTTTACGTATAGTGATCAAGGGTGTCTTACCTTTTAAGGATTTTGCTCTATCTTGTAGTAGCTTCCTCCTTTTGTTGTAGAGTTTGTTTATGGCTGGGGTCCACCAGACTGGACGCTTACCTTTGGTACAAAGAGTCTTTGTTTTGCTTGGGATTGCCTTATCCATGCAGTCCTGCAGGTGCTGGTAGAAGGCATTTGTAAGTGATTCAGCGGCTTGAGTACTGTTTTCCCGCTCGGGGCCTTAAAGGAGACCACACTAGTCTTTAGAAGTGTGAAGTCGGCCGAGAAGTTCTTTACTGTGGTCTTTTTATTTCAGGTGGGGTGGAATGAGGACCTCCAGCGAGATTAGTTTGTGATCTGATCTCACCAGTGAGGGGTATACTTCCGGTGTTGAACATTGTGCTCCCATGTTCGTGATGATGAGATCAAGTATGTTATCTCCTCTTGTGGGGATGGTGACTAGTTGTTCCATGGCATTTGAGTTTATGAATTCCAGGAACTTTTGGGCTAGGGTGTTTGGGCTTGAGTAATGTTCCCAGTCTATATTAGGGTAATTGAAGTCACCTAGTATGATGGTGTTTGGTGATACATTTATCCCCTCTAGTGTTTTCAGGAAGGCCATAGAAATGCTAGTCAGTACCCAAGATTGCATTTAATGACTGCTTATGTCTAGGAGGGTTGTGGACTCTATCCCTGGTAACAATTTACAGTGCCCCATCCACTCTTCCAGGTTCCTCTTGAACAGTGTCATAGAGGTTCTCCGTTTCACATGAATTAGTAGGCTGTTCCAAAGATATGGCAGTCACTGGGAGATGAATCTCTCCCTTCAGCATGTCTTATTTAGGTCGCAAGCCATATTTAGGTCCCTGGAACGGGTAGCCCTAGCCCCATTTGATTTACAGATATGCTACAAGTTCATTATGTTTGGGTCTTGAATTGCTCTGTAGACCAGGCATAAGTCTCCCCTAAGAAGTCTATATGATACGGAATATAGTGAGAGGGACTGTAGTTGGTCCATGTAAGACATATGCTGGAGGCCCTTGATCATTGTTAGAAACCTCTGAGGTCTCTCTAATTGCTGTAGATGATTAGAATGGTACATACCAAATGGGGAGTTATTCTCAATTATGGGCTGGATAAGTGCTAATTATGGGGGGGGGGTTATAACTTCTTTTGCTCTCGAGGCAATGATTTTACTAATCAAGTGTACCATGTAGAAAGCTTTCCTTGTTACAGTCGACACATGGTAGTCGAAGTTAAGGTCGCAGTCAAAATGTGATACCAGGTCCCTTACCACTTCATCAGTACTTAGGGTATTGTTGTTGATTTGATAGTGTGAAGGGATATTGTTTGTGCCAAAGGGAATGAGGATGCATTTATTTGCATTCAGTTTGAGACTGTGACTAATACACCAGTCGCTGGTCTGTGTGAGACCCTCCTGGAGTATACTGATGTCATTTGGGGATTCATCGATTGCATCTAGTTTGCAGTTGTCTGCAGACTTGGTCAGCCACAACCCCTTAGTTTTGGCCTGAACTTCTCAGAAGTATATACCAAACATTATGGGACCCAGCACTGACCCCTGTGGTACCCCACTGGTAACAGGTCTGCTGGTTGATGTGGAGTCACCAACTTTGATGGTGTGTCCCGTTTGTGAGGCATTTGGCAACCCATCTTACAACAAAGTGGTTTACATTCAGTTTACTAAGTTTATTGATAATGCCTGAATGTGGGATTGTGTCAAAAGCCTTTGCCAGGTAAAGGTATGCTATGTGCACAGATTTGCCCTCTTCAATGGCCTTGGTCACATTTTCAAAGAAATCCACCAGATTTAACAAGCAGGATCTGTCCTTCACTAAGTCGAGTTGGGTAGGATCCAGGGTTTAGAGGTCACCTGTATCTTTATTTATGAGGTCCATAATGATACTTTCCATGACCTTACAGATAAGACTGTTCAGGCTTATGGGTCTGTTGCTAGGCCACCTTTGCGGAGAGGAATAACTGTTGCTGTTCTCCATTCTGCAGGAACAAAGCCTGTGGTTAGGCTATGGTTGGAAAGGGTACTTAGTGGTGATGCTAGTTCATGTTTTAGCCTGTTTAGAAGACAGCCTGAGTTCATGTTTTAGTCTGTTTAGAAGACCGTCTGGGATGTCGTCTGGTCCCATAGAGGCTGTTTTTTGCCTTGGACAACGCTTTGAGGATCTGCTCTTCAGATATGTAGGGTGGGGGGGTGAGTTTTGGAGTAAGGTTTGTTGCAAGTTTGGAGGGGATAAGAGAATTAAATTTTCACCAAACCTATCTGCTAGCAAGTTTGCTTTCTCTGTGAAGTCAGTCTGTGTGATACCGTTGGCCACTGGTTTTGGCACATGCTTGGGTCCTACCCTTTAGGTTATGTACATAGCTGTAAAAGGGCTTATATTTATTTTTGGCTGTACTTGCTAAGTTTCTCTCAAAGGAGCCCTTGGAGGATTTAACAGGTCGCCTTATTTTGTCTGTTGAGGTTGAAGAGCATACTTTTCCATTGTCTATGCCTTGCCTTTGTATTCTTGGACAGCAACCTTTTGCATTTATTGACAAGTTTGTTGTTGCTGGATGTCCACCATGGCAGCTTGTTTTTACTTTGGGCCCTGGCTTTGATTCTGTCTCTGCTGAGTTTATACACTTATGCAGTGATTGTACAGGGCTTTAGTGTAAGCTTCAGCATAGTTATCACTTACAGCTTGGGGTGGAGCTTGGAATGCATTTATACCTTCACCTAGGAGGGTATAGTTTGTCTTGGTGACGTTTTTTAGTCTGATTTCACCCTTTGTGAGTTCTTGTGCTAGTGCCACTTTGAAGGTGATTGATTTGTGGTTAGTTTTAACTATTGAGGGTCTGACAGTTGCAGCAGTGCATCTGTTTGGCATGTTGGTGAGGACCAGATCCCGAACGTTTGTTCCCCTTGGGGTATGGACAGTTTGTTCCTGGGCATTTGAATTAACAAAGTCAAGCAACTTTTGGGCTACTGTACGTTTCCCAGTTGATGGTGGGATAATTGAAATCCCCTATAACCAGTGTGTTCGGTAAAATTTGTATTGACTCCAGTTTTGTCAATTAGGCTTTGTGGGCATGGTGAGCCATGGAGGGAAATCTATAACTGGCTACAACTTTAATGGGGCTCTTACCTACTGTAACCTGGACCTGGAGTAACTCCATGGATTTGTCCAGTCTAACTAGACAGGAGGTGAATTTATCTCTAATATAGATTGAAACACTGCCTTCTTTGGTTTTCACATGTTTATTTGCGGTGTAAAGTGTGGAAGGCATTGTAGCCGTGGAAGTCCGGGGTACTATCTGAGGCTTTGAACCAGATTTCTGTGACTGCACAGACATCTACATCTTCTAGTGGTAGAAGTGCTTCCAGAGAGTGCAGTTTTTGGTTTAAGCTCCTATCATTTATAGCAGCATGACCCTTCTTTTGTTCTGATTGGTTAATTTCATGTCTGCAATGTTGTTTTCTAGACCTTGCCTAAAAGGCACTATGGGGGAGGCAAGAACCTTTGCCAGTAGCCAGGTGCAAAGCAGAGAGGTTTGTCGAACATGGCTTCCCAGGCTGACAGGAACTGGACCCCCTTTGAATGACACCAAGAAATGAGCCAGTTTTTGAAATAAGTTATTTTTTTATTTATACTGTGGCATCATTCTAGGGGAGTGTAGTATGCTGCTCAAGGCTAGGGACATATCTGCCTGGGACACATACTCGTTGAGCTCAATCATGTCTCTCTTCATGTACATATAGTCCAGTGAGGTATGTCTTGGGTTATTCACACCAACATTGAACTATGACAGAGCCATAACGGCACTTGTTGCTGAGAGACCTGAATGCATGTGTGATCTGATGAATCCTGGCACCGGACAGGCAGCTGACCATGACATTCTCCTTGTCTAGCCTGGTGAGTGGGACATCTGTGTGTCTCACTGTTGAGTCTCCAATGACAAGAAAATGTGTTTTTTTAGTGTTAAGCCTTACTGGCTTGGTGGGGGAGACACTGGTGTTATGTGTCATGGGTGCTGTGGGTACTGTGTTATTTGTAGCAGTCTTTTGTTTTTGAGGTCTCTTGTGTTTTGGTAAGTTTATAAAAGTGAATCTCCACGTATTTGGATTTATGTGTTTGATGCATACTATGTGTATGAGCATATGTAGTGGTGGATGAGTTGACAACTCTCATCGTCTTACTGTTTTGAGTGAGAGAGCATAGATTCTAGATTCTTGGTGTAAATGCATCTCTTGCACTCTGCACTAGAGTGTGTTATTAGTAGAGGGATGTCTATGTGCATGAGGCAATTGCTGCACTGCCTCAAAAGACCCAAGTCAACAAGGTTCGTGAGAGAAACAAGAGTAGTCCAGCTATCCATAATGATAGGTTGAACACTGTTGTTACCAGGTGTGGCTATTCAGAATCAATCATGGAAGAGATCAGTGGATGAATATTTCTTCCTGGGTTTTTGGGAAAATTTGTTGAATTTAACTGTCCGGCTTTGGCACACAACTGCATGGCAGTGCATGGTGCTGCACGATGCAAACAAGCAGAAACCTGCTCAAAAGCCGGGCCTAAATACCAGAAGCTAAGAACTTGAAATAAAAAAACTTTAAAAAGATTCAAAGGGACCAATGAGGATGCTTATTCCAAGCCCTAGACCGGCCTCCCTTTACCAGACATTTCCCAGTCAGCATACCTCTTTCACAAAGATGCAGATAGGCCCCTTCCAATAGTTGGCAAACATGCTCAGAACAAACAAACTACTAACAGTTCCAGAAGCAGCAAGCATGTATCTGGAATATGCTACAGCTGCTAGATACCCTAGTTTCAGCGGGAAAATCGACGAGAATGTTTAAAACAGCAGAAAAATAGCAGTGAGACACTAAAAAATGTTTAAAACAGCAGAAAATCAACAAGGGGGCTCTAAAGAATGTTTTAAACAGTTAAATGCAGTAAATAGTATAAATAAAAAGAAAAAAACAGGCAGCTTATGTTGTTTTGGAAGCTCAGAAGCCTCTAGTTGTCAGGTATCTCAGCTCATAGCCTACCTCATTTCAGCTTGGTACAGCCGTACATCCTTGAATTTCTGAGTCCCTTGTTTTCTTCACCAGTGGTTCTAAATATAACGCAAATAAAGGGAAAAGAGGACACCTGGTTCCTCTGCCCAAACAGCACTTGTCAGATAGGAATCCACCCCACTTTAATTTTCACCTCCAATCTCTCCTCTATCATCCTAATCAACCTTATAATTTTATTATGGAATGCAAATGCTTTCATTGCCTTATTCATAAAATCTCAGTTTACTCAGATGAATGCTTTCTCTGCATCAGAACCCACCAACAGTAGTATTTTCTTCCATTCTGCTTCCCAGTGGATCATCATAGTTGTATTAATGTTGTCAAATGTTTGCTACCCCTCCACAGAACCACATTTACTCATAGCTGTCAATTTTGGCATCACTTTTGCCATTCTTTTAGGTGTCATAGACATAAACACTTTATAATCATGGTTTAGTATTGAAATGGGCCTGTATGAAACTGGATCTGATGGGTGTTTACCATCTTTAGGTATTATAGCCACCACTGTTTTCTTCAAGGATGTTGGTGCTTCACCTCCTTTTAAAATACTGTTAAAGTAAACCGTGCAGATGTTTATCATTTTCTTCCCTCCTCGCTTCCAGACTTCCACAGGAATACCATCTATTCCTGGGGACTTTCATGTAGATTGGTTTTATATCACCATTTTTATCTCATCTCCTTCTATCCTAAGTGTTAGCAATTAAGTCTCATCTACCTCTAACCTTGACAGATTTAATTTTTCCACTAACTTTTCCAGTTGTACTTTTTCCTTGATTTCTACATTTCCCTGTTTTATACAGATTTTCATAAAACTTCTGAAATATTTCTAATACAGCCAAAGGATCTCTGGTTATTTTCTTGTTTTATGCTCTGTAATTTTGGCAACAACCCTTTCTACATTGTTTGAGATGTTGTGCTAAAAATTTTTGTGGTCTGGAATTACCAAAAAAACAGTTGCTTTTGAGCAATCTTTTTAAACTCCTCCATATTATTATGGTAGTCCATTATTTTCTCTTTAGCATTCTATAATTGAGCATCTACTGGCTCTGTTATTAGAAGGCACGCTTGGCTCAGGGAGCAGCCCCTACCAGAGCCTGTCAAGGCTAAGCTTTTAGATGTACCTTTGCATAAAGACAGTCTTTTTGGCAGCAAAACAGAGAAGTGCTCAAGAAGATGGAAGACAAAGCCAAGTCTATGCAGACAGTTAGACTTTCTGCAAGTTTAGCCGCCTCGCTTTAGCAGGAATTACCCTTATAAGAGTTGGACGTTCCCTGATACCAGCAGACAGAACTGTTCTAGGACTAGAGGTTACAAATCTTCTAGGGGACAGGTGGCTACCCCTCAAAGGTCTAAGCATTGGCAGGCTTCCTCTTCCAAGGCGGGAAGTTCTAAGCCTGCATCTCAATCTAAACATTCTCAATGACTCTGTCCAACTTCTGCCTGTTCTTGCCTGCCCAGAGAGTCCTTTAGGAGGAAGGTTGGCCCTTTTTGCAAATGTCTTGGCCACCATCACAGATGACAAATGGGTACTCAGAACTGTATCCCTAAGACACAAGTTTTATTCTCACACCTTTCCAGTACCCAAAGGATTCCTGGACACGCCTCCAAACCAAAGGGCAGAATTCGAAAAGCAAATTTTGTCTCTGTTACATCTGGGAGCAATACAATCATTTCCTGCTCAGCAGGTAGGCAAATGTTTCTATTCCTGACTTTTCCTAGTTCCAAAAAAAAAGAAGACACCTGGCGTTCAATCCATCCTGAACTCTTTCTTGATAATTCCAAAATTCAAAATGTTCACTCTGCATCAGTTGGTAACGTTGATCTCAAAGAAGCTTATCTGCACATCCCTATCAGGGAAATTTGCAGGCAATACCTTCGTTTCAGGGTGGGCAAGCAACATTTTCAATTCTCTGCGCTGCCCCTTTGGCTTATTTACCGCTTCCAGAGTTTTCACAAAGTCCCTGGCTCCAGTCATTGCTTTTTGCAGGCAGAAGAAAATTCAGATTTATCCATACTTGGACGACTGTCTAATTCAAGCAAATTCTCAGGAACAGCTGTTAAAGGATCTAGACTTTGTAAAGACTCTTTTCTCTTCCCTGAGTTACACTCTCAATGAGGAAAAATAAAAAATGGTACCATCCAAGGAGATAACATTCCTGGGAGTGAGTCTGAACACAAGCCACCCAGATGATATGTCTCACCCAGGAGAAACGGACAACTCTTTCAGTTTACTTCAAGGACTTGGCAAGCCTGTTCCAGCTCCCTGCAAGGAAATACCTGCAAGCTCTGGGATTCATGGCCTCTTGCATTCTCATGATTCCATATGCAAGACTTGCATATGAGGAAATTGCAATGGTACCTCAAGAACATTTGGTGTCAACACACACAGGACCTGGATGTGATAATTCCTCTGCTTCCATGTCTGCAGACATAGTTTCTATGGTGGGCAACAGCCTCTCTACAGAACAAAGGCATGCCCTTTCACCCACTCCTTGCCACTCAAGTTATTACCACAGACACATCGGACTATGCCTGGGGAGCTCACCTAGATAGCCGATGCATACAGGGAAGTTGGAATGCCCAGCAGATGCACCTGCACATAAATTTAAAGGAGTTGATGGCAATCCAGCATGCCTTACTAGCTTTCAAGCATCTTCTTTCTCCAGGGACCCTGCTTGTCAGGACGGACAACACCACAGTCATGTGGTTCATCAACAAGCAGGGAGGGACTCATTCTTACCTCCTGTGCAGACAGAGCATGAGTCTTTGGTCCATAGCAGCATCCCTGGCCTGCATCTCCTAGCTCAGTTTCTTCCAGGAAGGCTCAATGTTTTGGCAGACCAGTTGAGCAGACAGACCCTGGATCCTCACGAGTGGCAGCTGATCAGAGCATTCTTTTACAGCATCATTCAGCGTTGGGGCACTCCTCAAGTGGATCTTTTCTCCTCTCCAGACAACCATCTTCTACCACTTTTTTGCACCAGACAGCATCAAAGCAGTGCCTGGAAAGTGGATGCTCTGTCCTTCCCTTGGATGGTGCTGTCAGTTTATGCCTTCCTTCCTCTTCTTCCTAGAGTATTATTGAAGATCAGGGATGAATGACCAAGGACTATTCTCATAGATCCGGACTGGCCCAGCCAGCATTGGTATCTACTGCTTCGCAGTCTCTCCCAGTTTCCTCCTTGGCATCTTCCTCCGAAGCCAGATCTTTTGGTTCAGGAAGGGGGAAACCTTCTACATCCTCATCTTCAGTCTCTCCATTTGGCAGTATGGCTCACTGTATGACACCTTCCTTATCTTCTTCCCTTTCCCAGCAGGTGGTTGACGTGCTGAGGGAGGCCAGGAGGCCTAGCACTAGGAAGTCCTACGCTGGTAAATGGGAAAGATTCTCTCATTGGATGCAGGCTAGAGGGGACTCTTCTTCTCAGCCAGCCCTTCCTCTGATCCTGGAATACCTGGCTGATTTGCTTCAGGATGGTCTTTCTTTTTCCTCTATCAAGATCCATGCTTCAGCCATTTCTGCTCATTGTTCTGTTGAACAACCCATTTCTCTCATCCCCTGATGAAAATGTTTCTCAGAGGTGCTTGCAACTTAAGACCTCCCAGAAGGGTACCTACTCTAGCCTGATATCTTAATTTTGTTCTAGAGAAACTCACTCTTCCTCCTTTTGAGCCAGCTGCCACTGCAGATTTAAAATTTCTCTCATGGAAGACTGCCTTCCTCTTGGCTATAACTTCAGCAAGGAGGGTTTCGGAGCTGCAGGCTTTGATGGCTGTTGAGCCTTTTCTTGTTTTCCATGCAGATAGGGTCTCTCTGAGAACCAGCCCCTCCTTTATGCCTAAGGTGGTTTCTAGCCTGACTCTTAATCAGTCCATACACCTTCCTACCTTTTTTCCTAATCCTAGAAATAGAGGTGAAAGAATCCTACGTTCTCTTGATGTGATTATACAGCTCAGGTTTTACCTGGACAGGACTAAAGACCTTTGTAAATCAGCACAGTTATTGGTCATTTTTTCCCCTGGAGCTCAGGGCAAGGCTATTTCTAAGCAAACCATTTCTAAATGGATCGCACATTGTATTACTTTTTGTTATTCCTTTCATGGCAGGGTTCCTCCTCAAGGGGTTAGGACCCACTCAATTAGAGCAGCTGCCACTTCTGCAGTCTTTTTAAGGGGTGTCCCTACTAAAGACATTTTGGAGGCTGCCACATGGTCTTCTATTCACACTTTCACAAAGCTTTATAATTTGCCTTAGTTTTCAAGAGCCAGGGCAGGGTTTGCCACTGCTGTTCTGCAGGGCATTATCTCCAATCCTTGATTCTATTGGTTCCTCCTCCCTTTTCTCTTGGCTTTGGTAATCAACCCATTTGTTAGGACTGCAACAGTGAAACATGATGAACATAGTACAGTTGTGTACACTTACCATACATGTAGATGTTCAAGTGTATTCACTGTTGCAGTCCTGGTTTCCCTCCCTCCTTCCCCCTTTTCTCTTTTCCTAAGGTACAGGCTAAATTTGGTATTATTTGCCAAAATGGCTTTTGGTTTAAGCCTGGTTTTCTGGGGGCTTCTGACTGTTAAGGCAAGAAAGACTGAGGAAGTGACGTTGGATGCCTCATTTTGTATCGGATGCCATGACGTCCTTTACAACCGACGTCAGCCGATGTAATTTTTACTTACCTTTGGTATTCTGGCCGATTGAGGGGTTTCCGGGAGCCGGATAACCCATTTGTTAGGACTGCAACAGTGAATACAATTGAACATCTACATTTATGGTAAGTGTACACAATTGTACTTTCTTTTACATCAAATTTATCTCCTTCAAAAACACTGAAATACACACAACTAATGATGGTAAATAATGCCTACTACATGCCAGCTATACTAAATAAATTCAGTCCTACAACCTCCCCATTTTGTCCACATTGCAATCATCAGAAGACACATCTCCTTCAATATTTTTTGGAGCTGTAAATGCGCCTACAAACTCTGGTGCTCTTTAAGATTCAAATTGCAAAAAAATGGGGTAAGAGAAAGCTACCCTTTCCTGGGAATTCACTATGCTACATATTGCCCTGCTTGGTTTAACGAAACTACAACTTCCCCTACTAGTCACACTTTTTACCCTAATTAAATTCTGTATCACCCTGAACTGGAAAGGTTTTAGATAATTGGCAGTTAAACACTTAACAACTTACCAATTCTTAATGTCTGGCCAAAAACTACATCCACATTTTACTGAATATTGAACAACCTTATTTGCTCTCATTCTACAATAATGGCAGTTATCTTCACAATTAGTCTTCGGGATGGGTATCAGATAAACTCTCAGTTTTTTACATTACTCTTTTTTTCTCCTCCCAGTCCTTTCATATTAGGGCCTCAGATTCTCTAACTTACTTTCTTGACTGTTCAATTCCTGTTAACTATCTGATTGGTTTACTTAGTCTGGGTTTTAGCAATTTTGTGTATAGTTTATTATTGTATAAATCCGTGGTGGTTTGTTCTTAAGAATATTGCTTACTGTTGATTCTGTCATTATTGACAGTTGTCTTTACTATGCTGTTAATGTTGTATAGAAAATTTTCAATAAAGTTTTTTTGAAAAAAAATAAAATTTTGTTCTTTGATCTTTTTCCTGACCTTTTGCTCAAAACTTAATAGCATTCCTTCTTTCTAAAAGCTGAGAACAGGGCTTTCTCGTTTGAAAGTTGTCAGTTTTAGAAATTTTATTTTCTTTAACAATTTTGCCATTTCAAGTCTTGCGTGATAGTTTAAACATCCTTGCATTACTACACCAGAGCACACAATAAAATAAAATCACATTAAACTAAAACGTGTAAAGCCTTTGATGTTCTTCATTCCACATTGCTGCAGTCCTAACTATTGGGTAGTCCGCTGTCCAGTCGGCCCGAATACCAAAGTATATGGCTGACGTCGGTCAGGGCGCATTAGACTGACGTCAGTACGTCAGGGTACTAATGCGCATGACCGACGTCATATCCTCAGTCTTTTTTGCCGCATGGTCCAATGCAAAAGCAATTTTGCGAGTGCAGGTTGGCGTTCTGAAAGTTTCTGAAGCCAGAGTTTCAGACCGAATCAAAGTTGGCTAAGTACCCCGTTGGGGAATATTTTGGTTTTTTCTTGCCTCAGTATTTAACCAGATGTCAGAAAAAGTGAATAACTGTATTTCTTGTGGGAAACAGATACCTCATAGGGATTACCATACTTTGTGTATACCTTGTTTAGGGCCTGAGCACGACGTTGTTGGATGCCGCTCTTGTGCTAGATTTAACAAACGCACTATTAAGAGAAGGTTAGACTGTGCCAGGTTAGTGTTTGGGAAGCGTTGTAATTATAAAATGCCGTCGGATGCTCCGACGCCGGCTTCGGCTAAAAAACGCAAGGACAAAACAGCAAAGCCTAGAGTGGAGGAACCGACAGTCCCAGACGTCGGTTCTTTAGAGGGCTCAGTGGAGCCGGAGGTTTTGCCAGGTGTTTCTTTGGAGTCTCAGGGAGAGACTTTATTGTTACAGGATGTATCCTCTCAGGAAGTAGGCCAGGCTGAGGGGGCTTCTCAGGTGGCTGTTCTTCCCTCTCTTCCTAAGGTGGTCAGAGCCTCCCCTTCTGTTTCCAAGGCTTCTTTGAGGGGCAGGCCGAGTTTTGCTTCAGTGGGGGTTTCTCCTAGTACTTCAGGGTCTTTGCCTAAGAAACATATGCTTAAAATGGCAGAGGATTTGATTACTATGATAAGGGGTTCTATGCCCCCTCCTGATAAGAGGCCTAGGGTGGAATCTGAGTTTGAGAGTTTTGAGCAATGCTCGGAGGCTTCTGAGTCTTCGGATGAAGACTTGCAGGAGTACCCTCCTTATTCTGATTCTGATGTGGATGATTCTACTCCTTCAGCTTCCCCTCCTGAGGATTTTTCATTTTCAGAGACTCTGCATTCCATGAGGGAGCATTTTAAATGGGAAGGTCAAGATTTCTCTGATTCCAGGAAAAGGCTTAGGGAATTCTTGTTTTTACCCCAGCACAGGCCTTTAGCTATACCTCCTGTTTTGAATGTGGTGGAAGATGTTTTTGCAGAGGCGTCCCTGAATCCGGATTCTTTGCCTCCTGCCCCAGTTAAACCGGATAGGTATTATAGGGTGCCTGAAGCTCATAAGTATCTTTTTAAGAGTCCTAGGGCAGACCCGGAAACTGTCTCTCAGGGGCCTAAAGGTGTGAAGACCTCAGTTGTTAAAAATCCTGTCCCTCCTGATAAAGAGGCAAGGGCTTTGGATAGATGGGGAAAGAAAGTGTATACTTCTTCCACTTTAGCCATGAGGGCGTTGAATTGTCAGTTTCACATGTTAAAATATCAGAATTATCTTCTTTCACAGTTGAAATCTAAGGTGGATGCTCTGGCGGAAGGTATTGAGTGTAAAGAGTTGCAGGATTTAGTTCATGTGTCTGAACAAGTGGGTAAACATTCCTTGCAATGTGGTTTTGATGCTGTGCAGGCCTCCTCCAGGGTGGCTGCCACTGGTTCTGTTCTTCGTAGGCATGCCTGGTTGAGAGATCAGAACTTAGCTGAGCATGTTAAGACAAGGATTTTGGATGCTCCTTTACAGTCTGATGTGTTGTTTGGTTCGCCTGTGGAAGCAGTTTTAAAGAAGATGGAGGACAAGGCTAAGTCTATGCAAACTGTTAAGGATTTTTTGCAGGTGCAGCCTCCGAAGTTTAGTAGAAATTGGCCTGCTAAGGGATGGACTTATCCTGCTTATGATTCCCAGTCTAGGGGTAGGTCTAGACGTGGTAGGGGCAGAGCTCAAGGTGCTTTTAGGCCTAGGGCAGGGAGTTCACCTGCTCAGACTTCTGGTGAGGGCAGGGGTCAGTCCTTTCGTAAGCAGACCCAATGACCTGCCTTTTCAGCTGCCAGTACCTTCTCGCCTGGCGGCACCTCTAGGAGGAAGACTGTCTCTTTTCAAAGAAAATTGGGATTTAATTACCCAAGACAAATGGGTTCTGGATATCATTCACCACGGTTACAGGTTTTATTTCCATACCTTGCCTCCTTTCAAAGGCATGCCAGACATTCCTCCTCTACAAAGACAAGAGGCTCACAAGCAAATTTCTCAGTTACTCCAAATAGGGGCCATTCAGACGGTTCCTGTGCCAGAAAGGGGCCTAGGATTTTATTCTCGCCTGTTCCTAGTACCGAAGAAGGGGTACACGTGGAGACCAATTTTGGATTTATCTATCCTCAACACTTATCTGGACATTCCCAAGTTCAAAATGTTGACGTTACAACAGCTTTTACCTCTGCTGGGCAAGGATCACTGGATGGTAACTTTGGATCTCAAGGAAGCTTACCTTCATGTGCCTATAAGACTAAGTTGCAGAAAGTATCTGCGTTTTCGAGCTGGAAATTCTCATTATCAGTTCTCTGCATTGCCCTTTGGCTTATCTACTGCGCCCAGAGTATTCACAAAGGTTCTGGCTCCAGTGATAGCTTACTTCAGGCTAAAAGGAATTCAAATCTATCCTTACTTGGACGATTGCCTGATTCTGGCTCAAGAAAAGGAAGACCTTCTACAGCATTTGGAATATGTCATAGCAGTGCTAAGATGCCTAGGGTATTCTGTGAGCGAAATAAAGTCCAGTCTAGTACCCTCTCAAGACATGTGCTTTCTGGGTGTGAGACTGAATACAGCAGCCCAGATGGCCTTTTTAACCCCGGACAAACAAAAGAATCTTTCCAGTTACTTCCATCAACTATCTCTTCAGTCCGGGCTGACTGCAAGGACAGTCCTTCAAGCCTTAGGGTTCATGGCATCTTGTATTCTGGTGCTTCCCAATGCCAAACTGCATATGAGGAAGCTACAATGGTATCTCAAAATGTATGGACACAGCACTGCCAGGATTTGGACACTGTCATTCAAATAATACCTTGCATTCAAAAGGAATTTTTGTGGTGGGCTCAGGAATGTCACCTAAACAAGGGACTCTCTGTGACCCGGCCAGAGGCGAGTCAAATTCTAACGACAGATGCCTCAGACATTGCTTGGGGAGCTCATCTAAATGGAAAGTGGATACAAGACAAGTGGCCTGCCAGACTACAGCATCTACATATCAACATGAAGGAGATGTTAGCAGTCCAGTTTGCATTAATGGCTTTCAAGGAGTTACTTCTTCCAGGGCAGGTGTTGATTCTAACAGACAACACAACTGTCATGTGGTACATCAACAAACAAGGGGGAACACATTCTTACCCATTGTGCAGGCAAGCAATGATTTTATGGGAGACTGCGCTAAGCTTGCACCTAACTCTTCAGGCAAGGTTTCTGCCGGGAGCACAGAACTCCTTAGCAGATGTGTTAAGCAGACAAATCATGGATCCCCACGAGTGGAAACTGGATCTTCATGTATTTCAAACGTTGACAGTGTCCTGGGGAACTCCAGACATAGATCTGTTTGCTTCTCCACTAAACCACCAGCTGCCAAAGTTTTGCACAAAGAGGTTTCATCACACAGCTTGGAAAGTGGATGCTCTTTCTTTCAGTTGGAAAAATCTTCATGTGTATGCGTTTCCACCTCTGCCTCTTCTTCCAAAGGTGCTTCTAAAGGTCAGACAAGACAAGCCAAGGATGATTTTAATAGCTCCAGATTGGCCTCGGCAGCACTGGTACCCATTACTGAGGAGTCTGGTAAAGAAGCCTCCATGGCCTTTACCCTTGATTCCACATCTGTTGTCTCAGAAGGACGGTCGTCTGCTCAATATCAAGCTTCACTCTCTTCATCTAACAGCCTGGCATATTCTGTTTTGAAGGACAGCAGGTCTCAACTTCCTCAACAAGTTTTAAATGTGATTATGGAAGCCAGAAGACCTAGTACAAGGAAAGTGTACGCAGAAAAATGGAAGAGATTTTTATTTTGTACTGCAGCAAAGA
Source organism: Protopterus annectens (assembly GCF_019279795.1). NCBI lineage: Eukaryota > Metazoa > Chordata > Ceratodontiformes > Protopteridae > Protopterus > Protopterus annectens. The sequence goes on from NC_056737.1 coordinate 1,072,186,142, forward strand.
ATTTGGAGATTTCAGAGCCTAATTTGAGTGTGGCTCTTTAATATCTTACTGAGTTATTGGACAATGGTTTGTCTTTCTCTTCCATTAAGATTCATGCTGCAGCAATTTCAGCTCACTATGATTGTGACCCACCATTGTTTTCACATCCTTTGTTCAAGCAATTTCTTAGAGGGGCAAAGAATATAAGACCCCCACGTAGAGCTCCTACTCCTGCTTGGGATCTCAATTTTGTGTTGGAGAAACTTACTCTACAACCTTTTGAGCCTGCAGCTACTGCTGAACTGAAATACTTGTCATGGAAGACTGCTTTTTTGTTGGCCATTACTTCTGCAAGAAGGGTTTCTGAGTTACAGGCCCTTATGGCGGTTGAGCCTTTTTGATTTTTCATAAGGATAGGGTATCATTACGTACTAATCCTTCCTTTATGCCTAAAGTGGTTTCTAGTGTGGCTTTAAACCAAACTATTCATTTGCCTACGTTTTATGCAGATCCCCAAAATAAAGGGGAAAAGATTTTGCACACTTTAGATGTACACAGGCAATTACGTTATTATTTGAGCAGGACTAAGGATTTTAGGCAGTCTCAGCAGTTGTTTGTTTCTTTTGCTTTGAGTTCTCAGGGCAAGCCTGTGTCAAAACAAACTATTTCTAGGTGGATTGGGTTTTGCATTGCATTTTGTTATTCCCATCATGGCAAGGAGATTCCAGCTGGGATTAGGCCTCATTCCACTAGGGCTACTGCCACTTCAACAGCTTTTTAAGGGGTGGCAACTAAGGATATTTTGGAGGCAGCTACTTGGAGTTCAGTGCATACTTTCTCTAAGCATTACCACCTTCCTCTCTACTCTAAGTCTAGGGCTGGTTTTGCCACAGCTATTTTGCAAGGCATGTTATCAGCTCCTGCTTCCTTATGATTTGCCAGCCTCCCTTACCTCTGCTTTGGGATTCTACCCAATAGTTAGGACTGCAGCAATGTGGAATGAAGAACATAGTACAGTTTTGTACCTACCATAAATGTAGATGTTCGAGGATCCACATTGCTGCAGTCCAATTTACCCTCCCTCCTTCCCCTCTGTGTTTAGGGGTGGTTGTGTAGGTGAGGTTATATTCTGCTAATTTTGTATATTTTGTGTATATATATGTTTTGGTGCAGATATGTTGGGAGTTTTTGGGTTTTTGGCCTTATCTTTTCAGGGTCTTCTGACATCTGGGGCAAGAAAAGACTGAGGATATGACGTCGGTCATGCGCATTAGTACCCTGACGTACTGACGTCAGTCTAATGCGCCCTGACCGACGTCAGCCATATACTTTGGTATTCGGGCCGACTGGACAGCGGACTACCCAATAGTTAGGACTGCAGCAATGTGGATCCTCGAACATCTACATTTATGGTAGGTACAAAACTGTACTTTTTCTGTACCTCTGACCCTACTAAACTGAAATTGCAAAATATACCTATTCAAAAAAATAAGTCAAAGTTCCTGGCTTTGTTTGTTATCTCTTCACAATAAGTAATTACATTGTTTGATGATCACTACATTTGCACTTTTTCTGAAGTTTCAGACGGGTAAAATATTAGCTGTGAAAGTGAAACGAAAGTCAGGGTTGAGGATCTGGCAATTGCTGCTTCAAAATGTTGGATATACGCCTATTAGGTAACATTTTTGGTCCCTGTAGAGCATGTTCCCAGCAGCCTTTCAGCACTTCATGAATGTATGGGGTTGTTTAATTTGCATGGTTTGATGTAGTGAATTTATCTTTATAAATTAAGTGTATGACTCAATTAAAATATCTTTGGTCATGATGGAAAAGGGGTTGTGGAGGGATGTATTTAGATAGACATGCTTTTAGTCTTACCTTGTTTTGTTTTATTTTATCCTTTTAGATTTACCCTACTGTGGATAATGTGAGAACAAGTTTAGAAGGATACCCAGGTAAATGATTACAAGCATGTTTGGAGTACTTCTTAGCAGCTGGTCCCGTGAAATATTTTTAATGCAAATAGGTTAGTAAAGACAAAGCTTGGGTACACTGTATCATATAATGTCAGTCTGTAAACCTCCAATACGTTGTGAAGTATAAAACCTGAGTGTCTTACATACTTGAGAAGTACTGTTACCATTGTTATGTCACCCTGGAGGAGGGATTGCTGTTATACATTGGACTCTACAGATAAAAAGGATTTTGTGAAATGAAATGCTTGTGGAAAATTTCTTTAATTATGTGCAAGACCAAATAGAAAAATAGCTCTAAACCATATTTCTGTTTAGGAACATATTCATTTATTTGTTTTCCAAATACTTGGTTTATCCTTTTCAAGTTTGTGAGGGAGCCAGTGTTTATCCAGGCACTAAAAGGATGCAAGGTAGAGAAGTAATCCTGGTTGGAATGCCAGTCCGTCACAGGATACATACACACACACTTGCATTCATACTCGCTCATTAACTCACCTGTGAGCAATTTAGCAGTTTGCCAGTACTCCTCTCTGCATGTTATATGGATGTGGGAGAAAGCCAAAGCCGCAGCCAAAATCCATGCTGGTAAAGGGAGACCATGGATTCTCCACACAGAAGGTACCCAAGCTTGGAACTGGAGAATTAAGCTGTGTGAGGCAGCAACACTAGACACTTTGCAACCGATTTACTGAAATCTGCATTTTTTGTTACAATAAAAGAATGCATTTAACAGTTCAGCTGTGCTTGAGCAGCAATGGGTAAACAAAATAGCTGTCTTTTTTTTATATGTTCCTTACTTTAGAGTATTACATATGTACTGAGCAATATGTCAATGCATGCAAAAAACCCTTTGTTTTGTGCAGAAGCCAAATTGTGTTGACAAATCTGATTTAATTTGGTTTTTCCATGTATTTATAGGTGTGGGTGTGTGTATATGTGTGTCTATATATATATATATATATATATATATATATATATATATATATATATATATATATGTTTTATGGGGAGGTTAAACCACTGCTTGAAGCTAGTGAATTGAAATGGCAAATCCAGCTTAGAGCAGACACCCCCCAGGGTTCAGTGGACACTTGAATGTTAAATGTGTACTTGAATGGAACAGGTAGGAGGCAACAGCCCCCTCTACATAATCACTTATTAAACTGTCAGTCAAAAACGGCTGATTTATGTTACTTCCAAAATGTTTCAATTTAGATTTCTGTAGAAGTTGGACTGTCTAAATCAACCAATGAAAGTGCTTAAATCCATACTAAGTATCTTAGTAGTTCTTTCTGAATGATCCAGAATTTTTTTTATGTATATTTATGTGTGTATCTATATGTATGTATACATATATATATATATATATATATATATATATATATATATATATATATATATGAATCTATATATATATGAATCTACATATATATATATATATATATATATATGTGTGTATATATATATATATATATATATATATATATATATATATATGAATCTATATATATATATATATATATATATATATATATGAATCTATATATATATATATATATATATATATATATATATGTGTGTGAGTGTGTGTGTGTGTGTGTGTGTGTGTGTGTGTGTGTGTGTATATTCACTTCATAATCTCAAAATACTGAAATCTTGAATTTCAGTTTTTCGAGACCATGAAATCGAATCCACACAACACCGAAACAGCAAAGCCCAAAACCGTGGAATTCAAAACACCTAAAACACTGTACACACCAGACCACACATATACCACAACACCCATACCACAACATAAACAAACAAAACAACACACATCCCCAAACCTACAACACAAATAAGCAGGGGGGCAAGATAACCTGCACCCCCCATGTGGGGGGGTACACCCCTATACTTATATATACTTATATATACTAACTCCGAGATCGCGCACACACACACATTCTGCAGTCCCTCACACACACATCACACATATCAGCACACTCACATACACTCAAACTCCCACCCAAAACCCTTACAAAAACACTCACTTACCTAACAGAACACACAGCACCACACACCATCCACATACCATACTATAGCAGCCATCTGTGTGCCACCTGGAAATAACATACACATCCTTGAGCCTGTTGTGTCATGAATCTCACTCCATATAACCTACGAGACAGGTATCCTTAGAGATGTCAATATTAATTGAAAAAAGCTATCAACCAACTCTCCTTATCTCTGTGGGCGGCACAGTGGTGCAGCGGTTAACGTTGTCGCCTCACAGCAAGAGGTTCTCCGGTTCGATTCTCAGCTGGGGTGCCTTCTGTGTGGAGTTTGCATGTTCTCCCTGTGTTCGCGTGGGTTTCCTCCGGGTACTCCGGTTTCCTCCCACATTCCAAAGACATGCATCTGGAGCATTTCTCCCCGGGCCTCTGCTGAAAACAGGCTCTGTGGAACCTAGTCGGACTTTCCCGGTCAACAAATGATAAATAAATAAATAAATAAATAAATCTCAGTATTAACCTATATAAGCCCTCCACTTAATTTCATATTGTATTGTTTAGTTTTGCTTTAATGTTGCTTAGTAAAACAAAAGTAAGTGGGGGGCTTCGCCCACCACACCTCCCATTGTGGGGGGCTATGCCCCCCACACCCCCCCTAACTATGTATTCTAACTCCAGGGTCGCACTACAGTGGGAAAGGGGGCATATCCCATTTTCTTGCCAATAATACTTGTCAGTCAAATGAAGTGTCGGTCAAATGAAATTTCGGTCATTTGGTCTCAGGCATATGGGTGTCGGGGCATATGGGTGTCGGTCAATCGGAAGTTAGGGCAAATGAAGTAGACCCATATATATATATATATATATATATATATATATATATGTATATATATACACACATATACATACACACACACCCAAAGTCTCTAACAAAGCATCCATTTTTCATGCCTGGCTAAGCCATAATCAACCATACATTGTTGCCGTCACTGGAACATGGCTTAAGCCCCATATCTCAGACTCTAAAATACTACCCCCAGGCTTCCAAGCCTTTACGTGCAATCGTACGCCCAAAAAAGGTGGTGGTGTCACATTAATGTATTCAAACTTGATCTCCATTATCCTCTACTCTAATGAAATTCCTCATTTTGGTAATGCTGAAATACTGGCCTGCTTACTTAAGATGAATAACCATTAAAGTCTCTGTAGCATCACCCTATACATCCCCCCTGGAAACAATATCCCAATCCTGGAAGAAATCCTTCTGTGGGCCTCTACCAACATAAATAATGAGACATACATACTAGGCGACATAAACATAAATTGGGACAACATGAATAACTCAATACCTACTCAATTCATTAATCACTTTAACTTTACCCAAATAATTAATTCTTTTACTAGACCAAATAAAACCACTCCTCCAGGCTCTACCCTTGACTCTATTCTAACAACCCATCCAGATAAAATTACAAACTCTGGCACAATTCCCGACTCCATCAGTGACCACCTCCCAGCTTATGCTCATCGTTCTTCCTGTTTTTCCTTTCTACAATATCACTACATCCACACATGTAACCTTAGTAATTTCAACCCTAGCCTATTCTCTAGCTCCCTCAAACTAATAAACTGGAACATTCTAAATACCCTTTCTCTTGATGATGCCAGTGACCATTTTAATTCCACTTTTATAAATGTTTTAAATAGTGTGGTATCAACTAGAACAAAAAGAATGAAAACCAACTCTGCCCCATCACTCACAAAAGATACTAAAAAACTAAATGCATCAAAGGGACAAATCCTGGAAACTTTATCAAAAAAATAAACTCCCTGAAACCCTTCAGTACAAACAGCTCCGTAACCTCACAAAAAAACTAATCCTTTGAGACAAAAAATCCTACTTTATCAAACTCCAGTCCCAACCATACTACAAACCCCAAACAGTTCTGGAAACCTATAAATTCTCTTCTCAACCCAGGCACCCAAAACAATGCCTGACCCTGACCCCAATAAATCTGATCAAGAATTAGCCTCTTTATTCAATTCTGTCTTTATTAACTCCATATCTGAACTAACAAAATCCTTTGAGAAAAACACTCCCTTGTACACTCATACTTTCTCCATCACAACCCCTCCTTAAACTGACTCCAATTCCACTCCCATCTTCAAAGTAAAACCCATATCCACCAGCTATATAAGAAAACTTCTTTCCATACTAAAACCCTGCTCTAACGCTCCTGACATCATCCCCTCTATTTTTCTTAAATTCGCTGCTGATGGAATAGCATTCTCTATAAGTATATTAATCAACAGGTCTATACAGGAATCCTACGTCCGCAAACTCTAGCGCACTGCCTGTATTCTACCTCTTCATAAAGGTGGGAAAAACACTCAAATTTCCACCCTATAGCCATCCTCTCCCCTATCTCCAAAATCCTAGAAAAAATGCGTTCATCTACAACTAATGCCATTCCTAACTCAAAACCACCTCCTCACTCCTACCCAGCATGGTTTCCGACCTGGGCATAGCACTACAACAGCTATCCTCTCTTTCCTAGTTACAGTTAATCATGTCAGTGATTCTGGGGAAATAATATCCACAGTGCTTCTGGACCTCTCCAAAGCCTTTGATATTGTTTCCCACACCCATCTTCTGAGCCATCTCTCAAACTACCCTCTCCTTGTTCTCAAGCTACCTCTTCGATAGAACTCAGGCTGTAAAATGGAGGAAAAGCATCTCCCCTTTTCTTCATACTCCCACAGGCGTATCCAAAGGATCTATTCTTATACCAATGCTGTTCAATATCTTTATCAACGCATTTCACTCCGCCATTCCCAATGCCAAAATAATGCAATACGCAGACAACTGAACTTTAGTCTGCTGTGCCTCTAATCTCTCTGAGCTCTTAACAAAGACCCAAACTGCCTTCTCAACAACTGAAGCTTGGATGCTCCAAAATCATTTCTCCTTACACCAACAAATCCAAAATGTTAATCTTCCTTCCTTTAAAATACTTCTCTTTTGACAAAACCTCTTTCCAAATTCTAAGCCAAAATAACTCTCCTATTGAAGTCAGCTCCCTTGCAAAGTTATTAGGTGTAACTATAGATGAACATCTAAAATTTGACAACCATGTACTCCTAAACATCAAAACAACACACCAAAAACTTGGGTATACTTTATAGGAATAACTGCTTTCTCTCACCTCTTACCAGACATAATCTTGCCTCTGCTTATCTCCTCCCCTCCCTAATATATGGTGTCCCCCTTCTAACCAACTTATCTGCATCTATTACATCCAAATTAGAAACTGTTATAACAAAATCTCCAAATTCACCACTAACTCCAAAACCTCCTCCCATAATTGCCTTGCCCTTAATTCTATAGACTGGCTTGAACTTCCAGACCATCTGGACTTCCTTGAACTCACCACTACTCACAAATTATACTTCAACCCCACCTAATGCCCTGCTCTAAAAAAAAAATCCTAGTCCCCTATGTTCCAAACAGAACTCTAAGATCTGCACAGCAAAACCTAATATCTGTTCATAAACCCAACCAACTACCAGGACAACTACTCTCTTTTTCCTTAGCCAAAAAATGGAATTCTCTCCCTCCTTCCCTAAGAATAATAGAAAATATGGTGAGCTTCAAAACACAGCTTCATTCCTACCTCTCCTCTATTCGGAAATGCACCTATCACCTTGGATTCTAGTTCTGTAATGCCAACTCCTTATAATCAAAAATGTCCTTCCTATGTCAAGATTGTAAATATACCTTTCTTTATTTTAAATAATCTAGTATTTGTATTAATCATATGTTGTGAATTTATATCCAGCATTTTACATTTTACTTTTTAATTGCATCATAAATCTCTACTGCATTTTGCTCATTGGAGCTTTATTTCCCGGGCCTCCACTGAAAATGGGCACACTGGGCCCAGTGGACTTTCCCAGTCAACAAACTGGAAATAAATAACTAAATATATGTATGTATGCATGTATGTATGTATGTATATATATATATATATATATATATATATATATGTATGTGTGTGTATAAAAAACAAAGACCGTCTAACATCACATCCTTCCCCAATTCAGTATACATTTAATATTAAGATTTTCATTTAACCCACTAAAAACATCAGCTGCCAGTAGCAACTGCCATCTTAATTATTTAACTTCAAGCAAATTATTATAATCACCAATAAATTTTTGAATATACTCCAGCACTAAAGTCTTTTTAAAATTTGTGCACATTAAACTATGTTTCGCTAAAGCATTATTTTATCTTGCTTCTTAATCTCTGTTTTATGTTCATAGATTCTAGCTGCCAGGGGTTCTATTAGTTTTACCTACATAGAACCATTGGCAAGATACGCATGTAGCAGGGTATATAACATTGGTAGAATTACAACCCAAACTTTTTATAAAAAGAATTTCAAAACCATCATGTTTAGAAATGAACATTTTCCAATTGTTACTAAACGTACAACTTTTATATCTTCCACATCTGAACATTCCTCCTTATGTTATTTTATTTTCTTCATTTCTAAAAGTTTCATTTTGTTCAAAAAAAATGTTATGGTTCTAGTACTTTTATAGCAGAATTTTGGACTAATTCCAACAACTTGATGCAATTTCTGGTTGCCTTTAATAGTTTGCCAGTTATTAGCAATCATTTCCTTTATCAGTTTCATGTCTCTATTAATGGGCAATACAAAAGTATACTGGATATCATTTACACTAATATTTCTCTCTTTAATAAAACCTTATTTTAAAATTGGTTAAAACTTTTTATATCTAGTTAAAAAAATATTTTCAACTAAATTTTTAAGATAGTTTTTTTTCGATAAACATTTCTTCAAGTTTATTACTGCCTTCTATAAATATTTGATCACTAATTATTCGGGACAGTCTAATAAATTGACCATGAACAATACGCAGTTTCATAGAACGTGGATGCTGACTGGAAAATTTTAAATAGTTATTAACAAATGTTTTTTTTTTCCTAAAAAATATTTGAATGAAGACAGGGCACTAGTTTTATCCAAGATAATTTCCAGATCCAAAAATTTAACTTTATGGCCCTTATTTGCCAAAGTAAATTAAAAAAAAAATCAAAACTTTGTTCATGTTCAGATAGAAAGGCTTCAAAGGCTTAATAAAAAAATATCAGTAAATTGTTTATAAAATGCAACTTTCTTAAAAACTTCTAATTTAACTAAAATTTCACATTCCCTGTAACTTCATACTAAATTTGCATAAGCAGGAGCCATTTTGCTCCCATGGCCACTCCTTGACTCTGTTCATAAATTCTGTCATTAAAAGTAATACAATTATTATCAAAAATAATATCTAGCAATATACAAATTGTATTTATTTTAACATTACTAAAATTAATAGGACAGCAGCTGTCCAACTCCCATGGCATTCACTGCACCCAAATTTTATATACATTCCCTGTAAGGCAGCATTTAATTCCCTGCCCTCCACTGAGACTGTGATGACTTACCTGAAGGTCTACGACAACATTGGGTAATCGCAGCATAATTTAAAGTGCTAAAGCAGAAACAAAAGTAAAGGAAGCTAGTTTTATGTACATCCCCTGTATGGTAGCATTGATTTTCCTGCTCTCCACTGAGACTGAGATCACGTACTCTGAAGGTCTACAAAAAAATCTGATAATCACAACATAATTTAAAGTGCTAAAACAAAAACAAAAGTACTAAACAAAAACAAAAGTAAAGAAAACTAGCATAGGTGCATATTACATAACATCTCTGACCGCTAACCACCAGTACAGTTGAGAATTAAGCCTACTGTATTTGGTGACCACCACCCCAGGAGCGGCAGCTACTTACTACTAGTTTTCCCTCTCCCTTTCAGTGTTAACCCACCTCCAAAACTGATAATTGGCTAGACTTTCAGATTAAGGCTGTACCCTGTTTTCCCGGGTGCAGTCAAACAAAATAATAGTAATAATTTCCTGTCAGTGGGTGTTACAGTGGTGCAGCGTTTAATGTTGTCACCTCACAGCAAGAGTTTCTCCGGTTCGATTCTTGACTGGGGTGCCTTCTTTGTGGAGTCTGCATGTTCTGCCTGTGTTTGTGGGTTCTTCTTCCAGGTTCTCCCGTTTCCTCCCACATTCCAAAGACATTCATCTGGAGCGTTTCTCCTTGGGTCTGTGCTGAAGTGCTAAAACAAAAACAAAAGTACTAAACAAAAACAAAAGTAAAGAAAACTAACATAGGTGCATATTACATAACATCTCTGACCGCTAACCACCAGTACAGTTGAGACTTAAGCCTACTGTATTTGGTGACCACCACCCCAGGAGCGGCAGCTACTTACTACTAGTTTTCCCTCTCCCTTTCAGAGTTAACCCACCTCCAAAACTGATAATTGGCTAGACTTTCAGATTAAGGCTGTACCCTGTTTTCCCGGGTGCAGTCAAACAAAATAATAGTAATAATTTCCTGTCAGTGGGTGTTACAGTGGTGCAGCGTTTAATGTTGTCACCTCACAGCAAGAGTTTCTCCGGTTCGATTCTTGACTGGGGTGCCTTCTTTGTGGAGTCTGCATGTTCTGCCTGTGTTTGTGGGTTCTTCTTCCAGGTTCTCCAGTTTCCTCCCACATTCCAAAGACATTCATCTGGAGCGTTTCTCCTTGGGTCTGTGCTGAAAGTAGTCTCTGTCCTAGTCGGACTTTCCCAGTCAGCAAATGTTAAATAAATAAATAAAATATTTCTTTAATATCCTTTGTAACATCCAGGCAATTCTGTTTGTGTCTGGAAAAATAAGATACTAAAGTAACCAAAAGAACCTACCTTATTTGCTTAGCCACTCATTTCTTTTTTATGTCCTTAGTTCTCACCAAGACCTGGGTGTCATACATTGGCCAATCATCTTCCCTTCTTCTGTATTGTCTCTCCCACCTCCATTTTGTCACCCATTATTGGCTAATCAGAATTGACTTAAACTGTGGCACCATTTTAATATCCCACAGCAGCTGTCTGACTCCTACAGCATTCAGTGCCCCCAAATATAAGTGTTGAAAAAAACAAATGCTGGTTTTCATCTAAAATTGTGGAAACAACGTTTTTATTTATGCTGCTGTTAAAACTGGAGAAATACTAAGGTTTTGTCAAAGTTAAAGCTCTGTCATTGTCTCTACCGTCTTTGATTGATGGGAACAGATTTGATGTAAATCAGCTGCATACTCTGCTATAGTCACTGTGTGAACTCCAATATTCTAATTGAGCTGTTTTATTAGGGTTGCAGATTCATTCTAGAAACTGTATTTAACTGGATTTTTTTGTGGAGAATGGTTACTTATTGTACTTGAGACAGGAGAGGAGCAAAGTTATACCACTTTTCAGGGAATGTGAAGATTCAGGTGTTAGATTCAAACTGCTGTACCCAGCTGTCTTCAAGGTATTCTTCCCTGGAGGGACAAAATCTTTTTTTTATGCAGTACATGCTAAGGAGGAAATACAAAAGTTTGTCCAATAAAAATAAGCTGTGAAACAGAAGGGGATTCTACTTCTTGTTCTTCTGGTAATAAAGACGACGGAGGGGCTATATCTGTGAAACCTTTTAAAATTTTCAATGGAAAATGGAAAGAAAGAAGGGAACACAAAAGTTGACTAGAAGAATCGAGAGTACATTGGAAATGAAGCAGAGGCAGTATTTCATAGATAAACAGTTTTTCAGAATGTTTTGGGCTTGTGGGGGACTCTAAAGCATATGTTCTATTTCATGTCATTAATGTTCGAAAAGTGCTTTGGGGAAGGGAAGAGGAGGGAGAAAGTTAACTGTAAGTAAAGATTTTTTTCTTAAATAGTACCAGTTTTGTGGCATGTGGTTTTCTTCACATGATATAAAGTAAAGCTTTTTTTTCCAGTTATTTTTAAGTGTAATGGGGATTGTAAAGAGGGTGCTGTTCTTTTTTCTTTCTTTCTTCTTGTTCAGTTTTAAGAACTGGTGGTACTGCAGTATATTTAAACAAGCCTGGTTAAAAAGCATGATAAAAGAAAAATTAATGTGCATTTTTTCAGTCTTGCATGGGGAAATGACAGGATTAAAGACCTTCGATTGATATAGTAGCATGGTTTAAGCAACATCAAGTAAATGAAAAAACGTTGAATATTGTGAGGCTTTTTTCTAACATATGTATATTTACTAACGGATGTACAGCTGGTCTTCATGTTTCCATGGAAACAGTCTGAAGAGAAACTGACTGCCTGATTCTCATGTCTCCATGGAAATAATCTGATAAGAAGAAACTGGCTACAGCTTGGTGGAGGGTGATTGGCTAAGGAAAAAAAAAGAAAAGAGAAATTGGCTAGGAGATCATGTTCTCTGAAAGCATTCAGGGGCTTTCCCAAAGTAGATAATTTTTTCTGAAGCAAGGTAGTTAATGTTCTCTGAAAACATTCATGTTTTTTTCCAGCTGGGAGACCTATAAAGGTAAGACAAACCTGATCAGCACTTAGTAGAAGCATTGGCTGTACCATGCCTCTTAGCATGAATGACCTTTCTTTTAGGTTAACTCAAGTCTTGAGTGTGGCTGTCAGTATGGAACTTTTGTTCCTATTAGGAGGGTACGGTTTCAATATTTGAAGGCGTACATAGTTTTGTGTGTTAGTATTAAGTTAATAGCCTTTAGAGGGGTATTGGGAGTGTGTTTTTTGAGGACTTTCAATAAAACAAAAAATGTTTTATAAGATGTGACATAGGCTCAAATGTATATGACAAGAAACAACTGTATAAAAGTTCAACACGCCAAACAATGAATGCATGTGACAAAAGCTGGAACTAGACATTTAACAAAAATGCTTTTATACATGAAAGGTGGGAATAATAACTTTTAATACAATGATGCGTTTTATAATGTTTTTAAATATAAATGGTCTCACAGAAAAATACAAAAAAGAAAAAATAGTGAACTGTATTAAAATGTAGAGTGCAAATAGCTATGTTACAGGAGACACATTTAATAAGAACTGAACATGTGAATGTGATAAAGAAAGGTTTTTATGATGGTTATTAAGCGGAATAACTGGGACAAAGGAAAAGAGGCGTACTTAATTGCTAGAGAACCTCCAATAGTGATAGAAGAAGATAAAAAAGATAACAATGGCAGATTTGTAGTGATAAGAGGCTACTGGCAAGGGAGGAGGATTACACTGGCATGTATTGACATTCCGCCTAAAACTGCTGTAATAGAGCTTTTGGAAAGTTCTGGGAGAAATAATCAGTTTTCAGCAAGGAATATTGCTTATAGATGGGGTTTGGAATTTGATTTGCAGCAGTGAAGATGCGTCTGTGGGACCCAGAAAGGAAAATATAACAAAGGAGGGTGGATTTTTTAAGAAATTTATGAAAATATTTGGCATGGAATATGTAAATTCAGCAATAGGAGTTCGGAGTAAATTTACATATTTCTCCAAGATATAAAAACTGGGCTAGGTTAGACAGCATTTACTTTTCACAGGAACATGTGCATTTAATTGAAAGTGTTGATACCCACCCAGTAACTATTTTAGATCACGCGCCATTAATAGCTAAAACAAAAACATAGGGTAATGAAATAAAAATGAGACATTGTCGCTTTCCCACTTATCTGTTGAAAAAAGATAAATTTAAGGCATGGATAGTGGAGATTATTTAGGAGCTGTTAGAGGGGATAGAAATTTCTTCTCAAATTATAGCTAGGGAGTGATATAAAATTAAATCGGAGTTTAAAAATAGGGTGTTAATAAAAGAAAGGGACCTATGGTTAGGAAGCAACAATAATTATGTAGAGGGACTGACAGATGTTAAAGTATTGCAGAATAGGGGGATTCTCAAACAAGAACAGGATCAACTGCAGAATGCTAGGTAGAAAATGAGGGATTACCTTGATAATATGCACAAACTTAGAAAGACTGTTAAACAACTGTCTTTTGATGATAACACTAAAGTACAAAACTTTTAGCACAATGACTTAGACAACAGAAAGTAGAAAGGTCTGTCACCAAACTTAGGAAGCCCATAACAAAGAAAGTAACGAGATCCAGTAGAGGTATAAGAAATATTTCAGAAATTCTGTAAGAGTCTGTATAAAGCAGAGAAATATGAAAATCAAGAAAAGATACAAATGGAAATGTTTATAGAAGAATTAAATATGCCAAAGTTAGAGGTAGATGAGGCTCATTTTCTGTTAGGATAGGAGGAGATGAGATAAAAATTGCGATGTATAACCAATCGACAGGAATGTCCCCAGGAATAGATGGTATTCCTGTGGAAGTTTGGAAGCTAGGAGGAAAAAAGTTCTGGAAGGTTTTGTTTAACAGTATTTTGAGAGGAGAAGTACCATCATAATGGAAGAAAGCAAGGGTAGCTGTAATACCTAAAGAGGGTAAAGATCCATCAGATCCAGCTTCATACAGGCCCATTTCAGTACTAAACAATGATTATAAAGGGTTCATGTCTGTAATGGTTAAAAGAATGGCAAACATATACTTAAATTGATACGATTGGATCAGTGTGTTTGTGGAGGGGAGGCAAACATTTGACAACTTTAACAGAACATTGATGATCCGGAGGAAAGCAGAATGTAAGAAAATACTATTGTTGTTGCTGGGTCCTGATGCAGAAAAAGCATTTGTCAGAGTAACCTGGGACTTTATTAGCAGGGCAATGGAAGCATTTGCATTTCCTGAAAAAATTATAAGGTTGATTAGGAGGATAAGTATATGAGGGGATCAGAGGTGAAAATTAAAGTGGGTGAGGTCCTCTCTGATAATTTCTGCCTAAGCAGAGGAACCAGGCAGGGGTATCCTCTTTCCCCTTTAGTATTTGCATTATATTTAGAACCAGTGAGAAAGAAAATAAGGGACTCAGAGAATTCAAGGATGTCATTGGTATGGTAGTGAAGAAGAGCTGGCTTTATTTGCAGATGATATTATTTTCTACCTGACAAAAGCAGAAAGACATTATAGTGTTGGTGAACATTTTGCAACAGTTTCAGATCTTTTCGGGATACAAAATTAATGAGTCTAAAACAAAGGCAATAGCAGTAAATTATGTACCCACACATGAACTGGTTCACGAATACCCACAATTATGGGGACATGAAAAAATGAAATATTTAGGTGTATGGATTAAAAATAATTCTAGTGTGGCAACTAAGCATACATGAGAGGAGACTAAAAAGATAATACCAAAACTGAGAAAATGGAAGCTTTGTTTTATGGATACGGATAGTAAGATAGAAGCAGTTAAAATGTTTTAGTCCCTTTTGTCTTATATATAGGTCAGGCATATTTTTATCAACCAACGGAGAATTTATGGGTAGCTGGAAGGGGAAGAAGGTAAGAGCCAAGTGTGATAAGATTCTTCCAATAGAACAAGGTGGATTGGGATTACCCAATTTGAATGGATATTTCAGAGATACACAGTTAGGACTCCTGTACATAGCACAAGCAGAAGACTATAATTCAAAGTGGAAAGATATGATGATGAAATGCGATGGAAGCTCAAGAAACAAGGAGAAACTGGGATTTTAGATGCGGGCCTTTAAGGAGAATAACAATAATCATGTAGAATATTATATCCGTAAAGTAGCAGAAGGTATTCTAAGAGCTAAACCAACACGGGAAAGGAGATTCTGCCAATAGGGATGACTGCAATTAGGGATATAGACTATAGGCAAGAGGGGGCAGGAATTTATTGGAGAAAACTGGTGAAGGAACCAAGGTATTGGGAGCAAATAACTAGATGGGGAAAGATGATGTGCAGGTTAGAGATTGCCTTCCCTGTTGGGGATTGATATCAATGTATAGGCAGCGAGAAAGAAATTAGGGGGTCATAAACGTAAGACCAGCACTGGTACAGTTTTTAATATAATCTAGAACTGAAGCTGTCATTAAAAAATGAATAATTCATAGAGCATATAAAATATTGCATGATAACTGTAAGAATCAATCAGAGGAGGTTAGGAAAGATTGGGAAGAGAGAGTGGATAAGCAATTCACAAAGAAACAATAGGAAGATATATGTATATCTCCCTAATATGCAATAGAATCTAGACGATTTTGTATTTTTGCCTGGAAATGTGTACATAGCTATTTTTATACCCCAAGTAGAATACAGAGAATTCTTCCTCGGGCAGACAGTAAATGTTGGAGGTGTGAAGGGGAAGAATGAGGTAATGGAGAACATATTTTCTGGTAGTACAGTGAGTTGGCGCACTTTAAGGAATCCCTGCAGGATACACTGTAGGAAATGCTGGGTGGGCAGATTGGTCTGACAAGGGAGATGATTTTTCTGAGGTATGATATAGAATCGGGAATTGCTTAGACATGGTAAGGCCTTGCTGTGTCTAATAATGGTGACTGCCAAAAATGCTATTGCTAGAAAATGGAAATCCACAGCTAGTGGGGCTTGGCTTTGTTGGCCTGAAATTGTCCATTAAAACGAAACAAGTCATGGGCATTCAGAATCGCCAATTAGCTGAAACACCTGATGTTCATAGGGATCATTTGCATATATCCCATGTGCCTCTGATACAAGAAGTTTGGGAGGTCACTCAGTGGAAGTTCTAGCTTTGCTGGAGTTTTCATTTTGCTTTTACTGATTGGTTTTTCAGTGACCTTCTCACTTATTGTTTTAGATTGTTGTTTGGGATATTTTTGTAGTGACCCTAATGATAATGGGCATCAGTTGGGTATAACAGCCCTGTGTTTCTAATACTTAGTCAAACCCTCTGCTTGTGCTGTGCTGATAAGGTCATAACAAGGCAGAAATATGCATATCCACATCTAATGGGGTTTGGCTTTGTTGGTCTGAAATTGTCCATTAAAACGATGAAACAAGTCATGGGCATTTAGAATCGCAAATTAGCTGAAACACCTGATGTTCATAAGGATCATTTGCATATATCCCATGTGCCTGTGATAGAAGAGGTTTGGGAGGTCACTCAGTGGAAGTTCTAGCTTTGCTGGAGTTTTCATTTTGTTTTTATTAATTTACATAGTTTGAATAATTATGTGGCGCTTGATATCACCCTTTGTGGTTTAAGGGCATATAAGGACCCTGCAACTCCCTTTGATATGGATGATGAAATAGATACTGCTTTTCATAAAAGGTGGGTGTGTGCAGCACATAAGTGCACCTTAGAATGGCTTGGTATATTGATTGAATGTGATAGGGTGAAACAACAAAAATTGCAAACAGAAATTAGTTCTACATGTAGTAATCTGGTTTCTAAAACGAACACAGAATTTCTTGATAAAATCTTAAAAGATGTTAATGTCAAATTACAGAACTATGAGAAGGAAATTTTGGACAGAAAATTACATAAACTGACTCATGACACCCGTGATTACGATAATGGTACGCCCTTCCTGTTCAGAACTCACTGGAAGAAAGTTTTACGGCATGTTTCATTCAAGTAGGGTAATAGTGATGGAGAACAGCCTTTGTTTTCCCCTGCACACACCTCTACTAGTTTTTATTTCTTCTGAGGAAGAGGATAATCATGCTGTGAATAAAAATGACTTTCCGCCACTTCTGAACCTCAGAATGTTGCTCAGTATCAACAGACTTTTCGGAATAGTACAAGTACTCTATATGGGGGACCACAGAGCAAGAAACGCCAGAGAGAGGGACAATTTAATGGACATTGGCAACAACAACCCCAGCAGTTTCCACAACGGAAAATGGGTAAATGGTAATTGTCATTCATACATTAATTTTTCTGGTTATGTTCTTGATGACTGTGAAAAGGCCTTTCTAGAATGTGGACTTAAATTTATTCCTACTGTTGGGAGTTAAAATGTGACATTTTTTAATTTATTAGGAAACTACAGCTTAAAGTATTGTTTAATGGTAAGATGGCTTCTTTAGATTATGGTTCAGATGACACTAATTCTGATACCGATATGGGTAGTTTTTATTCCTGTGTATCAGATGAAACACCTAATGCCTGTAGTATTTTACACTAGTATGATCTCTGCCAAAAGGAAGTTTGTTCCCATTTTTAATGATGAGAGTGTTACAGTTGTATAGGATGTTAAATTTCTCAGTGGAACAGGAAATGTATGAGTTCCTGGGGAATGTTAATATACATCATATATAATTTAACAAAAGCTGAATGGTCTTCTTTGGTAGCTCTTAGTAAAAACAGGAATCTTATTTTTAAGCCCTTTGATAAGGGCAATAAACTTGTCATTATGGATGTAACCCAATATTTGGATATGTGCTATAGACATCTAAATGATGACAATGTTTATCTGAAGGTTTCTTTTTCTATGTACAGGTCAGCTATCAGTGAGTATTTAGATCTGATTGGAAATGGTTTAAGATTGGGGTATATTTCTTCTGATGATGCTAAAAAGAAATTTGGTGTGGATGGTGCTGATATTGCATGCTTTTATTGCTTGCCCAAAATACACAAAAGTCTCTCTAATCCACCTGGACCCCCCCATAGTATCAGGGACTAAATACTTTGCTCATAATATTGGATGTCTGTTACATCAGCTGTTACTACCTAAGGTAATGTTGCTACCCACATATACTAAAAATGTTTTTGATTTTCTAAAGAAAATTAACAATGTGGAAATCAATAGGAATATGTCCTTTGTTACTATGGGTGTGCAAAGTTTATATACAAATATTGCTCACACTTTTGGCATTGAAGCGGTTAGGTTTTTTTATGTGCGAGTCTCCTGCCATGGAATGTATTTTGGAATTATTGATAGTTTGTTTAGAAAAAAACTCTTTTTGAATTTAATGGGGAAATTTATCAACAGAAACGAGGTATGGCTATAGGGGCGGCATTTGCCCTTGCATATGCCAACCTGAGTATGGGATTGTTTGAATTAGAATGTATATATAGATCATCATTTTATATACAACATGTTAAATTTTATGCTCTGTTTATTGATGATCTATTTTTTTTTTTGTGTGATGGGGTAGAAGAGAAGGGGGATGAATTTATTGAGCATATACAGTCCAATAGATTTAATCTGTTATTTGATGGCATACAGAGGGGCAAAAAAGTGTCCTTTCTGGATGCCGAATTGGATATTTCTAGGTGTAGAGGGTTACATACTGAAGTATATAGAAAATTTGATGAAATTAACCAATATTTAAAAGCTTCCAGTTATCAGCCCCTACTTACTATTGAAGCCCTCCCCTATGGGGAAATGGTGCGGATTAGTAGGTTATGCAATGACCCTATAGAACTTCAGGAGGAGATGTTGCGAACAAGCTCAATCTTTGCATCTAGGGGCTATAGTAGCTCAATTATTGATAGAGCAATTATTAAAATAAAAAAGGAGAGAGATAGTTACCGTAGGTGCAATAAAATTAGTACTATATGTGATGGGAGTCAGACTGACATCTACCTTTGTATCTACTTATAGTTGCTTTAGTGATATTTTAAAAGGTTTGGTGAAATATTATTGGCAGTACATGCAATGTAATGGAGATTCTCAGTTATGGTCAACTGAGAAACTTAAATTTTCATTTAGGGTGGGGAAAGTTTAAAAAAAATTTTAGTGAAAGGAAAATTTATTATGCCTATTGTTAATATACACAATTTGAGATTTAATTCTGGTACCTATGTATGCAATAGATGCAAGGCTTGTAAACATATTGTGAATAGTTTTGAGAATATTGGAAGTAGATTTGCAGTGAAATGTTTTTTTAGATGTGATACCACTGGTATAATGTATGCCCTTAAATGCCCATGTAATACATTTTATATTGGTCAGTCTCTGAGAGCTTTTAAAGTGAGATTTCTTGAGCATTTAAGAGACACAGAAAATTTTAAAGAAACTAGTTCTGTGGCAGTTCATTTTTACCAAGCATATCAGGGTTCATCTGTGAGTTTGTAAGGTGCTATTTTAGAAAAAGTGGATAGTAATAACTGTGTTTACTGACACTTGTTTTAAGGATAAACTTTTATATAAAGAAACCATCTGTATTCTTAAATTTTATACTCTTATACCTAATGGTATGAATTCTGAACTTAATTGGAGAGTTCTTTAATTATGCTCATTTTCTTTAATTGAATTTTTTTTGAATAATTGATTATGCTATTTATATGGAGTGTTTCTTTGGGTGTGTAATTCTCCTTTGAAGGCATTCCAGCCGAGATGTCAGAGAGTGAAGAGAGTGAATAAAATATTTCCGGATTCTACTGGGTCACTGGTCTTTTGGTTCTTTTTCTTTTTTATTTATTTTATTTTAGTTGTGTATTGTTACACGGGAATACTGTCTGTTCCTAGAGACTTTCCTATTGATTGATTATACATCACCATTTTATTTCATCTTTTCCTATCTTAACTGTTAATTCTTGAGATTTGTATTTTTCTAACCTTGGCATAATTAAGCATTCCATAAGTATTTCATTTCACTTTTTCCACATTCCTTTGCTTTTTACATATTTTCATAAAATTTCCAAAATACTGCCAATATCTGTGAGACAGAGTATTTTTCAAATCATAGGCTTCCTATGTTTGGTGACAACCCTCTCTAACTGCTTAAGTTGTAGTGCTAAAAGTTTTAGTGCTCTGGATTTATTAAATTACAGCTGCTAACAGCAACCTTTCTGACCTCATTCGTATTATCCAAATACTCCCTTATATTCCTGTTAGCACTCTGCATTTACTCTTCATCTTCAGCTATGAGATTTGCCTTATTCTGCAGCAGTTTAACTTCCATCTGTCCCTGTAAATTTGTATTTTATTTGCTTCCCATATCCCTTTCACTGTTATTTCTACCTTATTATTAAACTTCATTTTCATTTATGCTCATTCATTATCCCTTCTAAAGAAATGTTTATCTTCCTAAATAAGTCCTCAGTAATTACCACTACCCACTCCTTAAAAGCCTCTGTTTTTAAAAAAGTAAGTACAAAAGTGGCAGTGTCTAATTTGTCTCATTTTTACTTCATTACCCTGCATCTTTATCTTAGAATCTGCGGTGGTGCAGCGGTAGCGTTGTTGCCTTACAGCAAGAGGTTCTCCCATTCGATTCTTGGCTGGAGTGCAGGGAGTGCCTTCTGTTTGAAGTCTGCATGTCCTCCCCGCAGGTCGAGTGGCGTTCTGAAAGACATGCGTCGTTGAAGGTTGGGCGTTGAGCTGGCAACTCCGCACCGTAAAAATCTACTGCCAATCATTAGCGGACCGGAGTTCCGCTGTGGCGACCCCTAACCGGGAAAAGCCGAAAGACAAACAACCCTGCATCTTTATCTTAGTGTATGGTGTATGATGTGAAATAGTTATTGGATGTCTGCCACTGTCTAAGTTTCCGTTAAATGCACACTATCCTGTGAAATATAAATTCTATCCTTTGTAGCTTAGTTATTGTTTGTCAGGGAATAATATGTACATTTTCTGTGATTTCTACTGCTGAATTCACATGTTCCATACCAAATAATCTGCCCGCTGTTATATTTTCCTTCTAGGTCCTCCTAATACATCCTCACTACTGCAAATCAAGTTCCAGTCACCGTCCATAAATAATAATCCCTGCTGAAAACTGATTATTTCTCCAAATTTTTAAGCCCCTTTGCAGTTTTTTAGTGGAATGTAATCACATGCCAGTGTAATTCTCTTCCCTTGCCACTATCCTTTACGTACAGCAAAGCTACCAATGCTGTCTGTTTTTCCCTTCTCACTATTGGAGCTCCTATAGAAATCAATATTCTTACTCCTCTTTTCCTTTTCCCGTGATATTCTGCTGAATGTCCTTCCTGAAATCCTTTCTTTGTCAAAATCATACGCTCATTTTCATCTAAATGTGTATTGCAACATTGCTATTTCCACCTACATTTCTTAATATGATTCAGTACTCCTTTTTTGTCTATACTGATAAGGTAATTTACATTTCATGATAACATGGACAGAGTAGCTGTTATGACTGAAAGCTATTGCTCCCACCTGCTTATATGTGACAGTTTTTTTGAATGTCCATTTCAAAGTTTTGGCTTATTTCTTTATTAATTTATTTATTTATTGCATTTGTTTACCGGGAAAGTCCTCTGGGCCAGAAATTAGCCCATTTTCAGTGGAGACCCGGGGAGAAAAGCTCCGCATGTTATTACATAAAAATGAACATATAATACAGAATATATCAGGTAGAGGCAGTACATTAGATAAGTAAATAACATCCAATAATATGGTAAAAACTACATACAGTAATATGGTAATAACATTATATAACTTGGTTATATCAGTAAAGAATTGTTAAAATCATGGTAGAAGTATAGAAATAGAAGTTTTAAATGGTAGGTAAGATTGTTAGCTGAGAGAGGAGATTGTATTAAAGGGAAAAAACAGGAGGCAGAAGGCTTAGAGTAGGGATGGCACTGGCTAAGTGTCAGCAGAAGGAGTTGATGTGATAGATG
This sequence comes from Protopterus annectens, assembly GCF_019279795.1. Taxonomy (NCBI): domain Eukaryota; kingdom Metazoa; phylum Chordata; order Ceratodontiformes; family Protopteridae; genus Protopterus; species Protopterus annectens. The sequence goes on from NC_056737.1 coordinate 1,072,208,496, forward strand.
GGAAAAAAACCTAGGTGTAGAGATAGGATGAGTAGGATTTAGGGAGGGGGTCAGGTAATGGGGTTGTAATTAGGGGTGCAGGTGCATATCCAATGTGATGAGTGGTGAAGTTTGAGATTTTTTAAAAGCAGTGGAGCTACTGATAGTTCTTATTGAAGGAGAGAGATTATTCCAAAGCTTGGCGACAATAAAAGAATACAGCATTTGACCAGCTGAGAGCTTAGGTTTATCAGTGTTTAATAGCATTTTTGTTTTTTGACCTTAGGTGTTGATTAGGATGGTAGATAGCAAAATGGCAGATTGCTGAGAAGTAAATAAGTTTATGGGCAGTAGTTAGTTGTAGGTATGCGAGGTAATGGGGGAATTCAAGCCAATTAAGTTGTTGCAGTGTGGAACAATGGTGAGAGGAGAATTTAGCATTTGTAGCAAATTTGGCAACTTTGTTGTAGCATGAATTGAGTTTAGTTTTCAGGGAGGACTGAATATTGGTGAGGATGGGGATGCTATATAGGAGAGTAGGAAGCAGGAATGAGGAGGCAAGAGCTTTTTTGCAGAGAAGCTGAGAAAGTAGTTGTGCCTGTAGAGGGCACCTAGCTTTTGATGTTGTTATGGATATGAAGGTCAGAAGTTAAATTATTGTCAATGATGACACCAAGCAGTTTGGTACTGGGAACAACTTCATTAACAATATTGTTTTGGGAATGAACCAAAATTTCAGACTTGTCATCTGGGCTGGATTTTTGGGGGATAAATATTAAGAGTTTAATTTTATTGGGGTTAAGGGCAAGATGTTTCTGTGATATGCAGGATTCAGTCGAGGTGAATGCCTTTTGGGTAAGTTGCTGTAATGTAGAGGCAGATTTAGAAGAGAAGATAATGGTAGAATCATCTGCGTATTTGATTACAGTGCTGTGGCTAAGAGTTGTATGAAAGTCATTGATGAATATACTAAATAAAAGGGGACCCATTTTGGAACCCTGGGTTACTCCTGTATTGGTGAAAGGTGAGGAGCAGCACTGCACATAGTAGCTTGTTGCCTATTACTGAGATAATTGGAAAACCACTGAAGGGTGGCAGGAGAGGTGCCAAGGTTTGAGAGTTTAGTAAGCAGCTTACATGCCCACTGTTTCTTCTGATCTCCATTTGAGCCTGTGTCACATTTTTCTTGAAATTTTGCTTCAATGAAAGCACTCAAACAAAATCTTAAATAAATGTACAGGACCCCTTGTCCCATTTTAACTTAGAACACAGACTAAACTATGTACATTTTCAACAAATGAAGTTTAGCTCTCCATATAGGAGCAGTTGTCTCAAATTGATGGCTGCACCCACAGGCACTACCTAATTTAAAATTAAGTTTATCCATGCTAAAGCACGTTACAGCTTGTGTGCCCACTTCACTGATTTGCTATGTGTTCTTTTGTTATCTTTATTGTCCCCCCACCTGATGTGAAAAACAGCTTGCATGTTTTCTGTAAATAGTGTTTAGCCATAAAAAAAAGTACACTGGCTATCTTTAAATAAATAAACTAAATTGTTTATTGTTCTATTAAATACATTAAGTATTAAGTATCCTGGACGAGCTACTACTTCCCTTTCCCTTCCCACAGTTTTTGACTTTATTTTTCATTGAAGTGATTTCAATGTTACTTTTTAAAGGTTATGTTTCTCTCAGGAAAGCGTGCTCAGAGCTCTTAAGATTAATTGCTTTCACGTGTGCTCAGAGCTCTTAAGATTAATTGCTTTCACATGCTGATGGCTGTTCTCCAAGTAGTGTCAGCAATGAGAAAAAAAAACAGCTGACAGCTTTACAGCTACATAAAAAATCTTTGTAAATTTTATGCAGAACACAGTTCACAGACTTCCCCTGGCCAGCTGCCTACACTTGCTTATCTCCCAGTGAGAGCATTTGGTAGTGGGGAAAAGAAAACAAGTTAATAACTTTGCAGATGCAAGGAACCTAGTAGCTTCCATGCCTTTTATCATTTAGTCTTATTGTTCTAGCCTACTTACTTAAATCAAGGACATTAATCTAGACACTAACGTTTGTAAAAACAGATGATATTACTGTCCTAAATCTGTGAATATATTTATCATAGGGGAGTGACTAGGCTTAACTGCCCTAGAGTGTTTTTCAGTCCAGCCATTCATACCCCAAATTTCCCAATTATCAGTGCCCATGGACTAGAATGGCTTTGTTGTATGCCAGTGATTTAGGGCATCTACACATTCCACTGTCCATAAGGGCCACAGGCAACAAGCCAGTTGTGAATTTGCGATTTTCCTTTCATTGGTCCGAATTGCATTTGAATAGGCTTAGGGAATAGCTCTGTTTAACATGAATGAAAAGTCTGTTTCAGAGAAAAAGCAATCTCCTTGAGACATACCTATCCCTCCAACATGTTTTATGTTATAGACAAAGTTTAGACTGGGCAGTTTTAGTACTGTTTGTTTTGCAAATGTGTAGCAGATCCATCAAAGTTGGATCAGAAAATGCTGTGTAGGTTAGGTTTAGATCACCCCTCAGTAGTCTGTTGGAGACCAAGTACAGGGACAAGGCTTTGAGGTGGTCTGAATAGGGCATATTTATACCCTGTATTTTTTTAATGAGTGTGTATACCCCAGTTGTTACATATGCTTGGTCAAGTACACGCTGATGGGTGCATTGTACTTAGTTATTAGCCTAATGAGGGCTGAGTATAGTGGGACTATGATCTCGTTAGATCTGGATGTCGTGCCCTAACTTTTAAGTTGCACCTTATAGAAGGATCTTCTCACTACCATGTTCTCACGGTGATCAGAGTTCATATTACTGTCAACCTCAGCTCCCAAGTCCCATTACCACTGGGTCTACTCTTAGGGGAGTGTTATAAGTGTTGTAATTTGTAGGGATAGTTGTCTTCTCAAAGGGTATAATTATGCAATTTTTTGCTTTGGCTTTTAGGCCATGATCTGCGTCAGACCTTCCTTTAGGATATCTACCTCTTTGGAGGATTCATTGATTGCACCCAGCTTGCAGTCGTCAACAAATTTGATCAGCCAAAGGCCCTCTACATTTGCCTTAACTTCAGAGAAGTATATCCCAAACAAGAGATGTTCTAGTACTGAGCTGTTTGGTAAACCACTAATAACAGGCTTCCTGATGGAGGTGGATTCCCCCACCCTAACCAGGGCCAGCTGGTTAGTTTAGCAAGGATGATTTCAGAGATAGATGCATTTCTCAAAGAAGGGGAGATTTTAATGGATATGTTTAAAAAAAAAAAAAAAAAAAAAAAAAAAAAAAAAAAAAAAAAAAACAGAGGGTATCCACCCAGATTCTTGGAAAACATATTCTAAGAGGCAAACTGTAAAAGATTACTTGAACTCCTGTTAGGTAGTAGTAATGGTATGGAAACTAATAACTTGGTGAAGAGTACCAAATTCAATAAAGCAAGAGTAACGAGTGTGGAAGAGAGGTGAAGAAGAGAGTACAGGCAGGATGGAGTGGGTGGAGGAGTGTCAGGAGTGATTTGTGACAGACGAGTACCTGTAAGAGTGAAAGGGAAGGTCTACAAGAGGGTAGTGAGACCAGCTATGTTATATGGTTTGGAGACAGTGGCATTGACAAAAAGGCATGAGTTTGAGCTGGATGTGGCAGAGTTAAAAATGTTAAGATTTGCACTGGGTGTGACGAGGGTGGACAGGATTAGGAATAAGTATATTAGAGGGTCAGCCCAGGTTGGAAGGTTTGGAGACAAAGCCAGAGAGGTAAGATTACGTTGGTTTGGACGTGCTGAGGAGGGATGCTGAGTATATTGGGAAAAAGATGCTAAGGATGAAGCTACCAGGTAACAGGAAAAGAGGAAGGCCTAAGATAAGGTTTATGGATGTGGTGAGAGAGGACATGCAGGTGGATGGTGTGACAGAGCAATATGCAGAGGACAGAAAGAAATGGAAACAGGTGATCCGCTGTGGCGACCCCTAACGGGAACAGCCGAAAGAAGATGATGATGTATTGTCACCTACAATAAAGAAGCTAGAGAAGTACAACATGTTTTGAGGGACAACTGGAAAATACTAAAATATGTGGTTTGAACATGGAGAAGTTAGGCGGCTACCTATTAATAATGTTTAGGAGGGACTAGAACATGAAAAACTGTTTGGAAAGGGATAATGCACCAATCAATGGTAGAAAACAGACGCATTTGATATCAAAATATGGGAGATGCACTTATTGTCCCTACATTCAAGAAGGGGAGAGTGTAATAGTTAAAGGTTTAGTGCCAAAAAAATGTAATTGTAAGACTGACAAAGTCGCTTATATTGCTCTATGTTCACACTGTCCCTGTTTTTATATTGGCAAAACAGAGAGAGCACTGAAGGACAGAATCTATGAACACTTAAGGAGCATAAAAAACAAGATATGTGGAATAGTTTATGGAAACATATTTAAACTAACAACAAATATTCTTTTAGTTTTTTTTATGATTGATCTTATTGAGACTAATTGTAAGGGGGGGGGGTTTCCCTGGAAAACCAAACTTATACGTAAGGAATCCAAGTGGCAAATTAAAGCTAATGCCACTGAACCTGATGGTTTAAACAAAGGGATATCCCTCTCCTGTGTTCTTAAATTAAAGGCTTTTAACTAACAACAGTACTTGACAATTTTGGTTTACTTCATACCACTGTTTCCCACTCAGGAATATACAGTGTACAAAGAGTTAAGACATAGCGAAAAGCATTACCAGTTTGGCTGGGATTTTTAATTTTTTTTTTTTAAGTACTAAGAACTATGACATTTTTAGAATATAAGTAGTTCTGGGTTTAATGAATTTTGAAAGTTTAATTAGGGGTTAATGTTCTTAATGTACACTTGTATTGCATTTTAGGTGTACTGTTTCTTTAAATGCAATAGCTCAGCAGTTACTTTGTAGCATTTGAATGTTTTTAATTGAAATATGGTAATGCTGTTCATAATAATTACTCTGATGAAGTCTCTGAATCTTTGGGGTGGAAGTGATCAGTTTTTTTGTGGTTATTGTTTTCACAATAATTTTTTCTTTTTTATTCATGGTGGACTTTTTATACTTATTTAAGCACTGAATGGAGGGTGGACTTCTAATGGCAAGTCTTCCGACCAACTCCACATGCTTGCTGTGTTGGTCTGTGATTTGTTCTTTTTATTTACAGGTATGCAGAATAACTGTTTCAGAATGTTTATAATGACAAACTCCAGCTGTATTTGAACCTGCATGTTAGTGGTTATGTACGTTTCCCAGTTTATGGTGAGATATTTGTGAAATCACCCATGAATATGGTGTTGAACTGAAGCATGAGGGACTCTAGTACATTAAAATGTGTGGTGTGGTTATCTTGGGTCATAAACAGAGACCTATAGTTCGCAAGGATATAGTAATGAACTGTACCTAAGATTAGTTGGACATGGAGTTGCTCAAGCATGTCATATTGTTTGACCAGTCTTGAGGTGTGCTTACTTTATATGTAGATTGATACACATCAGCTCTTATCCTCTTTTGTGCCGTAGGTGGTTTAAATGTGTGAAAGGTATTATAGCTTTGCACTGCCAGGGTGCCTTCCTCAGCTTTAAACCATGTCTCAGTAACAGCACAGATTTTAGTACTCTCCAGGTTGAGGAGTCCTAGGGAATGGAGATGATGAGTATACTTTCACAACCCCTCCTAGCAGTCCAAGATCAGAACATTATGTTAACTTAAGTCTGACCAGCCTTTTTATCTTGTTACAGTATAAAGCCTTTACAATCAAAAATGTCTTTGATCCTCTTGGAGGAAATATTCTGAAGACAGATTACATAGCTTGAATCTAACAGCTGCCTCTTTGGCATTCCCTCATTGCCAGAGTAAACTCGCTTTTCTTCATTCTTGTGTACAGTGAGTAATCATTTCTCACAAACAATCTTATTGTCTTCAATTTGTAATAACTTACTTTTCTGCCATAGATTTGTCAGGATCAGTTCTTTCCGTTGGTATGATTTCATCTTTACTAATGTTGGTATTGGCAGCTTTTTCATAGGTAGGTCTGTAACATGTACATAGTGTGCCTTTTCAATTAACAAATTCTGCTGCAGAACAGTCCAGTTGCTTATTTGTGCTTTCATTAATACCGTCTGTTCCTTCTAATTTCCCCTGGTTCATAGGTTGGTACTAGGCTATCAGCCCTAGGGCCTATACAAGCCTAGCCATAACAATTCCCTGGCTATTTCTTCCCATAAATCTTGGGTTTTCTCCATGTGCATGGTTTTCTAACTCATCTAGCATTTCCTTCATTTATAGCCTCTGATTTTTGCATTTTTATCAGTTCGTCAGTTCGTCTGAACAGTTAGTTAAAGCTTCTTCTATTTTTTCTAGCCTTTTGTTATTTGAGCTGATGTATTATTTCATTGTTTCCTTCATTTTAACTGCATCTGTGTACATTTAATTTATTTTGTCGTCTAAATTACTGGTAACCATATCCTGTAACAGAGCTGAAACTTGAACTACTTTTTACTGAACTGCAGGATTCTTTCTGGCCAGAGTTTTCTGTTCACTTTTTCTGGTTGCTCTTCTTTCAGGCTCTCCAAATTTCTTCTGTGCTGGCATTCAGGCAGCGTAAGGGCTAGCTACTGACTGAATTTTACCCACACCGACAGTTTCAGTAGGTCTTTTTTTCTCCGTTTCTGTTTTCATTGTGGTTGAGCTGAAACCAAGCTGCTGATCACTGTGCAGCCATCTGGAAGACTTGACAACTTTTAATTTTTTGTTGGTTGTGTGTGTGTGTGTGTGTGTGTGTGTGTGTGTGAGAGATACAGAAGAAAGGCCTAGCAGTATACTTCCTTTCCGTACTTTGTGGTTGGTATTCATTGGGATGAGCTGGATGTGACTCAGTGACACTAGATGGATGGATGGATAGAAGCATGCAGTATGTTTGTCTGTGTGCATGCATGCACATCCTGGTATAGATTTGGTCTGTTAGGGACAGTGTGTGTACAGATCAGGCTTGTCAAATGTGATGTTTACTGTGTGTGTGTATGTGTGAAAAACTAGCATTGATTTTATCTATGGACATACTCAGTATTGGAGATACATATGTACTTATTTTGGGTATAAGTAAAAAAAACAAAAACAAACAGTTAACAGACAATTATCTTCAAAACAAATTTCAAAAGCATCAGAAGCTCATAGGAAAACATTTATTAAAAAGCTTAAGTTGGTTAAGCACTTTCATTCCCATTCACTAAGAACTTCATCACAATTACCATATTTAAAACCACACATTTTATATAACACCATAGAACAGTCACATGAGTACATTTAACCAATTTAAAAACATATAAACACATTTAACTTTTTAAATATATTAAACATTTAATGTTGATTGTCTGATTTAGACTAGGTTTCTTATCAGCTGCTAGCATGAGCTACAACATTAATTCTTTCACTTCAAGTAAGTTATTCCAGTCTCTGTCTCTGAAACTAATGACCACATGGTCTGCAATAAAAAAATAAACATTGTGCTTAGCCAAAGCATTTGTGGTATTCTTTTACTTACGTGTGTTCATAAATGTGATGCAACAGGGTCTTAATTGTCTTGCTTACATTAAAATCATCATAGACAGAACATTTTACTATGCATATTGTAGTAAAATTCCAGGAAGTATGGTGTCTGCAGACAGAAAATGTTTTATTTGTATGTCTTAAATATATGACTGGCCCATCATTAATTAACGTACATTACTTAAAATTCCCACAAGGGTATGTACTATTTGTTGGGTTTTTTTTTGTTTTTTTTGAGATGTGGGGTTGCCAACATGTTGCCATTTCTGAAAAGATATTTTTAATTTGCTACAGTTTTTATTATTAAGTATTGGCTTATCTCCTAATGACTTGCTTAAATTCATTTTAATTTTTATATTTTCCAGTTGTTATGAACAGTATTTTTTATATGTAAATAATCTGTAGTCTTAGGCATAACTATGCTATTCATATAAATTACTTTTTTTTTCAATAATAAATCTTTATTGTTTTATCATTTTCAATACAAATTCCAAACAAATACAAGATTGAAAATAAAAACCAACTAATGTATCTAACAATAACACCATAACATATATACAATATTTACATGAATGCTTCCACCTGCAACACAAGTTTATACAAAAAGATATAAAAAATTGAGATTAGTTCAAGTATTGCACAATTTGTTGTTACAAAGTTCTCTTACAGAGTATAAATAACTCATAATAGATTTAGGTTTAAAATATTACGCTAATATGATATTAAACACTTGTTCCCATATTTTCAGGTTATTGATATTTTTGTGTTGATGTAGAAGTAATTTGTGGGCTAATATATGTCTCATAGCTAGAATTTTAAAGTTATTCCATGAAGTTTGGGATGGGTTTAACCAATTAGTAGCTGTATATAGTTTCATTAATAAGAAATTAATAATTATGATACTTTGTGATCTAGAAAGTTCTTTTGGAGGGATATGCAAAATCATAAATTTCCATGAAAGTGGTGTACTTGATAACCCATCTTTTGAAGTTGTATTTTTAAAGAGTTCCAAAGTTTATAAATGCATTTGCAGCTCCAGAACATATGAAGAAGATCAGCAGGTTGGTCTTTATAGAATGGACAATTTGGGGGAGTTTTTAGAATTGAATTTATGCAAGCTAAGGCGTGTATAATACGCATTATTCCATATCATAAGCTGAGTATACATCAACTTTTGAAGAGAGATTTTGTTGTCAAATCTATTGCTTTTATTATTTGACTTTCTTCTGTCAGTGGAATTTTCTCTTTCCAATATTTCGATAAAAGAACCTTATCCTGAAATTTAAACTCTTTTATTAATTTATTTGATATGGTTATAAATTTAACATCTTGTTGAAGAGTTTGCCACAAATTTGAGCATTTGGTTAAATCCTCATCTCTGGGTTTAAAATTCTTAAAGTAGCTTATAGAGAGTTCCCTAATTTGTCTCAATATAACTAGATAATTTTTAGGCAAGTTTAATTCTTGTCTTATTTGATTAGCTGAAAATTTGAGATGTATGTAAATGTCAATTAAAGTTAAATTAACTATTAATGGGAAATTTTTAAGATCTATTAATTGATTATTTAATCTCAAATTAGGGTTCCTATGAAAGGGTTGAAAAACCATCTTATGTTGAGCAAGATCTAATGATCGAAATACATTTTTTATAGATGTTATATATACTTTAATGTGGTCCATTATCCCATATAATTCCAGCTTATCTTTTCCTAGAAAGGGTAATGCTTTAGGATTAATACTCAAATTTAATATATGTTTATAATTCAAGATTACCCATGTTGGTGCCCACTTAGTGCTACATACATCATAATTAGCAATTCTTAGGAGTCTGAGTTTATTATTAAATAGTAAATTTCAAAATTTGGTAAATCCAATCCCCTTCTATTTTTTGGTGTCATTAATTTATCATACGATATCCTTGTTTTCCTTGGCTCCCAAATAAATTTAGCCGATTCTTTATGAATTTGTTTAAAAAATTTCTTCGAAATTGCTACTTGAGCAGATCGATCTAAAAGTATATAATAATCTTGGTAATATATTCATTTTAATAATTGAGACCTTCGCCAATACTGGTAATCTTAAATTATTCCATCTCCCAAAGTCAGATATTATTTGATCCCAAACTGTTTTAATGTTAATAGTATAAAAATCTTTATCATCTGTAGAGAAAACAATACCCAAGTATTTAATATTATATTTGAACATTACCTGTCCCACCAGTGCAAAAGCGAGAAAGGTTTGGGAGTTCTTAAGGGGAAAATATTTGTTTCTTTAAGATTAATTTTATAATTAGATATTTCTGCAAAGTCATCCACTGCTTTCAGTAATTTTTTAGTGTCTGAAATTGGAGTTGTACAATATATATTGAGATCATCCACAAACGCCGCCATTGATATTTTTGTTCCATAAATTATTGGGGCATTATGGTATACCTTCTGTTTAATATATAAGAATAAGGGTTCCAGATATATATTAAATAATAACGGGGACAACGGACAACCCTGACGTGTTCCATTTTTAATCTGTATTCTTTTAGAGAACATTTTATTAATGTATAAAGTTGTATAAGGATTGCTATATAAGATTTTTAACACTCAAACAAATTCTTGGGATATATTAAAATATGGTAGAGTATCAAACAAAAAACTTATGTCAACCCTGTCAAAAGCCTTCTGTGCATCAATAATAAGCACATAAATATTAAGATTTTTCTGTTTAGCATAAGCTATCAGTGTATGAAGTGTAAGTGTATTGTCACTAGTTTGTCTAGTTGCCATAAAACCGTCTTGTTCCTTAGATATTATTTTATTCATTATTTTTTTAATCTACTGGCTAGAATAGAGGTCAAAATTTTCATATCTACATTTATTAATGATATTGGTCTATAATTGTCAGGGTTTTGGGGGTCAGAATTAACTTTAGGTATAAGAATAGTTTTTGAGGCATTAAAATGAGGATCATTTATTTTATTCTTAATTGTATAGTTAAATACACTCGAGTATTTTACCAAAAATATCATCAAAAATTTTATAAAATTCCACCGTCAAACCATCAGGACCCGGTGCTTTATGTGATTTCATATGTTTAATTATATATATTACTTCTTCATCAGATATCGGTTTAACCAAATCCTTCTGCTTATTGTCATTTATTTTCGGAAAATTAATTGTTTGTAAGAAATCTTCATTGGTCCTATATGAGGGTAGATCTTTTTGGTCACCATATATATTCGTATATATCTGTTCGAAAATATTAATAATATCTTCCGTTTTAGAGTAAATTGTATTTCTGAAATTTGTACTGCTGTTCTCGATTGATTAATAATTCTAGCTAATGCCCTTGATGGTGTTTGAACATGGTTGGCATACCTCGCTAACATTCTATGTTCCTGAAATGTCAATCTATTATTTTGAATTAAGAAGAGGTCTTTTTGACATTTAAGTAATTCCATTTCTGTTTGAGTATTATAATTTTGAATCAATTCTTGGTCAAGTGTCTTAATTTTAGCTTCCAATTCCTGAATATGTCTAATCTGTATTTTTTTATAATATGAAGCTTTTTGCAAAACGATCCTATTTACTTGTGCTTTAACTGTCGCCCATTCGATATCAGGTGTATGTTGTTATTTCTCTAATCTAGCCAATAGGTCTTTGAGGTAATCTGTAATTTCATGTATTATTTCCTCTTTATTTAACAGATTTGTGTTGAGACCAATTATAACCTCTTTGCCGCATGGTATCTCTAGATTCTTTAGCAAAACTTAATGCGATTTTTGAGTGGTCTGATAACGTGCATGTATAGAGACTAAAGGTTCAAAATTAATCATTGTTGCTGAAATCAAAAAAAAATCCAGTCTGGACCACATTTTATGACATGTTGAATAATAAATATAATTTGTATTACCAGGGTTATTTAAATACTTAAAGGGGTCATATAATTGGAAATCTTCCTTTATATCAATTACTGCTTGTTTATTAAATGCTCTTTGTGGACAAGATCTATCCAACTTCGGATTTTGATAAGAGTTGCAGTCCCCTCCAATAATTATATAATATTTATCATATTGTGACAAAATCGGATAAAGTGATGCTATGAAAAGTTGTTGATTATTGCAAGGTGCATAAACATTTAAAAGTAAAATAGGTTTATCAAGTCGAGTAGAAGAAAGAATAACATAACATCATCTTCCTTCTTTATCTGATTTAGAGTCTAAAATCTTCTCTTGATATTGATTTTAGTATAGCTACCCTAGCACTATTAGTTTTACCTTCTGAGGCTACAATTTCTCTAATGCATTTCCTTTTCTTAATGTCAGCCCATTGATCATTAGTTAAATGCGTTTCTTGAAGAAGTATAAACGACGCCCTAGCCTGCAATAATAAATGTAAAAATAATTTTCTTTTCTTTAAGTTCTGGAGCCCTTTTATGTTCCATGAGTCTATTTCCCACATCTAATGAGTTATTTTGTATAATAGAGGTTTAAAGGGAAAAACATAATATAAAATCAAAGTGAGTTTAAAGACATATGTAATTTGGAAGCATTCTTGACATCCCGTCCTATACCAGTGCCTACCCCCACTCTATCCCCGGACCAGGACATATATAGGTCTTGTATAACGTAAAAAACTGAAAGGGTCAAAAAAGTTAACGTGTAATGTCATCAGGTTACAACAACTCAAAAACTTCCCATAGATAGGACCTATATAAACTAATTTTACTTCTACAAAGTCTAATCTAAACATTCTCTACCAAACACTACTGTGCATCTACATCTCTTTTGTTAACTATTTAAGTAAATCATACTGAAGATATAATGTTAACATAAACTTTCAGTCATTTTGACATATAAATTACTTTTATTGTTCTTATTTGTAATTATTCCCTTATGCAATATAAAATAAACATTCCTCTCTATCAAAAACTTATTTGGCAATATTACCTAAAAGGTCTTTAGGATAATTTCTTAAGTAAATAGGCAAAGTAAACAAATTTATTTCTGATAGAAAATAATCTGTTTTGGTGGACATTTTACATGCTGTAATGCACGGGTTTAAGCTTTCATTTTAAATGTTATAAACTGCTGAAGTATCAATAATTATTAACAAAAGTAGTCTTCCTAAATAGTTTATTTTCAAACTTCTTAAGCTTTACATTCATTATGATTTTACTATCCCAAAAATTGTCTGCCCTTTATTGCTTTTTACAGTTTTTAAGAATGTAGTGTGTTTGGTTATTACAAGCTTATAGTGTTAGAATTTCAGATGAAAATCAAATATCCATATATTGTTTATAAAAAGAAACCTTATTAAATAAGGGAGTCTTGTGTAGAATTTCCTGTTCCTTTCACGCTAGAACTATGTTATCAAAGACTGAGGTTGCTGTGGCCCTGTTCTGAAACCTTTAATCTGTTGATGTAATTTTTTATTAAAAAAAATTATTAGATGATAAAATGAGAGATAAGCAAATCACATTCACTTATATTTGACATGATACTTCTAACAACTTCAACACCAATATTTTATGGTGTATACAATAGGTTTGCATCAACAGTAATTATACAGACTTTATCCTGAAAGTGATAATCTTTGTTTATTTAACAAATACCATAAATCTTTAATATAAGATTTATTATTTTTTATAAGTGGGTTCAACATATTATGTGAGTAATTGGCTACTTTTTCAGACTTCCAAGATGGCTGAACATTGAGTAACAACATCTTTCTAGCTCTCCCAATGTAAAAACAGAAGCTTAGCAGAGAAGGCCAGTAGATTTGTGTTTATGGATACATTTCAGCAACTGGCTAGTAAGTGTACTGCCTGGATTCCAGGAATAAAGAAATAGAGAAGACCTGGAAAAAATCTTTTACAAAAAGTGAGGAAGAAACACTGACTGGGGAAAGTTCTGCAGCTGATCAGCAAAAAGCAATGCAACCTTCAGACATGACTTCAATCACCTACAGGAAAATTTTAGACAACTGTACACAGACATGGCTAAAATAAAAAGAAAACACTGATGGAATATATCAACACAAACAAAAGGCTGGAAAAAAATGGAAGAAGCTTTAAACAGATATTCAGATGAGATGATAAACCTGAAAAAATCAGAGGTTAGAAGGAAGAAAAGACTGGCTGAATATGAGACTGCTCAGGGAGAGATGTTTAAAAAAATAATAGAATTAGAGGACGGAGCACATAGAAAAAACCTGAGATTTTCAGCTGTGCCAGAGAAGCTGGAAGGAACAGAATGCATTAAGTTTATGAAAGCACAAATAAACAAATGGACTGATATTCCACAGCAGGAGTTACTTGAAAGGGCTCATTGTGTGTATGCTGCAAACCCAGTTATATGAAAGCAGTCTAGACCATTACTAGTAAAGATGCAATCCTATGAGCAGAAGGAGCTGAGTCTGACAAAATTGTGGTAGACGGACAAAGTACTAAATGTGGGGACAGCAGAGTGTTTGTGGAGAATGATTACTCCTTGTACACTAGACAGAAGAGGAGCAAATGTATTCCACTATTCAGGGAATGTTGAGAAGCTGGTGTGAGATTCAAACTGCTGTACCCAGCTGTCTTTAAGTTATTCTTTGCTGGAGGGACAAAATAATTTTTTGATAAAGTACATGCTAAGGAGGATATGTAAACGTTTGTCCAACAAAAAGTAAGCTGTGAAACAGAGATTCTGCTTCTTATTCATCTGGTAATAAAGACCACAGAGGGGACTATGCCTGTGAAACCTTTTAAATTGTTCAACAAAAAATGCTGGAGAGAAGGAATGGAGCATGACAGTTGACTAGAATAATCAAGAGCATGTTGGAAATGAAGAAGAGAGTAACAATTCTGCATCTGGTCTTCATGTCTCTGTGGAGACAGTCTGATAAAGAGAAACTGGCTGCAGTCTTGTGGAAAGTGATTGGCTGAGAAAAAAAGGAGAGAAATTGGCTAGGAGATGACATTCTATGAAAACATTCAGGTTTTTTCTCAAGATAGATAATGTTTTGTGAAAGCATTCTGCGGATTTCCCAAGGTAGTTAATGTTCTCTGAAAGTATTCAGTAGTTTTCCCAGCTGGGAGAACTATAAAGATAAAAAAAAAATCTGCAATTAGTAGAAGCACAGGCTATACCGTGTGTCTAAGCATGGATAACCTTTCTTTTAAGTTAACTAGATTTGTGAGTGTGGCTGTCAGTTTAGGACTTTTGTTCCTATTAGGAGGGTAAAACTTCAGCATTTGAAGATGTACATAGTTTTGTGTGTTAGTATTAAGTTAATAGGTTTTAGGAGGTATTGGGGTGTGTTTTATTTGAAGATTTTCAATAAAACAAAAACGTTTATAAGATGTGACATAGGCTTAAATGGATTAGACACGAAAAAACTGTATGAAGTTCAACCTGGCAAACGGTGTATGCATGTAACACAAAAGCTAGAACTAAACATTTAACAAAAAATGTGTTCTACGCAAAAGGTGAGAATAATAACTTTTTAGTACAGTGATGCTTTCTGTAATGTCTTTAAATGTAAATTGCCTCCCAGATAAATACAAAAAAGAGCAGTAAACTATATTAAAAATATAGAGTGCAGATATGTTACAGGAGACATACTTAGAAAGAACTGAACATGTGACTTTGATAAAGGTTTTCAGGATGGGTATTCAGCAGAATACCCGGGGCAAAGGGAAAGAGGAGTACTTATATTAATTGCAAGAGGAGCTCCAATACTACTAGAAGAAGATAGAGATAATAATGGCAGATTTGTAGTGTTAAGGGGCTATTGGTAAGGGAGGAGGATTATGCTGGCATGTATTTACATTCTACCTAATACTGGTATAATGAAGCTTAAAAAAATTCTGGGAGAAATTATCCGTTTTTAGCAAGGAATATTAAATATAGGTGGGGAGTGGAATTTTATTTGCAGCCGTGAAGATGCGTCTGGAGGGCCCAGAAGGGAGAATATAACAAAGGAGGGTACATTTTTGCAGAAATTTATGAAAATATTTGGCATGGAAGATGTGAATTCAGTAATAGGAGTGGGGAGTGAATTTATGTTATTCCCCAAGATATAAAAACTGTGCTAGGCTAGACAGAATTTACACTTCACAGGAACATGTGAGTTTAATTGAAAGTATGGATAGTCGCCCAATAACTATTTCTGATTATGTGCCAATAATAGCTAAAATAAAAGAACAGGGTAATGAAATAAAAATGAGACATTGGGGCTTTCCCATCTATCTGCTGAAAAGAGAGGAATTTAAGGAATGAGTAGTGGAGATTATTCAGGAGCTGTTGCAAAGGATAGAAATTCTTCTGAAAATATAGCTAGGATAAAATTAAGATGGAGTTTAAAAATAGGGTGGAAATAAACGAAAGGGAGCTATGGTTTAAAAAGTAAAATATTTAGAGGGACTGACAGTTGTTAAAGTATTGCAGAATAAGGGAGACTCTACAGAACAAGACGATGGCCAACTGCAGAATGCTAGACCGAAAATAAGGGATTACCTTGATAATATGCATGAATTTAGAAAGGTTGATATTAAGCAACTTCTTTTTGATAACAACACTAGAGCACAAAACGTTTTAGCACAACGACTCAAGCAACAGAAAGTAGAAAGGGCGGTCTCCAAACGTAGGGAGCCTGAAACAAGGAAGGTAACGAGAGATCCTGTAGTGGTATTAGAAATATTTCAGAAATTCTATGAAAGTCTATATAAAGCAGAGAAATATGAAAATCAAGAAAAGATACAAATGAAAATGTAATGGAAAAATTAAGTATGCCAGGTTAGAGGTAGAATGAGGTTCAGTTGCTAATGGTTAGGATAGGAAGAGATGAGATAAAAATATTGATGTATACCCAATCTACAGGAAATTCCCCAGGAAAAGATGGTGTTCCTGTGGAAGTTTGGAAACTAGGAGGAAAAAATGATAAAGATCTGCATGGTTTTGTTTAACAGTATTTTAAGAGGAGGAGAGGCACCAATGTCCTGAAAGAAAGCAGTAGAAGCTGTAATATCTAAAGAGGGTAAAGATCCATCAGATCCAGCTTCATACACACCCATTTCAGTACTAAACCATGATTATAAAGTGTTCATGTCTGTAATGGTTAAAAGAATGGCAAAAAGTAATGCCAAAATTGATACGTTTGGATCAGTGTGGTTTTGTAGACCAGGTCGGATTGGGTTTACCCAATTTGAAGGGGTACTTTAGAGCTACACAGTTAAAGACTCTTACACATAGCACAAGCCGAAAACTCTATTTCAAAGTGGAAAGGTATGATGACGAAACGGGTAAGCTCAAGAAACAAGGAGAGACTGGGATTTTGAATGCAGGCCTTTAAGAAGGTGCAGTGGTGGATAACGCAGTGGTAGTATTGTCGCCTCACTCCAAGAGGTTCTCCGGTTCGATTCTCGGCTGGGGTGCCTTCTATGCGGAGTGTGCATGTCCTCCCTGCATTCGTGTGGGTTTCCTCCGGGTACTCCAGTTTCCTCCCACGTTACAAAGACATGCATCTGGAGCATTTCTTCCCGGGCCGCTGCTGAAAATTGACTTCATTCCAAGTTGGACTTTCCCGGTTAACAAATGTTTAATAAATAAAAATAAAACAAATAAAAGGAGAATAACAATAATTATACAGAACATTGTATCCATGAAGTAGCAGAAAGTATTCTAAGAGCTAACCCACGGGATTGGCAAAAGGAAGTTCTGCCAGTAGGGATGACTGCAATTAGGGATGTAGACAGTAGGCAAGAGAGGGCTGAAATAGATGGGAGAAAACTGGCAATGGAACCATGGTATTGGAAGCAAATAACCAGAGAGGAAACATGATAGAATGGGAAGATGCCAATAATTTATTTGGACTGCAGGTTAGAGATTGTCTTCCCTATCAGGGATTGATATTGGAGTATAGGCAAAGGGAAGTAAATGGGGGGGGGGGGTCCTAAGCGAAAGACCAGCACTGGTAGAGTTTTAGTAGAATCTAGAGCAGAAGCTGCCATTAAAAAAGGAATAATTAGTAGAGCATATAAAATATTGCATGATAACTATAAGAATCAATCAGAGAAGGTTAGAAAGGATTGGGAAGAGAGATTAGATAAGCAATTCATAAAGAAACAATGGGAGGATATATGTATGTCTCCCAAATATGCAACAGAATCTAGAGGATTTAGGATTTTTACCTGGAAATGTTTGCATAGATATTTCTATATCCCAAGTAGACTCCAGAGAATTTTTCCTCAGGCAGACCGCAAATGTTGGAGGTGTGACAGGAAAGAAAGAGGTAATTGGGAACATATTTTTTGAGAGTGCGGTGATTTGCCAGACTTTAAGGATTCCCTGTGGGATGCATTGCCAGAGATACTGGTTGGGCAGATTGGTGTGACAAGGGAGATGATTTTTCTGAGCTATAATAAAGCTATAATACAGAATCGGAATTGCCTAGACATGGTAAGGCCTTGCTATACCGAATAATGGTGGCTGCCTAAAAGCAATTAGTAGAAAATGGAAATCAAATCTAAACCAATTTAGAAAAGGGTAGAAGAAAACTATGTAGGAAAAAATGGAAGTTGTGGGAGCAATACATACAAGGACGGCATGAGGTTTGAAAGGCGGCATGACTTAAGAAAGCTATATAAATGTTGATTGAGAAAGATTTGGTAGACGTTAAGTGATCTATAATGTTTGCAACTGGAGTGTGTCAGTATGGTATGTAGTGTAAAATGCTTGCAACTAGGATTGTTTCAGTGTGGCTTGTTTTCATTTGTATAAATGTATGATTGCCTATGTAGTAAGTGATGGTTTAATAAAGATGTGTCTTGTTTAAAAAAAGGCAGGAACTGAATAATTTATGTAATGTTGCTTAAGTTGTATGATGTATAGAATATATGTGAAGTAAAATTATTATATTAATTATACTGAGATTGCTTATATATGAATGTAGATTTGCCCATATCACAAGTGATAATTCAATAAAGGTATTTGGAAGAAAATAAACGTATATGAATAAGTGGATATAAATTCATTTTAGCAACCCTTATTAACTATGGGGTGAAAAGGCAGACTGATATGATTTTTGTGTGTTTTAAGGTACCCCAAACAAGTAACCTTGTTTTGGAAATTCTTTTGAAAGTAATTTGATCAAAATTAATTTGTTTATTCCTGCAAGTAATATTTGCCTAATATAAGTCTTAATTGAATAGAGACTATTTGTAAGAAAACTGAATTTAGAACATGTTTTTAAAAATCAGCAAAAACAAAACCACTGCACCAGATAAAGTCCAATTCCCACTCCAAGTAAATGTATCAACTAATTCAGACAGGCAGAGGACCAGCACGGCATAAAAACAAAAACTTATTGGAAACCAAATAAAAGTTAGACTGTGTAAGCACTTTCTCGTAGTGCTACTACACTTCATCAGACATAACTGCTTCAAACAAACAACTCTCCTTTTAAAATAATTAGCATCCAATCACATCCGTAGACCAAATAAAACTAATTGGTTTTATTAAAAGAAACCGAGTGTGTTAAAGCCATCATACTGCAATCTAAAATGCTCCGCTTACTGATAACAAACCCACACATATATATAAATGCATTCAGATCAATGCAATATGCAGTACAAAATGCTTACTAAGACTATAAAAGTCTATCACAGTATTAATAATTATGTGAAATAAGTGCTCGCATCTCAAAATATTATAAAATTATTGAATTATATCCATTGGGTTATCAAATACATTATTCACATATTTTATAAAGCTGTACTGGTCATATAAACTTTACGGATCTCTGTTTATTAAATAAACTCATTGCTCAGCATCATTGTAATTTAAAATGACCCTTTACTGCTGTAATAAACTTCTCAGACCCTCTGCACAATGAATAAATCCCAGCTTCTAAAAAATATAGCTGCTCATATCTCAGAATGATATAAACTCACTACATATATGCAATGTATTATCAAATACATAGTTGACGTTTCCTCAAGCTATACTGGTGTAGAAGCTTCACGGAACTCAGTTTGCTAAGTGAACCAGCATAATTATAACATACATTAACCCTTTACTGCTATGTTAAAACATCTCAGTCCCACCACATAGTAGATCGCACCAACCAGACTATTAGAATATAGCGAATTACACATTTAGTCTCAATTTACCTCAAAATAAAGTGTACTAGAAAACACCATTACTTCATAGTCCTTGTATTCCCTTCAAAGACCAAAATCTCGCGAGAATACGCTAGCGACTAGTAAAAGCTGTCTGTTACCATGGCAGTGTAATGCAACATGACTAGAAAAGGTCTGCTTGCATAAAAATCAGGGTAAAGCAAACTATACTTTTCATAGGCTAACAGATGATATAATATCAAGGGCACTATATCTCATAATAGAACACTTGCACTCGTAATGCATAATGTAGAATACTCAGCCACCAAACTACTAAAATAAATAAAATTACATAGAAAACCAGTTACAAAAAGATGTAATACCAACTACTCTACTATTGAGGAATGAACCAATCTCATCCAAAATATATAGGCTGAAAACTCAGCCTTTATACTACAGATCTAAATAGACTAAAACAAAACTCTATCACTATCAACTGCTAAATTAAAATAAATATATGTATGGTGATTTTGTAACATGTTTATGATGGTGAAGAAGTGTGCTTTTGAAATGTTTTATAACCAATCAGTAGGGGGTATTGTTGTATTTAAGGAGTTGGAATATTACTGTAATTTATCCTTGAACGCAAAATGCCGAGGAACCAGAGATGACTATAGAGAGAGTTTAATTCAACTTTTTTATTTGCGTGGCTCAATTTTTGGTGTGGTTTTGATTTGTGGATTCTTATTTTGTTGTAGTAATATTTTATGAGAAAGCACTGATGAGTGAGTAAAAAGTTGTTGAAGTCTTAATTCTTGGTTACTATTTCTTTTTCATCATTTTGTAGCTGGTGGCTCCCTTCCATACAGCATACAGACAGCACAGAAACAACTTTGGCTGCACTCTTTCTTCCAGTAAGTGTTTTGCTTATTTCTTTTTTTTGTATGAAGAAAATCACTTGTAAAAGCCACCTCCACTAAGAAACATGCTGTATCCTAATTGTAGTCTATCGCAAAATAAACCATCTGATGTTGTTAAGCTTCATTCATTTCTTACTGATGGGCTCGGAAGTGATCCCTGGTTCTGACTCTGCCACTGTATCAAGCTTGCATCAGCCAAAAAACTCTCATGCTAAGATTACCCATAGTGCCTCTCTCCCCATTACCTCACATCTCATTTGCTGCGTACTGATCAGGGCGTGTCAAGCCTTTGACTCTCACTTAAGTGTGTTTTGCTTTTTGTTAAAACTTTGTATTGTTGTTGAATCTTTGTTTTTTGTACTTAATTACCTCTCACTACCCTTTTTCTGGTAAAGTGCCTCGTTCTTTCTCCCCTCTACCGTTTTTTCCTGGTATTCCTTCCTACCATCGTTGGTAGCTCCCACCCGAACCCTCTGTGGTATTCTCAGGATACCATTGTTGGTGCCCTTTTCTTTTCTCTCTTTATATATTCAAAAAAAAGTGTGTGTTTTTATTGCTGTATTGTTATATACATGTGTAGGTTTTTTGTTGTTGATAATATGGGTTTTGCAGGTGTAGTAGCCTTATTTGTTTGTGCGTTAATGGCAGACAAGAAAGGGACCACTTGTGACCAGTGTGCCTGTAAAATGCCTAATTCAGGCACACATTCCTCTTGTATTTATTGCTTAAATGTTCCTCATCTGACTGTTCAGCCACCTTATAATATTTGTGCAGGTTTTAGTACTTGTACACTCAATGAGAGATGCAATAAACTCATTCTTAAAGGGCTACTCAAATCTCCTTTCTCTGAGGCTCTTTCTGCGTCAGAGGGTTCTCCAACTCCCAGAAAAGATCATAAGAAGAGGAGCCATTTGGTTCACTCTTCTCCTAAAGATCCAGACTCTGTGACTTTAGAGCCTAGACCTAAATTACCAAAATTGTCTTCAGTTCCCTCGGCACCAGGGCACAAAACCCCTTCCTTGGTTCCAACGGTGGAACCGACTCTGATTATGACTGCTAAACTGTCTCCTTCTACATCGGCACCAGAACCTGAGTCTCTTACTTCAGTGCCAGTTACTGAACAGAAGTCTGATAGGACCTTTTCAGTATCAACTACCATGGCTCTGATTACTATGGTACCGACCATGACTACACCTGTCCAGATTCCCCCTTCAACCCAAACAATAGAGTCTCCAATTCTGGTCACTTCCCCCCTCCCTACTGCATTTTCTACAGGTCCATCGACTTTGATGTTGAAGGCAGAGCCCATACCACAGACCAGATACTCCCCTTCGATGGATCCATTCTCAGGACAGCCGTATAGCCCCTTTTTGAAACGTCCAGACTCCCCATCGGGGTTATCCACCAGATCCTCCATGAGCCTATCAGAGCTAGACGTGGTCAGACTTGTGGATCAACTCTTGACAGCTAGGGGGTTGACTTCCCTTTGTAAACTCTCTATCCCATTTGGAGCAGAGGAGTTCTCCCCACAGCCTCCATCTTATACTCCTCCTTCAACCTCTCTGGGTCTGAAGCCCACGGCTCTGATGCCTTTTCTGGTTCCAACTGTCATGGTTCCAGCAGCATCCTTGTCTGTGGCACCGATGATCTCCCTATGGACGTCAACTCCTTCGGAGCCGAGCCATCCTCGGGATCGTGACTGGCCTGTCGATATCGAGGGTCCTAGCCCAGCACCGATTTTTTTCTACTGCACTGTGTGCTACGGCCCCGATGATCACGGTGACACTGAGTCCCCTCAATGTTCCTCTCCTGGCGGCGGGTCTGTCGGAGTGGGATGTATCCCTGGTCATGAGGTTGTCCCTCTCTGTTCTGGGCTCCCATCCCTCTTCAGGTGGACCTGCTTTTCAGGTGATGGAAAGGGCACTGGCCTCTGCAGGCACTCAGCTGACCCCTCAGGCATCAGAACACCATATGTACATTCCTCCAGGCCTCCGTTGACACAGTCTGTTCCCTCAGGACACTGGGTACAGGAGCCGTAAGATGCCCTTGAACATGGCACCCTCTCTCCCAAGTCCAAGTCCCCACCGAGGAGGTTCCGAGGAAGAGAACGTGCAAGAGGAAGCACGTACACTCCCTGGAAGAATCTCTCATGGATTACAAGAACTATGATGGAGAAGGGTCCCTGAAATCTCCTCCTGAAGAGAGACATCCTTGAAATTTTGAAACATCGAGGAGATTGGAAGTCCTCAAACCTATTCCCCGAGAAGTCCATGTTCTTGCAGGCCTTCCGTGCCCGGCCCTCTACCACCTGGGTGACCCTGCCTGCCGACAACCTTGACCGGCTCATCATGCAGCGTGCCTGGAAAAATCCCAACTCCATCAAGCCTATCCCCTGGAGACTGGATAAATATTTATGTCCCCCAAAGATGGCCCTCATTGGGCTAAAGGATTGCCTGTAAACGCTGTGGTGGTGGCGGCGGCTACAAAGAAAGAGCTTGTCGATCAGAGCCAGACTCTTCCCCTGAACAAGGAGTCCCGGGTGTTGGATAGACTAGGGAAGTGGACATTCGCCTCTTCGACCTTTACCATTCAGTCGTTAAATTATCTGGCACATTTCACTAGGCTCCAGAGAGATCTCATAATGGAGCTCTCTGGAACACTAGCAGGAAGTGTGTCTGATGAGGTCTGGGATAAGGTGGCCTCACAGTTCGCAACCCTAGAATCCATCTCTATCTCATCCATGAGGTTGGTCTCCTATGCAACCGAAGGGGTGGCCAGATCGGCGGGTGCAGGCGTTGTCATGAGATGTCATGCCTGAATGCACCTCTGTGACTTTGCGGACCCTTTCAAGGCTTCCTACCTCGACACTCCAGTTGACCCTTCCTCCCTTTTCGGACCCAAAGCGAAAGACACGCTAACCAGGTGTGAGCAGGACGGTAAGACCCTGTCTGCCGTAGGTGTCCATTTTTCCAATCCCCAGCGATACTTCTCTAGGAATCAGAGAGTGGGAAAATGTGGCACAAGCAGTCCCAGGGTCCTTTCTGCGACACACATGGTGAGCATACCCACAGGGCGGATAGGGTAACTCTTCTGGAAGATGCCCCTTTCGGGGCAGTCAGGGATCCAGAGATTCTTTCTCTGGCCAGCCCTATCAGCACCACTGAAGAGCGGCCCTATTGTTTTCCTCTGGAAGCAGTTGGGGGACGTTTCTCGCTGCATCAACACGCCTCCTGGGTGCAGCAGATTATTGCCATAGGTTATCACATCCCCTTCAATCTTCACCCCAAATCTACAAAACATATTCCCGACGTTCCACCTGGTCAAAGGGAATCTGCAGCTCAAGAGGTTCTAAAGCTGCTTCAAAAAAAGTCATCCAGATATTCCCACCAGACCAGATCGGATCCGGGTTCTACTCCAGGTTATTTTTAGTGACAAAAAAGACAGGGGACTGGAGACCTTCTTTGGACCTCAGTATCTTAAACAAGTTTGTCAAGCAGACAAAGTTCCAGATGGTCATGGTTCAGTCTATCCTTCCTTTCCTAGAAAAAGATGATTGGATGTGCTCTATAGATCTTCGGGATGCATATTACCACATAAAGATGGAAAAGCGATCCAGAAGATTCCTCCACTTCTGTCTGGGAGCCAGTCATTACCAGTTTTGTGCACTGCTCTTTGGCCTCTCTACATTCCCCAGAGTGTTTACCAAATGCATGGCAGTGGTAGCAGCTCACCTGAGACTGTAGGGATTCTGGGTGTTTCCATATTTGGATGATTGGCTCCTCACCGCTCTCGCCAAGCGTCTACTGATAAGGGCATGACAGTACACTCTACTACAGGCACAGTGTTTAGGGATTTCTATAAATATGGAGAAGAGTCAGCTGACCCCATCCCAGTCCTTGGAATTCATAAGGGCAATGCTGAACACACTATCTTGCACAGTATCCCTTCCTCATCACAGATTGGAAAGACTTGCTTCTCAGATTCACACGATACTCCCCTGAGACAAGGTGCCTGCTCGGGCAGTGCAAGACTTGGGTTCAATGGTTCAACAATAACAGTTGTCCCGCTAGCAAAACTACAGATGAGAATACTTTAGTGGCTCCTATTAACACAATGGTCAATGTTAACTCACCCACTATCTTTCCAAATTCGTTTAACGAATCTATACAAGAAGGACGGACTTTGGTGGATGCAGCCAGTCATAGCTCTGTGGAGCCAATGCTTTTCGCCCCCGCAGCCCAAGGCCACAGTAACCATGGACAGTTCCCTGACTGGGTTGGGGGGGGCATGTTCAGGGACAGGCCAATTTACATATCAGTGTCCTGGAACTAAGGGCGGTGCCTCTAGTGTTGCAAGCATTCCACCATGCCCTCCCATCAGGGACTTTTGCTATTCAGACGGACAACATGTCAGTGGTCTGGTACATCAACAAACAAGGGGGAACCAAATCCTCTCCTCTGTGCCGGGAAGCCATGAGAATTTGGCAATGGGCGATAGCTTCCAACCGCTTTCTAATAGCAATGCACATTCCCTGGGATTCCAACGTGATTGCAGACAAATTGAGCAGATGCATTCTCCTGCCTCACGAGTGGTCCATCAATCCTGCAATGGCGTAGATGATTTTCAATCACTGGGGCCAGCCGTGCTGCGACTTGTTTGCCTCACCCATAAATCACAAGTGCAGAAATTACTTTGCCCTAATCCCACCTCAGGGGAACCCCAAGGGATGCGCTTACGCACGATTGACCCAGGGGACGGCTCTACGGTTTTCCTCCGATACCATTGATCCTTCATTTTTGAATAAAGCAATTCGGTTGAGAAGCAAAGTAATCCTCATTGCTTCTTGTTGGCCTTGACAAGTTTGGTTTCACATCCTATGGCCTCAAGTGTGCAAACCATGGATTCTGTATCCAACTCAAGAATTACTGTTGCACAATCAAGGGATGATCTACCCGAACTTCTCCAGCCTCAAACTGATGGCTTGGTTCCTCCACTTCCAATGATTGCCAGGCAGAAGAATCTTTCCTCACCTGTTTGACATTCTTCTGGTTTCTCATAAGCCTTTCACCAGAAAATGGTATTGTGATAAATGGAAGTGATTTGGTTTATGGGCTCATGAAAACAACATAGATCCTGGTTCAGCCTCAGTTCCTGAAGTACTCCATTATCTCTCTGGCCTATTACAATCTGGAGTAGCAGCTTCTATGATTCGGGTTCACCTGGCTGCTATTTCCAATTTTCACGATGGCTTCGGGGATGCCTCCTTGATTTCTCATCGCCTCTGCAAAACTTTTTTGAAAGGGGTTTGTCTTATCAGACCCCCCCATTAGAGAACCTGTTGAACCTTGGAATCTCGCCCTTTTGTTGCAGGCACTAACTAAAGCTCCCTTTGAATCTGCAGCCAGTTGTGACATGAAATTTCTCTCGTGGAAGTCTCTTTCCGGTGGCTATCACTTCAGCACGTAGGATATCTGAACTTCAGGCCTTGTGTGTCAAACGTCCCTACTTAATTTTTTACAAGGACAGAGTATTGCTTCAGACTAATCCTTCCTCCCTGCCAATAGTAATTTCAGAGTTAGCATGAACCAGATTATTGACTTACTAGTGTTCTTCCCTAATTTTTCAAATAAAGGGGAGTACTGTCTCCACTTACTGGATGTTCACAGACAATTACGGTTCTACCTGGATAGAACAAAATCCTTTAGGAAATCTGACCAGCTTTTTATCTCTTACTCTGGGCCTAAAATAGGAGAGTCAGTTTCCAAGATTACTTTGTCCAAATGGCTAAGAGATTCCATATGTTTTGCTTACCATCATAGTACATTGCCCCTGCCTAACAAAATTAGAGCTCATTCGACCATATCTGTGGCATCCGCAGTAGCCTTTCACTCAAGGGCTACCATGGATGATTTGTGCAGCAGTAACGTGGGCCTCTCCACATACCTTTATCAATCATTACAAATTGGATTTGGTTTCCAGGGGGAGAGCTGCTTTTGGCTCAGTGGTACAAAGGAATATTCTTCCATAGGGCCTCCCAGGAAACTAGGTAGCTAGGGACTCTGTCCCATCAGTAAGGAATGAATGAAGGTTAACAACATCAGATAAAGAAGTTATGTCTTACCATAACGTTTCATCTGTGTTGTTTATCTTCATTCATTCATTACGTCCCTCCGGCTGACACGAGCTTGTTACAGTGGCCGAGTTGGAACCGAGGATCAGTTCCGAGCCCATCAGTAATGAATGAATGAAGAGCAACACAGATGGAACGTTATGGTAAGACGTAACTTCTTTACTTTATGCTGTTCCAAAACACTCACACTGTTGAATGCAGATCACTTCCACTGTTGTTAATTTGCATGTGTCACTTCAACAGTACTAAGTTTTCTGACCCTTTACAAAACACAGATAATTAAGGCTCTTACAGGTGTCATCATAATGCCCATTGTAGCTTTGTTAATGATGTAGCAACAGCTTGGTTCTGAATTCCTTGGAAATGTCAAAAGAAATTGCTACGTCCTCTTGTGTTCTAGACATACCTATGATTTGTCTGCCAGGTCAGTCTTTGTAAGTAAAAGATCATTTGGCTGACTACCTATTAAACGTCATCGATTTGAGATTTTATAATTTGGCTGTCAGTGCCTGAGATGTTTAAAAATCTTATTAATGCAAATTTATCAGTAGAAGGTGCAATACATGAGATACATTCTCTTGTTACAGTATTAATGATCTGCTGTCACCAAAAGTTTGCATTTAAGTGTAGCAGTTAGCTAAAACTTGAAAGATATTCAGTTCTTTCATGGAATTTTATATATGTTTTTAAGTTGTTGCCTAAAGTACTAGAAAGTACTCTTAATTTGTATTTGGATTCATAAAACGCAGAGTAAGCTTTCATTTTTATTTCTGTTTTTGTGGCTGTGGATTGTGACATTTTTATGATCTTACTCTCTTGAGCAGTAGACAAGACAATGGGCAATGAGACACCACTGCTAGCAGCTCATATAAGCTCATAAATATTCTTCATATTGATCACTGTAGCAGTAGCTTTAGCTATATGAGTTGTATCCTGCCAGCGTCCAAAGCTTCCATGCAGCCAAATTGTCAAGCAGCTTGAGCTGAGCAAAACGCAAGTGTAGGTGCAAAGCCCTTCAGAGCTTTACCGCTGCTGCAGAGTACGTTCCTCTGAGGCTTGTGAGGATCGATGGTCAGTTTGTGCTTTTCTTTGCTGGGCAGATAAGTTCTCTTTGGGGGGAAAACGTTCACTTTTGGCTTGACCATGGAACAGCCTGCTGATTACGTGGTCATCCCTTCTTCCAGTTACAAAAAGAAAAATTTAAGTAGCCTTTGCTACCACAGCAGGCTAGCAGTTTGCCTCAGTTACAGGTCGGTGACTCTGCTGTGACTATTTGTTGTACCTCAGACCACTCATATTTTACCCCAGATCCCTGTGGTGTAGCACCTACAGTTACTGTGGAGCAGGGGTTAGCCATGTCCTCTGTGGCTGAGTCCCCTCAGTGCCAGAGGGAGAGGCAATGTTGGTAGCCCTGGGAGAGAGAACAAGGTTGGTCCCATTTTTTTATGTCACAAAGAAACAGAAAACCAAGCATGTATTTCCTCCTCCTCAAATTTCTTTGGATAGGAATAGTTTACTGGGGGCTAGCTCAGGGTTTAATTTAGGCTGTTGATCCTTCTTGTGCAGAAGTTTCTGGTAAACTAAAGAGATTCCACTTTTCCTGAAGAGAGTCAAGATTCTGAATCTGAATTGGAAGAGGAAGGGATGAATTCAGGGTTTTGTCCTCAGATTTCTGACTCAGAGGAGAGCTCAGTTTCTTATTCTTCCTGTGGGGGTTCGCTTTCTCTGAGACTATTGCTAGAATGTAAAATAAAAACAGAATGGACAAATGCCCAGCATCAGACTTTAAAAACAAAAACACTAAAAAATAAATCTTAAATCCACTGTGCCACTCCTTCAAACCAACACTGAGCAGTGAGCTGGCTTTTACTTTGTAGACAGACAGGGTTGCCACCTTTTCATCTTCCCAAAGTGGAACGTTTTTTGTAGAAAAGTGAGGCTTTGCAGGACGAAACATATCCAAGGCCAGTGCAAAGGACAGATCTTCACTTTTTTTGCCAAAATAAAAGCTTATTCTTACAATATTTGAGTTACTCATTATATTTCTAATAACTTTTAGGTGTTTTGGATGCAAAATAATTGTTTTATCCAATTATTAAAGAAAACTATTTGTTGTCCTGAAATCTCAGGACTTTTGCCATGTTATTTTTTTTACCCACAGGACATAACTCCCCAAACAGGGACTGTCCCTCACTAAGAGGGACAGGTGTCAGATGATGTCTGAATGTGAGCAGATAAAAGTGCTTATTAAGTGTGAAATAAAGTGCTGGTTTGAGGGAACGACACAGTGGATTTTGGATTCTTTTTTTTTTTTTAAGAATGTGCCAGTGTTTTCAGTGAGCGCACACAGAGGTTTCCCAGTCCCTCAGAAAATACTTTTTGAGTTGTAACATGTCTGCTTTTGAGGATGTGTGCCTTACTGATATCCCTAAAAGGCAGATAAGATGTAGAGGTTCCTCAGTCTTTTCGTTTTTTATACACTACTCCCAAACTTGACCCAGCAGTTACAGCCTTAGTTGATTCCACTGCTCTTAAGGGTAGGAAAGTGATTGATAGGTATGGGAAAAAAGTGTATACTTCAACTTAATTTTCAGAATTTTGTATGGTGCATATGCAAGTTTGTTCTGACAAATTGTGAATGCATGAAGAATGTTTTATCTACAGTTTCTTCTTTTGTAGAAAACTCTGCTTTAAATAAGTTTCTTCTGTTGCACAGGTCACGACTCATTGTTTGCACTGTGTGCATGACTGTTGATACTTCTTCCAGGGCTTTGGCCGCTGGTACTGTTTTAAGGAGGTTTGCTTGGTTGCATTCTCAGAACCTCCCAGATGATGTAAAAATAAGATTTTAAATTCTCCCTTGGATAGATGTTTAGTGTTTGGCCCTTCTGCTGCAGAAGTGATCAAAAAGTGTGATAAAATGGGCAAGCTGATCCAGGGAATCTCTGAATTTCAGCCATCTTTTTCTACATTGTTCAAGGGATTTTTTATCTCCTCATCCAATTTTAGCAAAGACAGAATAAACAGCCCCAACAGATTTCAGGTTAACAGAAGTTTAAGATTAATGGCAATGGGGTACCAAAATGAAGTCTCAGACCTCCCAAAGTCAAGGATAGTCCATCAAGTTTAAATGATTATTGAAGAGACCTTGTGCCCCCCCATGGCACCTTTTCTCTTCCAGAAGACTGAGTTTCCATTTTTCTCTTTGGCAACAGTTTGTTTCAGACAAAAGGGTCCTGAAAATCATTTATGAAGGTTACAGATGATAATGGGAGGAAACTCCCCCTTTCCAGAGGGTCATTTCTCATCCTGCAGATCAGACTCCCTTGTTTCCACCTGTTTTTAATTATATGCTGTCTCAAGGAGTGAGAGAGCCAATTCCTCCTTCGCAGGTGGGGAAGGGGTTTTATTTGAGGATGCTCTCGATGCCAAAGAAAGAAATGCTTGGAGACTGTTTGTGATATTGCCCAAATTGAAAATGTTGTCACTTCATAACCTATTACAACTACTTCCTTTTTCAAGTTTTCTCATAGCACTAGACTTAAGATGCTTATCATCACATCCCTGTTCGTTCAGACCTCAGATTTTTCTTATGATTTTGTCTCTAGATCACATTATTAGTTCTCTGCCTTACCCTTTGGGCTATCTACTGCACCAAGAGTCTTCACAAAGTTTCTCTCTACAGCTATAGTTTATTGCAGGCTGCAGGGTATCCAGATATTTCCATATTTAGATGAGTTACTGATCTTTGCAGACTCTTTTTTTTTTTTTAAGGTATGAGGAATCTCTGTCCTGGTTGAGAGATCTCTTTCACAAACTAGGATTCCAAGAGAACATTCAAAAGTCTGCCTTGACTTCCTCTCACAGGACTGTGTTCCTGGGATATCAGCTAGACACATCAATTCAAGAGCTGTTCTTCCACAGGAAAAAATAGATCTTTATTTAGATCTGTTTCTAAGGTTTTCCACTCAGACTTCAGTCACTGAGAGGGATTACCTCAGGATTTTAGTTCTCATGGCATCCATGATTCTCAAGATAGCCCTGGCAAGAATCCACATGAGAAAGATAGAGTTGTATATGAATTTGCTTTGGGTACAGCATCAGTTCTATGTTCATCTACTGAGTTTTACAAACCGTGAATGTCTAAATACCGAACAGTTAACATTGAAAAGAACAAATAGCGAACAACAGCTTCCGCAAAAAGAAATCCATCGAATGGCCATAGTTGTCCAACAACCAGGAAGTGACGCTACACTTAAGGTGAGTGAAGGGAAACCTATTAACTTTTCCCTATTCCCCACTGTAGTGTGGTCTTGGAGTCGGCATATATAGTTGGGGGGGTGGTGGGCTGGGAGGTATGGGGGGGCAAAGCCCCCCACCTTGGCTGGTTGTGTTCTTGATGTTGGCCGACTATGGCCATTGGATGGATTTATTTTCGTGGAAATTGTTTGCTATTTGTTCTGTTCAATGTAAAATTCGGTAGCAGAACATAGACCCCCCCCCCCCAATCAACGCACCTTATCTTTTCAAATCCCAGTGCTGGGGGTTGTCAGAAGAGAAATCTTTAGGTGGAGACAACAGATATCCTAAAATCCATGGATCCCCTTCTCCTTCCCTGCTGCAAAGCAGACTGTCACCACAGATACTTTGGACTTTGCTTGGGGGACAGTTTCAGGAGGGATAAAAGTGCAGGGGTGTGAGTCACCAAGTACAGATGCAAGCGCATAAATGTCACAGAGATGGTTACCATGATAAAGGCACTCAACTCACTGAACCATCTTTGATCCCTGGAACCTCTTCAAGTCATTACAGACAGTACCACGATGAAGTGGTACATCAACAAACAAGGGGGGAGCCAGGTTGTACCTCCTTTGCAGAGTAACCACATTAGCTTGAGATGTAGCTTCACACCACACTCTCACTCTACCTTCATCCTACATTCCCTCAGAGCAAAACTGTGTACCAGACAGGCATAGTAGGACCAGGACAGACCCGCATGATTGGAAACTGGATTAGGGGTCTCCCAAGATTTGCTGCATCTGTGGAGAATTCTTCAAGCAGACCTCTGTCTCCTCTCTGAACAATCAACTGCCAATGCTCTCTTCCAGGAATCCATGTAAGAAGGCCTGGAAGACAGATGCATTTCCCTTTCTTTGGACAGGAGTGTTCCTCTATGCCTTTCTACTAATGTCCAGGGTACTTCTGAAGATTCAGTAGGAATCCCCAAGATCATTGTGGCGACTGCCTTCTGGCCCAGGCAACCATGATTCTTTCTTTTGGAAATGGCTAGGTGCAATTTTCACAAGCTTCCTCAAAGAATGGATCTACTCACACAAGACCAGGGGTGTTTGACCCACACAACATAAATCATCTTCAGTTGACTACCTGGATAATAGTCTTAATTCCTTTAAGGCTCCTGTTTTCTGAAGATGTGTAGCAAGTACTGATGGAGGCAAGAAAGTCTTGTACTAGAAAATCATATATTAGCAAATGGGAAGGGTTTTCTAGGTGGTTCTAAAAACATAACTAGTATGCATTCAGGGATACTTGTTTTCTGGTTTTACAATATTCTCATTTTCCACAGGGATAGGGTTTCTTTGAGAATGTATCCTTCTTTTATGTCTAAAGTAGTATCAGAGTTTACTTTAAGACAAACTATCCACCTTCCCTGAACCTAAAAGTGATAGAGAAAGGATGCTCCATACCTTGGATTTCCACAGACAGCTTAGGTACTATCTTGACAGAAATAAATCTTTTAGATCTTCAGATCAGTTGTTAATTTCATGTGAAGGTAAGAAGAAGGGACAACCTGTGTCAAAACAGACTAGTTCCAAATGATTGCCTATGGCTATTATCTTTTGTTACACTCACCATAGCAAAGCTATTCCAGGTAGGGTCAAGCCCACTCTGCCAGGGCCTTGGCTTCATCTGTGCCTTTTTGGAAAGGGTTGGATTCTAGAAGTGTTCTAGAAGTTGCTATTTGGTCCTCTACTCATACTTTTCAAAGCACTGTAAGCTTGATTCCTTTTCTAGGTCTAGCTGTGCTAGGCTCTAGATGTCAAAGGTCAAGTTCCATTGGCTCCTGGACCCTTCTCTTGCCACCTCCCATGTATTGTTAGCTGTAGTAATCTACCCTTAGAGCTAAGGCTGGTGCAGCAGGGATCAATGTGAAGAACATAGTACAGTTGTGCAAATAGAACATACCATAATAGTATATGTTCGAATGATTACTGCTACAGTAGCTGCTCCCTCCATCTATCCCCATGTTTTTGGTGTGTTTTTATGTCAGGGTGTGGACTTATATTTTTTGTTGTTCCTAGCCTTGTTCTTTCAAGGTTCAGCCTCCCCCTTTCTGCTGGCATTAAAGCTCTGAAGGGTATGTACTCCGACTTATCTTTTAGTCAACTCAACTCGAACTGCTTGACACTTTGGACTCATGGAAGGTACTCTGAAGCTTTGGAAGCTGGCCAGTTATTATGACCTTGGCAGGATATAACCCATTAAGCAAAGGCTACTGCAGCTGTAATCATCTGAACATATGTACTTCCAACAAATAAAAGGAGGCAACATCACAGCTCGTTGAAAGAGTTTAATATATAGACAAAATCCAAACAGTAAGCACTTTCACGTTTCAAAGAACGTTTCATCAGACTTTAATACAGCATTCATCTTCCATCTGAGTTAATGCCTTTCCCATTACATCCCCCAATCACATTCTAAAACTAATTATGACAGCACATAAACAATTGCATCCTAAAATCCATCATTAAATATCTAAAAAACACAAACTAGGAATGCAAACACAGTCCACAACTAAATTAAATTGCCGGCAGCTGTTATGAGACAAAAAGCAACTCAAATATTGTAGACCACTTTATAACTGCTGAGCCAGAATAAATTACAATCAAGGAGTGTCCTTGTGTTTAATTTTAGTGTCTTCTTGGATTGTAATTTATTCTGGCTCAGCAGTTATAAAGTGGTCTACAATATTTGGAGTCGCTTTTTGTCTCATAACAGCTGCCGGCAATATCTAAAAAACACTAAAAATCATTATAAGA
Source organism: Protopterus annectens (assembly GCF_019279795.1). Lineage (NCBI taxonomy): Eukaryota > Metazoa > Chordata > Ceratodontiformes > Protopteridae > Protopterus > Protopterus annectens. The sequence goes on from NC_056737.1 coordinate 1,072,242,253, forward strand.
GTCAGTTATAGAAACATCTAACATCTAGCTGTATCTATAATCCATTATTCTAAACAGATCTAGCTAAATAACAGTTTAACTCATTCAATCCTAAATATGCAAAAAACAGCTATATATTAAAAAAACGAAATAAAATTCATATTAGGACACAAAAACAGCATAGATAAATTACAAACAATGCAAAAATACAAAAATGCAGAGCTAAAACTATAATTCATCAATAAAGTGCTTAATGTGCATAGGACCTTGCCGCTAGGAAAGGTTTTAAAGTGGTGTTATCATTCAGGCCACATGCTCTATGAGCTTGTAGATGTATTATCCATCTGTTTTCCTGCTCTTCAGTATAAATCGTAACGTCTCCTAGTCTACCAGTCTTTTTAATTAATTCTAGGGCTCTAAACTTAAATTTATGCATCATGCCATGGGTCATCACATGCCTAGCTAGCGCATTGCCTTCATCCTCTCTATTTATGGCATATATGTGTTCTCTGACACGTTCCCTAAGGGTTCTATTTGTCTTGCCCACATAGAAAGATTTGCATATCTGACATTGTGCCAGATATATCAAATCCCCTAGTCTTACAGTCGGCATAATATTTAAAAATATATATTGTCCAGTATTCGGATGTACAAATTTATTATCACCTGCCATGTACATACACTGATTACAGCTTCTGCAAGAGAATGTCCCTTGTCTTTGAGAGCATATCTCCTTTTTACTATCATCCTCATAGCACAATAATCTTTTCAATGATTTAGTGTTTAGTCCCTACTATTGCTGATATCATATCATCTGTACTTAATAGTTTCCAGTTATTATTGATTATTTCTTTAATTCTTACTGTTTGGATTTTGTCTTTTATGGTAGTATGTGCCCCATTTATTTCTACTTCACTTGTTTGTAATATAGTGGGACAAAACTTACATGTCCCACATTTATACATATACCCATTCGTAGACTTGTGCCCTTCCTGGTAAACAGATTTTTTAGATTCAACCCTTTCTTAAAAACACAAATAGATTTTTCCCCAACTACTTCTCTTACTACTTTCTCACCACTTAAAAAATTCCAATGTTTTATTAGAATGTTTCTAACTAGGGAGGCATCCCTAGAAAATGCTGTTAAAGTAGATCTATAAGAAGTCATTTCACTGTTGGGTGGATGAAGGTTATAATTTAATACAATGTTCTCTGGTAAATTAAGAGTAAGGTTCACATCCACTTAGTTCCCCTCACCTATTCTTGAAATACCATTTACAGATATGTTAGGTGACATTGAATCCAAGATAGGTTTAAAGTGTCCAATCTTTCTCTTTCATTTCACCTCTTCCATAATGTCCTCAGTTAAAGCTTCTGGATACCCTCTCTTCAGGAACATGTCCTTCAGAATTTGACATTTCCTAATGAAGCTGTCTCATAGGGTAACCATTCGTTCTGCTCTTACAAAGTGCCCTGTTAGGACCGCTCGCTTCTGTGTGAAAGGGTGATTGCTACTGAAGTGTAGGAAACTATTAGAATATGTTCCCTTAACGAAGATTTCAAATGGAAATCTCCCATTCTGTTCATCCTTCTTCAGTAACACATCCAGATATGACATTTCATTATCTCCAGTTATATGGTTAAATTTCAAGTAGTGGGTTGTATTATTTAGATATTCTAAAAATGGGACTATAAGTTCTCTATGTCCATCCCACAAAATGAATATATTGTCCAAATAACGAATATAGGTATTGCAATGTTGGAACAAAGGTGATGTTCTTAAAAAATGTTTTTCCCACTCCATCATTACAATATTGGCATAAAGGCCCCCACAACAGGAGCCCATCTCCACTCCGTGGTTTTGCAAATAATACTCCCCGTCAAATAGGATAAAGTTATTTCTCAATACCATCTCTAATACTTGTTCTTATATGTGTATTCTATCCTGGGGAATATGCTTAGAATGTGAATAATCACAAAACCATTGAATGCCTAAGTCATGTGGAATCGCACTATACAGATTAACTACATTCACTGTAATAAAAACGAAGCTGCTATTAAACATTGTGGAGTTAATCTTCTTGAGAAAGCCCCATGAATCAATGCAAACAAAAGGCTTGCCTTGTATGTATTTATTCAATTCCTTATCCAAGAATTTAGCTAAGGGGTAATTTATTGAACCCCTGGCATCCACAATTGGCCTCATTGGAGGTTGGCTTAAATTCTTGTGGATTTTTGGCACTCTGAAAATTATAGGGATTGTTGGAAAATCAGCTGAAAGGTAGTGTAGTTCATTGATAGAAATTAACCCATCAGTGAACATGTCATGTATAAATCCTTTGATTCTTCTATGTGTGCCATTTAGTTCATTCAGAGAACTCCTACTGTAAGCATCTGTTTACAAGATCTCTCTCATTTTACCAATGTAATCTGTTTTATTCATTATAATAACCACACACCCCTTATCAGGTTTTATTATTCTGATACTTTTATTTTGTCTCAAAAACTTTTGTTGCAAGTAAGTGCCTGGATATCTAATTCACAGGCTTTTTCAAATGTTGCTAAAGTGTTGTGCTTGAAATCTTGGGGGTCACTCACTTGTTCTACTTTCTGAAACATTATATTTAAATTTAATTTCCTCACATACTGTTTTAAGTCCAGTATAGTATGTACCCATATTAATAGGCCGACTAGGTACAAAAGTAAAACCTTTAGCAAGATCATCACAAGTACTGCCATTTATGGTTAAATCAGAATAATTGTAAACTTTAAAGTCCCCTGAAGTGTTCATTTCAATATTCAATGGAGGCAAAAGAAAGGTCTGTTTACTAGAACCAATCTGTTATTTCAAAACAGGGAACATTTATCTCCGTCGGTTCCCCCTCCAACATTCCTGTTGTTCCCTCTGGTGATACGACCCATCCCTCCGTTGATTTGAGTTGGGTTGTCTTCCCCCACGCTGGTTCATTAGCCGCTCGGAGCGCCTGAGGGGTGGATACTCCTCCTCTTGTAAAAAAATGGTCATCCAATAGTTCATAATTAATGTTATCATTGCCATTACCGTTATTTAAATAAGGATGCCATTCTTGAGAGGGTGGTGGACTGGGGTATGCTATATTATTATTGTATTCTTTTTCATCTCTCGTGAGTTTTTTTTTGCTCATCAATAGTTCTTAGAACTATTGACGAGCAAATGAAGGAGATAAAAAATAGAAAAATAAAAAACTCGGGGATATGTTGTTTTATCCTATCCGCTAAGCATCTAGTGGTCCTTCCTACATAATAACTAGCATACACGACACATACCCCCAAATAAACAACATTACAAGAATTGCAGTTAAAATTCCCATTAATGTTCTTTAAAAATTCACAGTGTTTTATAAAATACTGTTTACACACGCATATATTGTTAGAGCATTTTTATTAAGGCATAAGCTTTCACATGACAAGAAATTCCTCTATAGTAAGTACAAGTTCAATGAGATAATTACATAAATATGAAAATATATGCTTAATTGTATAATTAGAAAACAGATAATACTGGATATCTCTCTAGATGTGCAACTTACAGTGCTAATATGAAAGGCAGTTTTCTTCAACTACATTTAAGGCATCACTTAATGTCATGCAACAGTTTATAAGTCACTCATTTTAAGTATTAAGTAATATGGAAATATTGCTTATTTTCATAATTACTAGCAAATAACTATCAATATTTCCAGTATAGTGTCATATAAACCAGCATTAACAGTGAATTGTCCTGTCTCCCACAGTGGTGTTTCACACCATGGAACTCAATTACATGTAGACGTCTCCGATATGAAAATATGAACATAAATTTGAAAATATGACTAATAATTGGCAAAGAAATATTAATTTCTCCGCTGTAGGACATACTAGACTAACAGTATCAGTGTCATTTTGCTAATAACTCCTTTTCCTTCCTAATACTACCCATTATTAACCATAATGTCACTTAGTTAAAGAAGCCAGACCCAAAAAGGTTCTAGATGCCATAAGGTAGTACGGGTGTGAAGTGGAAGTATTTAAAAAAGGCATTTTAGGCTTGAATAAGATACACTCACACACACACTCACACACACACTCACACACACACACTCAAACACACACACTCACACACACACACTCACACACACACACTCACACACACACACACACACTCACACACACACACTCACACACACACACACTCACACACACACACACACACACACACACACACACACACTCACACTCACACTCACACACTCACACACTCACACTCACACACTCACACTCACACACACACACACACGCATGCATGTGCACACACACACACACACGCATGCATGTGCACACACACACACACACACACACTCTCTCACACACACACACACACACACACACACACACACACACAAGCATGCATGTGCGTGCTCACACACACACAAGCATGCATGTGCGTGCTCACACACACACAAGCATGCATGTGCGTGCTCACACACACACAAGCATGCATGTGCTCACACACACACACACACACACACACACACACACACACACACACACACACACACACACACACACACACACACACACAGTTAATGAAGTCATAAAACTGTTGAAACAGAAACATTAGAAACTAAAACAGCATTCAGATGAAAGCTAAATCCAAGGCTCTCTCTTCTGTCCATTCTCAACTGATGGGTCTCTGGATCCAATCGGATCCAAAATAAACTGCTCTCAGACTTTTGGATCCAAGACTTTGTCTGCTGCACTTGCCCATAATCCCTCCATCACTGAAATATCACAGATGTCTTTCCTAAGATCACTCTTGCAGTATTCCAAACAGTTGGGTTATCTCACCAAATAACTTGAACATCTAGCTGGGGTACCAGAGCCAAAACCTTTCATAGGGCCATTTGTCTGATGTATGAGCTAAGCCAGCAGGCGTAAGGGTACATAAGCAGAAATAGAGCATAATTCCACAGACTATCTCACCGCCATTTCAAACACAGGTCTTGCACCCGTCAGTCTCTTCTACATGTGTTGTTTGTTAGTATTGGCCTTCACTCATTCAGGTAAGAGACCCTTTGGGGAATCTTCCTTTTTTTATCATTTACATTGCTGTTTGTTGCTCTATTAGATGACATCCAGGAGGGAGAAGTGCAATTATGGTAGGCATTCCCAGTGCTTTTTCTGCTTAGGTGCAGAGCATGAGTACAGAAGCTGTGCGATCTGTCAGTTCTTTGTTCCAAAGGTTTAAAGAATTCGACTTTCATCTCTCAATTCCTTGTTGAAAAGATAGTGGACCTATCTACCCCTGACATCTTGCCCATTCATAAGAAAATGTTTCAAGCTTGCCCAGTCAAAACTCAGACGTATGTGCAGAGGTTTTAAGCAATCTGTTGATGTGATTATCAGTAGGGGCCGTATTTTTGCTGAATGGTATGATAATACATTTTTTTGAGTTTAACTTAAGGCCATGACTTTGGCACCAGTTATTTGTAGCTGTGAGACCTGCTTGCAGTATGTTAACATCATTTGGGGAGTCAATGGCAGCACCCAACTTAGTTATCCGCAAACTTGGTCAGCCACAGGCCCTTTGTCTTTGCCTGACAGTCTAAAAAAACTCCAGCTATACTCTGTCGCATATAGTGTACTCAGAGGCGATCTCTGCTTAACATACAAGGCCATGGAAAACCTAGAGCTGTTGGACATGCTACACTTAAAGAAATGCCAATCCCTCAGAGCCACACTCTCCAGGGATCTAAACCTTGTCATCACAATGAACAAAACATGCTCGAGGGATAGGTTCCTAACTGAGAGACTCCCCAGACTCTAGAATAGACTGCCCATACATGTCAAGCAGAGCGCCTCTTTGGCCTTCTTCAAAAGGGACCTTGACGATTGGATGGGAGATAGAAATTTACCCCGGGGATCACGTCAGTCACCCTGCTAGACAGGGGTCCAGGGAAGTAAATATTGTGGGAAGAAATAGGGAATTGTTATAGCTAGGTTGTATAAGCCCTAGAGCTGATAACCTAGTACTAACCTATGGACCTCTGCGAAGTAGATACCAAACAGTAGGGGTCCCAGGACAGATCCCAGGGGAACACCACTAGTGACAGGTTTGCTGTCGGAGGTGGTGGCACCTATTTGGACCTTGTGGGTCCTATCTTTGTGCCAGTTGGCCACCCATGTGACAAGCTAGGGATTAACACCAGGTTGTGTTAGCTTGTTGATGATGCCCAGTGGGGAATTGTGTCAAAGGCCTTGGCTAGGTCAAGGTAAGCTACATGTACTGACTTTCCCTCATCCAGGGCCTTAGTGACAGTCTCAAAGTAGTCAACTAGGTTCAAGTAGGCAAAATCTGCCCTTAACGAATCCGAATTGGATGGGGTTGAGTGCTTGGAGATTGCCTATGTCCTTTTTTATGAGATCCATAATAATAAACTCCATGGTTTTACAGATCAGACTTGTCAAGCTAATGGGGCCTTAGTTTCCTGGGTCAGTAGTGGCAGCACCTTTGTGCAAGGGGATGACAATGGCGATTCTCCACTCTGCTGGAATGAAGCCTGTAATTAGGCTGTGGTTGAATAGGGTGCTCAGTGGCGAAGCTAGTTCTTGCTGGAGATGGTGCAGAATACAGCCTGGGATACTGTTGGGTCCAGTGGAAGCTGTGTTCTTTGCCTTAATAGGGGGTTTTATCACTTGATCTATGGAGATGTGAGATATCAGACAAGTATCAGGGATGTCAAATGGGCCTTTGGAGGGGCGATAAAGGGTTGAAGTTTGCGCTGAATCTATCATTTAGCTGGTTGGCTAAGTCAGCAGGATCAGTGTTAATGGTACTATTAAGTACTAATTCGGAACAAACTTGGACTTTGCCATGGAGGTTCCTAACGTAACTGAAGAAGGACTTGTGGTATCCCTTTGTTTCGGAGGCTAGTTTCAACTCATAATTGGCATTGGAGTTTTTCACTAGTGATCTAATTTGCTTGTTGAGGCAGAGGAGGGAGTTTTTCCGATTTGAAATTTGTTCCTTTTTACCCTTGGACAACAGTTTCTTCCTTTTGTTGTAAAGCCTGTTGATAGAGGATGTCCACCAGACAGGTTTGTGTTTCCTCGAGAACCAGGTTTTAATTCTTTTGAGTATGGCTGAGTTCATGCAGTTGTACAGGTGCTTGTATACAGCACTGACGTGTACTGTTCAGCATAGTTGTTTGCATCCTCTGAGGGGGGCGGTGGTGTGAAGCTGCTGATGCCCTCCCTTAGGAGGTTTTACTCCCATGAGCTTAGTTCATACATCAGATGTATGGCACTATGGAACGCTTTGGCTTTAGTACCCCAGCAGGACATCCAGGTTATTTATCGAGATAACCCAACAGTTTGGAATAATGCAACAGTGATCAGTAGGACATCTGCTGTTGTATGTTCTTAAACAACTGTACTGTCAGGATTACCTCTCAAATGCTACAGATGCAGATCTGCAGTGCTGATAGTTTACATTTTTTTTTTTAAGATAAATGTGATATTTTTGATAGCCTTTGTGTTTTTTTTTTTTTTTGGATAAACTTTCTTCTACCATTTCTCAAGTTATTTTTCTGTCTTCTCCCCAGTTTCAAAAAAAGCTTGCTGTTTCTCTGTTTTTATTTTCCCCACATTTTTCTTCTGTGAAGACTGAAGAGTGTTATTATTAAAGATGTTTTTTCTGCTGCTTTTGTGCAATACTTAGTAGTACTTGACTAGAGGTTTGTGACATTTTGGGTTAGTTGCTGTTAGAAGTCTCTTACTTAGCATTTCTTGATTTTCACAATGTTGTTTGGTGACTTTTAGCTTTTTGCAGGATGACAGACAAGGTACATCCCAAAAAGTACATCTTAAATGTGCATAAGATCCCTTCACAAGATGCACACTTGATGTGTACTGCCTGGGAGCTGTGCACATTGAAGAGGACTGCTCTGCTTGCTCTGCTTTTAGGGCCAGAGCTTTCTGTGATTGGTGATCAAAACTTGCCCCAAATGGGCTTCTGCCTGCCTCAGTGGAAGAAGGTAACCCCTGTCAACCATCTTCTTCCACCTCCAGCTCCTCAGAAAGGGGCAAGGAGGAGAAGTCTAAAGAAAGAAGGAAAAGGACAAAGAGCCTGAGAAAAGTGCAGACAAACAGAGGAAGAAACAGGCTAGGAAGCACTCTCCTGATCTGAGAGGTCCTTTGGGCCCACCTCGAAACTGTCCAAGTTGTCTGATCATCTTTGATCTCAGAGCTGATTAGCATTAGGTCTGTAGCTTCGTCCTGTTTCCAGACTCAGGTTCTTTCTGGAACTTGTTAATCCCAGGCAGTGATCTCCCTTACAGGAGGGATCCTTTCAGAGAGTTTCTAGGTCTCCTTCCATGGCTTCTTCAAGAATGGAGTGGACAACCAAGAGCCTGTCAAATGTAGACTTGGACATGATGATGAGGAAGTTCCTGAGGGCTCAGATCTGGCTCCTCTCAGTACTGATTGCTTTTGGGGATTTGTGAGCTGTCTTTCTCCCATGATAGTAACTTCTCCAATCTGAACTTCAGATTCGATGACTGTAGATCCAAGTATGAACCAAGGGTTGCCTCTGTCAGATTTGAAAGACTGAATTTCTCCCACTCTGAATACTTCTCTGAGTCTTTTTACTCCACCTGCTTTGGATCTTAATGAGTCCCATAGCGGAGGAGTCGGGTCTGTTTCATCACCAAGGGATCGCGGTTAACTTTGAAACTTTTGGAACTGTCCTTTCTTCTCAGAGCTTCATTCCTTGACAGGTTGGCTTCATTGTCTGCTTTTGAGCTAAGTGTAGTGGATCTCAGAGCTTGACTTTGTCAAGTGCCACAAAACCTACAGAGGTTGGTTTGGGACCTGTTTTGGTTTCAGTCTTTGAGAGAGTTCTCTCTCAGTCTTGAGAACAGGCACCTTTCATCCACTCAGAACCATGCCTTCTTCCACTGTCTTCTTTGGGTCCTCTGCTTCTCTTCTTGCCACATTGTAGATCTCAAGACACTCCAGGTTCATAGAAGGTTAGTAGGCTAACAGCCCTTACAAGCCTAACTATATTTATCCCCAGTTGCCCCAATTGTCAGTGGTTAGGTGAACGAAGTTCATAGAGGTAAGCGTCTATAGTAATTAATACCAACTGCCTGTGTCCATGAGGGCCACCCCAAGAGTGAATTTGCATTCTCTCCACCCGCTTCAGAGTCTTCCCCATAACATCCCACTGAGGAAGTACACCAAAAGCATATGTGCAAATGGAGGCACTTGGACTCCCCTCAGGAGTCCCTCACTAAGGATACTGATTTTGATGAGGAGGAGAGGTCCTCCAGATCTCCCTCAAAGATGTCTCCTTTTTGAGATACTACAGTTATTAAGGCAGAAGGGGGGTTTGGTCCACTGATGCATCCTCCCAGGAGGAATCAATATTCCTCATGGTTTTTGGATCTGGCCATTTTACTTTTTGGGTGGTCCCTTCCACCAGTGAACTGGTGGGCTTGGTTTTGAGGCAGGCTTGGTAGGAATCCGAAGTGATTGAGCCAATTTCTCATAAGCTTCATAAAATCTTAGTTTCTTCAAAGGCTGGGCCCTTCTAGAATAAGGGTCCTGCAGTTTATTCCGTGGTAATAGCATAGGCCACCAAGAAAAATCTTGCAAAGTAGAACTGTACTGTTCCATCTCTTTAACAGGGAGTACAGGGCATTATACAAATTTGGAAATTGGGTCTGTACTTCAGCTGGCTTAGCACTGAAAGCACTGAACTACTTTGACCATGTAACACTCATTTAGAGGAATTTGTTGAAGGAATTCTCCAAGTCCCTCTTGGGGTCCTCTTCTGTGTAAGACAGAAAATCAGTGGATATGCAGCTGGCTGCCCTCCAATCCCTTTCAAATGTGTCCCTGAATCTTATTTCCAGCTGGGCTGATGGCACATTGAGAACAGTGGGCACCGGCATAAGTGTTTGCTGGCAGGCCTGAATGCATCTCTTTGATTTTGTGGAATGTTTTAAAGTGTCCTTTATTAATGATCCCTATGATGGGTCCACTCTTTTTGGACCTAAGGTGAAAGAGATGCTATCTAGAAGCAAGCAGGATGGCAAGAACTTCTCTGCTGTTGGAATATGTGTTTCTTCCCCATGGACATTCTCAAGCAACCAGAAAAGAGGCAAGAAGCTGCATTTTCACAAATCTGAAGGCTTTGCTCCTGACCCTTTTAGTGATAGCCCCCCCCCAGAGGCAGAGGAGAGAATAATCCCAATGGACGTCACCCCACCCTGTCAGAGGTGGTCCACAGAGTCAAGGGTTTAAGGGCCTCTTCCAACAGTTTGTTTCTGCGTTCCTGAAGAGTTGCCTGACTGCTGCACTTTGGAGATAGTTGGGGAGCCATTCCATACCAAGATTTGTGTGTGCAGAGAATCATAATGTGAAGATATACAGGTCCATTCTTTTTCCAGTTCCCCAGTTCACAAGTATTTCTCAAAGTCTCACACCCACAAAGGAAGGTTGCAACACAAGAAATAAAAAAGCTGCCAGACAAACAAGTCCCCCAGAAAGTCTCACCAGACCACAGGAATCTGGAGTCTATTCAAGATTATTTTTTTGCTACCAAAGAAGAATGTGAGCCTTAGAACCATCTTGAACTCAGCCACCAAAACCAGTATGTGAAACAAACAAAGCTCCAGATGGTCTTGGTTCACTCCATCCTACCGTTAAGGAAGAATACATGGATGTACTCAGTAGACCTTCAGGATGTGTGCAGTCACATCAGAATAAATAGATGTTCCAGAAGGTCCCTCCAGTTTTGGCTAGGAGTCAGTCATTTCCAGTTCAGAACTGTACTCTTTGGTCTCGCAATATACTCTGTGTTAAGCAGGTGCAGGAGAGTTGTGGCGGCTCCCTCAGACTGCAAGGTTTCCATGTGTTACCAAATGTGGATATTTGGCTCATGACTGCTACAGTCAGGAATTTTCTACTTCAAACCAGGGACATTGTTCCAACTTTGCTCCCATCTGAGAATCAGTCAGTATATCACAGTTGAAATTGCACCCTGTCTAAGCTATAGAGTTCATTGGGGCCCATCTGGGTACCACCCTGCAGATGTCTAGATTGCCAGAATTGAGGATTCTCACCCTTAAGCAACAAGCATTAACTGTTATCTTCTATCAAAAAACCCTGGCCAGGTGCCTATTACATCTACTGTTACAGTGGCAGCCTCTATCATCCTAGTTCCTCAAGCCAGGTTTTACATGTGGGTCTTGCAGTGGAGTCTGGCAGTCTAGTGGTCAGTACAGTCTCAACTGATGCACTTTTCCATTTGCCTAACCAGCATTTGCAGAAGTCATGTTCAGTAGTGGTTAGACTTCCCCCTGTATTACAAGATTCTCCTCAAGCTACAGTGATGATGGGGAGTGCATTTCATGGGGAAGACAGTCCAAGACATAGTATTCTAGGGATGAGGGCAGGACTCCTGCCATTGCGGGCTTTTCAAGACTCCCTCCTCAGGTGTGTGACCTTAATCAAAACAGGCAATGTGTTTTGATGATTTGGTACATGAACAAGCTCTTATCTGTGTCAAGAAGCCATGAGGGTTTGGCAGTGGGTGATGTCTTTGTACCATTTTCTGGTGGCAAAGCACATCTCTGGAAAATCCAGTGTGCTAGCAATTAAACTGAACAGGTCCATCCTTCTCCCTCATGAGTGGGCCCTCAGTTAAGCAGTGGTGGATCAAATGATCAGCCACTGGGGTCAACCTTGCTGTGACCTATTCACCACTCCTTCCAAAATGAAGTGCAGCAGTTACTTTGCCTTGATCCCATAGGAGGGAGGAGTTCCCAATGAATGCTTTTGTCCGCAATTGGCCCCAGATCTTCTGTGTTGAAATCATCCCTGTCCCCTTACACCAACATTCCTACAGAAAGCAATGTGGAGCAGTACAAAAGTATTCCTCATCTGCCCCTTTTGACCTTGACAGGTTTGGTTTCCCTATCTTTGGCCTCACCTAATGTGCCCATGTTGAGTGCTGGATCCTATTCCAGACCTTCTGTCTCACCCATCTGGCATGCCTCATCTGGACATAGCAGCCCTCGAGTTAACCACATGGTTTCTCCATTTCCAATGATGTCCATTCTTTTGTCCCAGATTGTGCATATTCTAACATTTTCACAGAAACTTTCTACTAGGAAAGTTTATAGAAGCAAATGGAAAAGATTCTCTGTATGGACATCTGTCAGGGATATAGATCTAACACCTTTCCCTGCTATATTAGATTTTTTAGCTGATCTTTTTCATGATGGGGCATGTTAATCTACCATTAAAGTTCAAATGGCTGCAATTTCAAATTTGTACATGGGGGGAAAAGACTCCCACTGATTTCCTTAACATTATCTAAAGCCTTCTTATAGGGTACTTTTCTCCTTTGCCCCCGCCCCCTTAAGAGACCCTGTTCCATCATGGGAAATTACCATTTTTTTCATGCACTGACAAGGCCCTGGTTTGAGCTTGCATCTCCTCCTGAACTGAAATGTCTTGGAAGATGCTCTTTCTCATGGCTGTTGCATCTGCTCAAAGAATAACCGATCTCCAAGCCCTTCCCTGCAAGCCACCTTACTTGGTCTTTTACAAAGGCAGGGTATCACTTGAGACTAACCTCACTTTTCTTCCTAAAGTGTCTTCAGAGCTTACTTTGAATCAAGCCTTTAATCTTCCTGTTTTCTTTCCACTTCCAATAAAGGGGAGTACATCTTAGATATGATGGACATTGGTTGACAACTCAGATTCTGCTTACACATACTAAATCTATTAGAAAGACAGACCGACTTTCTATGTCATTGTCTTCAGTTAAAATGGCTCTCTCAAGAAGGCTGTCTGAATACATCTCACATGTGTATAAGGAAAAAGGTCTGACATTGCCTGGTAATCCTAAGACCCATTCTGCTAGGATAATTGCTACTTCTTTAGCCTGTTTTTCAAGAGTACCTATCTGCACAGCAGCCACTTGGTCCAGCGTCCATACTTTTATCTCCCACTACAAATTGCACTTGCATTCTTGTTCTTGGACTGCATTTGGTTGAGCTGTCATCCATAATGTCCTTTGATTAGACCTCCCAAGCTAGCTGAGGACTCTGTTCCATCAATTGGGAACAGACAGAAGAGACAGCATCAGATATGAAAATTATGTACCTACCATAATGATATCCTTCTCCATCCTACTTACCATAATGATAGATCCCCGATATCCTCCTCCATCCTACTTACCATAATGATAGATCTACGATATCCTTCTCCATCCTACTTGCCATAATGATAGATCCACGATATCTTCCTCCATCCTACTTACCATAATGATAGATCCACAATATCCTTTTCCATCCTACTTACCTTAATGATAGATCCGCAATATCCTCCTCCATCCTTATCATAATGATAGATCCACGATGTCCTCCTCTATCCTACTTACCATAATGACAGATCCACGATATCGTCCTCCATCCTACTTACCATAATATAAACCAAAAAACACACTGGAGTATTCTAAATAAAACTGCAAATATTAAGCGTACTTGACTTTAATGTGTCCGCTTTTCTGATGACTTTTTGAATGATTGAAGTGCTGCTTCTCATGTACGAATGCAGCAAACTAGTTACATGCTGTAAAATTTGCTTGCCATCTCTAAACATAGGAAATTGGTTGCAAAGTTGTAGCAAATGGTTTCTGAAAAGAGATGAAATCGCAAAGTGAGAATACCAATACAAGATGAATTTTAGAGCTGGTGTAGCAAGTTACCCTATTGTTAGAAAAAGGGCCACTGTTGCCCCAGGAAAGATTACTAATAGCCACATAGTATAGCTCTTGACTGGCCAGTGGGCTCTTGGCTGTCTGTTAAAACTTGGCATGTTTGCAGATGTCACTGCTCTGTTTCATTGGAGAGCAGTTTGACAAACACATCTGAGCACAGCTGCTGACTTTGAAAGCAATACAGATCTCACAGCACCTGAGAAATTACTGTTTTCTTTATATCTGGAATTTGAGTGTACTAGTGCTAATTTTAAACTTGGTGTATTTCTGCACATTACTGCTTTATTTTGCTGGACTGTAATTACACGACCATGTTGTTCATTCATTGCATGGTTGTATCCTACTGTTGTGGTTACATCTATATGTGATACATTCTACGGTTATTTTACCCTGTCGCTCATTCATTGTACGGTTGTACTCTACTGTTGTGGTTACGTCTATATGAAATATTCTAAACTTATTTTACCCTGTCACTCATTCATTGCACTGTTGTATCCTACAGTTACTGTTGTGCCTCCATTCTACTACTTATACTTCTGGCACCTGTTTTGTAACTTCGCTGAACTCCTAGGGTAAAAGCATAAAACTCCTATCTTAATGGTAGTATAATGTGCTGTGGTTGTGGTCAGAAGTATTGCTAGGGTGGGGCAAAGGGGGGCAGGTATCCCGGGCACAAGATGTCAGGGGACATGGTTAGGAGATGGCCAGTTAGGAGGTAATGTACTAACAGAATTCAGAAATGAATCCTGATCATGCATTAGCAGTCAATGTTGACGAGCTTCACCGTTTTTGTGTGTTATTGAAACTGTAGCAAGGCAGTAGTTACACTTTTTAGAGATTAAAGTGATGATTTTTTTTGCTTCTTAAGCACTCAAAAAAATATAGAATGGACATTTTTGCTCTTCAACACATAGAGTTGAGGGGTGCCAGAGTGAGGAATGGCACCATGTAGTAGATGCGTCAACAGTGATTCTGGTTGTGGTTATACCTCCACTGTTCTGTCTAAATGCCTTGTGCTTTATTTGTAACTTTATTGAAATCTCTGGGTGAAATCATAAAAACTCCTTACCATATCCTAGAAACACTGAGATCACAGCCTGTAGCAACACTTGCTGTCATCCTGCGGGCACTAGGTCCCCTGAAGCAGTGCAAAAAACTGCCTTTCTTTATTGAAACCATTTCCTTCTGGCACTAACACTAACTGAATCTACATATAAGACGTAAAAGCACTTACAATCTCTGGAGGGTAGCATAAACATGTTGCCAGCATCCACCAAGTTGTCAGTATCCATTTCATACAAGCATACTCCAAGTCAGCAAATAGATCTTCCTACACTAAGGTACTTAATACGTTTTCTAAACTATGAAGACCTCCAAAATCTAGGATGGACCAGCAGGCTCCTTGGTGACACCATATAAGCCAACTGCATTTATAGTACCACTGGACAGTAAAAACGAAACTAGGATTTACTCAGCTGGCAGGCCAAAGCTATCAAGCCAAACCAGTACACATAGTAATGATGTCAGTCATTTATTTATCTGATAGCTGGATAAGCTTGATAGAGAAATACAATATACCAAGGTACAGAAATTGCATATACATTTCTACAGTATTGCAAAAGAGTATTTATATTTTGTTAGTGCTTTTTCATTTAGAGTATGAACTATGAGGATTAATAAATTCAGGATTACCAACACTGATGAGTATTTAGTGTCTCTGAAGCAGATGCACTTGGAATCATTTTGCACATGCTGCTTAAGGTCATTTTTGAATGATACCAGAGTTTGAGCTTTTTTTTTTTTTTTTTTTTTTTTATTTCTGCAGGTATTTGGCCCCATATTGCAGGTCCTATACTAGAGAATGCTTTTTTCAGTCAGTCATAAGTGACTTCATAATAAAACACACAGACACAGCACTCACCAGGCTAAGCACAGAACGGGTGATGGAGAGGTTTCTTTAAGATCCCAGGGTTTGACATTCACAGGAGCCCTAAAGTCTCTTCATCCCAGGTACATAAATGACATACCCATTGTGCCATAGCAAAGAATGGTTTGATATACATGTCCTTGACAGAGCTCTTGAAATGTGTGGCTGGTATAGAACTTGTCCAGAGCACATACCCCTCAACTGTCCAAATTTTCACAGAATTTCCAAATTTGTGCCTTATGTTTTTAATGTGTTCTTCATACAATTTCTGATTTTCTGATAAATCATTGAGGATTGAAGTCACTAAATAATAACAGACATTTAAGATACAGACTTCATACCCTTCAAAAAATGAATATTAGTTCAAAATATTTTACTGTAGCATCTTTCTAAGTTTATAAGAGTATTATTTAAAAATTGTCCCTGTTTTTGGTCCTTTGTCCCCCTATTATTTCTGGTTTTGTCCAGATTTCCTGTGCTAAGAGTTTGAGAGGTATTCACAAGCAGCATCCCTAATTCACCAAAGTGGTGCCGTGGTACAAACATAAAGTAATTAACTTCAACAGTTGGCTTGATTATTGATGTTGAATGTGTGTCAGAATGTAAGGAGATGATTGACCGTCATACATGTTTTGCTATGGATGGCTTCTACCTTTCACCTCAGGGCTTTCTCCTCTGCCATAGTGTTTTTTTATGTATGGTCAGTCTCCTGCATTTACCTACACAGTCAAACAAAATATTAATTGTATAAAAGTAGTGCTGTTCAATTCTAGAAGCCTATACAAGGAATTGCGCTCCCTACAAGCCTTCTTGACCACAGAAAATATAGGTATCTACAGTGTTGCTGAAAGATTATGGTGTATTGATAACTTCCCCTCTATACATTGTTTCAAAGACTGCCACTCATTCAGATTCACCCCTAGGAATGAGTGTGTTGTAAATGGTGGGGTATTTTTATTCTAAAGAAGTCCAGTCACACCATATAGCAAGGCAATGACCTTGGGACCCTCCATCTCCCAGTTATTATCAATAGGAATTTTTAACATATCATAGACAACTGTAACCCCCCCCCCCCCGTGTATTACCTCAAATCCATTAGGATTGTCTGATGAAGAGATAGAGTCCCTGAGCACATAACTAAGCACTATCGTTGTAGGGGACTTTAAACTGTCCATTGGTAAACTGGGAAATTTTTACAAATAGTGTGTACAATAGTACTTTGATTTCTTAAATGCACACTTTCCAACTGAGGCTCACAAATATTGGATCTTATCACAAACATTACCTGTTATGCTCTACACATAGATGCCCCGATACTAGTATCTTCTGACCACCATTCACTAATATTCACATTGATGGTGAAACCAAGTCTACAATCAAACTCTGCTTTTTATTCATTTCTGGTTCGATCCTCGGCTGGGGTGCCTTCTGTGCAGAGTCTGCATGTCCTCTCTGTGGTTGCGTGGATTTGCATCGGGTGTTTCAGTTTCCTCCCACATCCCAAAGACATGCTGTAGGTGGATTGGACACACTAAATTTGACCCTAAGTGTGAGTGCATGCGTGTGCCTTCTGTGGAAGGTTGGGCGCCTGGCTGGCAACTCGACACTGTAAACCTCCACTGCCAATTATGCACGGACAGATGATCCGCTGTGGTGTCCCCTAACCGGGAAAAGCTGAAAGAAGAAGAAGATTTGTAGTTTAAGCGGGAAAGTCCATTGGGCCATACCAAGCCCTTTTTCAATGGAGGCCCAGGGAGAAAAACTCCAAGTACATTCAAAATTATTTTGCCAGTTAATACAAGAATGTATATACAAAAAGTCAAGCAGTTAGTACAAACAACAAATAACACTGGCAGTTAATACAATTATAGGAGAGGAAGCTCCACGTACAATACAAAATTTGTTGTCAGTTAATACAGTTATAGGAGAAAGCTGCAAGATACATTCTCATTTATTGGCAATTAATACAATTATTGAAGCAACATGTTGTAGTGAACAAAAAAGATTTTACATAAAGCTAGTGCTTGAGAGATATGTTGATTAATTACGAGAAAGGAATAGAAGAAGTTTAGGAGGGGTGAGAGCAGGAACATTCCCAGGTGGAGGAGAGATAAGAGTGTAGAAGGGACTTAAAGGCAGAATGATTTTGGGTAGTCCAAGTGAGGGGAGGAAGTGAGTTCCATTTTCGTGCAAGAGAGAAGGTGAATAGGTACTGGCCAGGAGTGCGAAGAGGTTTGTGCAGTTCAAGTAGGTTCTGATTGGTGGATCTAAGAGAACGGCCAGGATGGTGCATTGTGAGAGTGGAGGATAATGAAGGGCAGTGGGAACGATTGAAAGTGAGTTTATGGGCAGTGGAGAGTTGAATGAAAGATAGATGATTAGGGAGTTCTAACCAATTCAGTGAATGTAAGGAAATGCAGTGGTGAGAGGAACATTTGTAATTTGTAGCAAACTTGGAAATTTTATTGTAGCAGGATGCCAGCTTAACTTTGAGGGTACTTTGAAGGTTGGTGAGAACTGGAGCCCCATAAAGGAGGGAAGGGAGAAAGTAAGTGGTGGAGAGAGTTAATCTGGTTGAGGTGGTTAGGTAGCTGTTATGGCGGTAAAGCTTGCCTAGCTTTTGGTGGGTTTTCTTGATGTTGGCTTGAATGTGTGTATCAAATTTTAGCTGTTCATCAATAAAGACTCTGAGAAGCTTGGTTTGAGGGACTAGTTCAATGGGGATTATGTTTTGTTTTTTTTATAATGAAGGACTTTTTGTCAATTGTGTAGTTCTTGGTAGGGGAGAAAATCATAAGTTTAGCTTTAGGTGCATTAAGGGCTAATTTATTATTTAGCATCCAGGTCTCAGTGCAACTGAAAGCAGTCTGCGTTAGTTGCATAAGTTTGGAGAGAGAATCAGCTGAGCAGATGATAGTAGAGTCATCTGTGTATTGAACAAGGTTAGCATTTGGGATGCAATGATGGAAGTCATTAATGAAGATATTAGCCAAAGATAGACCCTTGAGACACTCCTGTGATGGTATCAAGGATAGAGGAGGTGGAGCTGTTCCATTTAACAGACTGTAGCCTGTTTGAAAGGTAACTGGAAAACCAATTTATAGTTGGAGGAGAGAGGAGGTGTGAGAGCTTTGATAGTACTAGGTTATGGGAAATGGTATCAAAGACTTTTGATAGGTCTAAGAACAGAGAGGATACGCCGTTGCCGGAGTCTCGGGCATGGTTGACAATGTCGAGGAAAGATAAGAGGGCTGAGGAGGTACTAATAAACCATGCTGTCTTTGGAAATTTCTCAGAGGCAGATCTATTGCAGCCAACTGATGAACTCTTATGATTTAATAACCCTCGACTACCCTCTAACATACACTGCTGCTTTCACCAAAAATTTTTATTCACACTTCAGTGCTTGTTTAGAGGTATTGGTCATCATCTAACATAAATATAATGCTAAGTTTAGGAACAAACTGCTGTGGTGGAACTACATTAGGACAAACTGGGATGTACAGTAGCAAGCACCACCCCGTAGTGACACGAATGATGATGTGACTGCAGGAATGCAGTAAGATTGCTGCTCACTTAGTGAGCTTTATTTGGAGAACTTCTTAATTCTTTTAAATTCCTGCAGTTTGTATTCCTCTGAGATGTCGCTGGTTTTTGCCTCATATTTCTCCTTGTTCCTCTTAAGATTTTTGACTTTACTTATAAATCGCAGAGGACTGCAGCCAGTCCATTAGTGATGCTGGATGTTAGTGTACCATTTTTGTTACTGTTCACAAAGTGGACTTCAGTGTCAAAAACACGCTTCTGTTGTGTTAACTTCTGCAGTGAATTTGAGTGATATTTAAAAATCGCCCCTGATTTTGGTCCTTTGTCCCACTTCATGTTTGTGCAGAAGGGACTCGCCTTTGAAGTGAAGCCACCATGAGTAAGGTACAGCCTCATTGGGATGTCAGTCAAGCTGGCACTGCCCACACCTCTGCTAACTACAGCTGTGTGTCCTAATTTAAAAAATAATTGCCCGTTTCTGTTTGGTGTCTACTTCTGTGATGTCAAAGCTGAGTTCAGGGATCTGTGTCTGACCACTTGAAGCGATAGTCAACTCTCCAGTGAATTCTCAGATCCTCCAAAAAGGCCTAAGATGTACAAATTAGTGGTGCCAGTGTCAGGACGTAAAGCTAAGTTGCAATAAATGTCATGTCTTGTATTTGGAAACATTAACACCCATGTACTTACCACATAGTGGGCATGCCCATTCAAAATTAAACAATCATAAGGGACCTGGGCACTTTTGTGAGCTCTTCTTTTGCGTACTGTGTATCTACAGTTGTCAGGAATTCCTCCTCCCTAGCCCAGTTAATGACCATGTGTAGATCTTGTTGATCAGAGGAAGTTGTTTTCCCTCTTTAATCTTTCTTTATTAGTATCATACTAAAGTATAAATCTCTGTGTGGTATGCATCTGTCCATACATATGATTCAATTACAAAAACAATACAGGATGTCAGTGACATGACTTCCTTGTGCCTTGCAGATCACCTTAGTGCTTTCTGTGTTCTCTTAATACAGACATCTATGGGGTGACCCTCTGCCTTGCCTACAGAGCATCAAGTGATGCAGTTGTATGTGACCCCCTAAACACGCACACACATGCGCACACACACACACACACACACACACACACACACACACACACACACACACAAAAACCAAAACTTCATTGCAACATAAACAGAGCCTGCTAGCAGGATATCAGTGTCTTTCAAAGAATTTCATATGTCTGGATCAGACTTTCTCTTTTTATTAAGTAGTATAGTTCCTTAACTCTGTTTAAACATGACCTAGATTAGTGGATGTGTAATTAAAAATTCAGCTCAGGTCTGGCTCATGTAGTCTTTATGAAAAAGCGAAACAAGTAGTAAAATTTGCTGATAATAAAAGTAGAAATTTGTAGGATTTTGTGGTAATGGTGTATCTCATTAACACCACAGTATAGCTCTATGAATCTAAATGCTAAGTGCTGTATTTTAATTTTCAAAGTGGAGTACAGAAGATTAATGTTTGACCTTGAGCAGTCGAAAAGCTGTCAAGATAAACGGATAGAAATGGTTTTCCTGTCTAATAGTCTGAACTGTGAACAAGTTGAAGTAATGAAATAAGAATTTTGAAAATGTTGACAATGGTTTTACTGCAAGGGTAAGTGACCAAATGGCTACTTTAAAAGTGTATCAATGCAAATGTGTCTGAGCAAAACTGATGCATTGAAACAGAATGTTGAGTGAAAAGTGCTAGAAATTGAGCACAAAACTGGGTCTTATAGAGCTTGGACTGCAATTTATAAAAGAAATTCCAATTTCTAGTGCAGCTTGTGTAAACACAAAGTTTTCTGTTATAGAGAATGTGCTTCATGAAATGAACTGAGAGATTTCCTGTTTAAGAATACACTCCACAGTAGAAAGTGATGTATTGTTTTTATATTTAGAATTTCTATAGTCAGAAGTCATGATTTAATCTGTCAGTCATCACTGCATATTCAGTAGCCTGAATTTGCTTTTCATATTCATACATTATTTAAAAGCTTGTTTTTTTCACATATTGTACTTATTTGAGTGCCTGCACTTTTAAAAAGTTGTTTTTTGTTTAAATAAATTGTTTCTGTTGTAGGCTACACACTAAAGTATGATAGCCTTTTTTGATCGCTTGTAGTCGTTTAAAGCTGTTTTAAGTGTACTTTTTACTGTTTTTGCCTTATCTTTTCAAAACAAAAAGTTCTTTTCCCCGCTTTCTAAGCTAGTATAGTCCAGTTTTCAGGCTAGTGCTGAATTCAGGGCTGTGTTACAAGTTTCTGAGTTGACCATACCTTACTTGGATAGAGGGAAGTTTCTCTGTTCACCTGTGAGAGAGGGGGAACTTTGAGCAGCCATCTGTCCCTGGAGGAGTGGTTCCAGCCCAGAAGTTAGTAGTTTAAAAACCGGGTTTGCACGGTTTTGTGAGCCGGGCAGCACTGGTTAGCTAGGGTTAAATTATTCCCGGCTCCACTTCAGTTTTTCACGTGAAACTAGTCTATCTCTCAACCTAAGCACTCAAAAAACATCCTACAGTCCAGCACTTGCTCAGACCTAATAGCAAGCACTAATATACCCCGACACTTGACTGCCTAGCAGGGCAAGGCTCTTTATCCACCCCTCACCAACCAAGCGACTAAGCAGCTCATCCTACTATTCAGGCATGA
This sequence comes from Protopterus annectens, assembly GCF_019279795.1. Classification (NCBI taxonomy): domain Eukaryota; kingdom Metazoa; phylum Chordata; order Ceratodontiformes; family Protopteridae; genus Protopterus; species Protopterus annectens. The sequence continues at coordinate 1,072,264,200 of NC_056737.1, forward strand.
CCAAAGGGCAATTTCAGGTGTACTCTGCAGTCCAGCTGGTGAATCTGGGTATCCTGAGGCAATGTTACAACTGCCTCATGTACACAGACAGCCCTCTCCTCCTACCACAAAACACTAACATATGCGAGAGATACAATTATACAGCCAAACTGGAGGCTAAGGTCTCTCCACCCAAGACTGGAACAGACAGTCATGAGGAGAAGGTTAACACTTGCACCACACCTCCAGCCTCACATAGACCTACTAAACCAGCACTAGCAAAAATGCACATAAATGCACAAAATCATACTCGGAGGCTCTAAATGAAAACCTGTAAAAACATCAGAGAGCTCCAAAGCAGACACGCACAAAACCTGCACCTCCCGTCACAAACCAGACAACACATAAAACACAAAATCAATGTGCCGCACAATCACAGCCCTTAAGGTGAAATAACATACCTAACACACTAGTAATAGGTGACTCAATAGTCAGGCACACTGACGCCCCACTCACTAGGCTGGACAAGGAGAAGGTTACTGTTAGCTGCCTATCTGGAGCCAGAATTCGCCACATAACACAAGCACTCTGGTCACTCCAGAACAAGTACAAGTATGACTCTGTCATTGTTCATGTTAGTGTGAATGACCTGAGATGTACCTCCCTAGACTACATGAAAAGAGACATGGAAGAGCTCTCTGATCATGTAGCCCAGGCGGGTATGACCCTGAACCCTGAGTAGCATCCTGCTCTCACCAAGAATGATACCTCAGTATAAAGACAAAATGATCAATTTCAACAATTGGCTAAGCTTCTGATGTCATTCAAAGGGGATCCAGTGTCTGTCAGCCTGGGATGACATACTCAACAAGCCGCATTGCTTCGCAAGAGATGGCTTGCACCTGTCACCCCTTGGCTTTCGAATACTGACCAAGGCTCTTGCTGCCCCCATAGTGCCTTTTTTAGGCAAGGCTCAAAATTCAAACCCACCACCGTAAACAGCACAAGTAAAAAAAATGAGGGTTATGCTACTCAACACCAGGAGTTTAAATCTCAAAATGCATGCACGCGAAGCACTCCTAAGTATGGAGAACGTCGACATCTGTGTAGTAACTGAAACCTGGTTCAAGGCTCCAGAGAGCACTCCAGCACTACTGGGCTACAACTCATACCACACATTTTGGCCATGGAACACAGACTGAAACACAAAAGGAGGGGGTGTATCCATATTAATCAAGGATACTCACACCTCCAGGGTAGTGGCGCAGCATGGTACCTCTGAGATCATCCATGTGCAACTAACATCAGGCAAATCTGCAGTGCAAATTGTGGCCTGCTACAGATCACTCTCCATGACCCAAGACCACCGCTCCGCCTTTCTGGAGACACTGGAAAACATGAAGGTCCTACCGAACACCATGATATTGGGCGATTTCAATTACCCTAACATTAACTGGGAAATCTACTTGAGTACAAATTCCCAGGCTCAACGCTTCCTGGAATTTATCAACTCAAATGCCCTGGATCAGCTGGTAAACTCCCCTACCAGAGGCCACAACATATTGGACCTGGTTATCACCAACATGGACGACAGGTGTTCCGTACCGGAGGTCAACCCGTCACTGGTTAGATCAGACCATAAACTAATCACCCTGGATGTCCACTCCCCACCACCACCCCCCCAAACCAAGGAGACCACAGTGAAAAACTTTTGTAAAGCAAACTTCACCTTACTTAAGGCAGAGGTGGTAAGTTTCACAGCCCCCACACTAAAGGATAACACTGCCCAAGATGCAGAATCCTTTACAGTTGCACTCTGTGAGCACCTACAAAGATACATGGATCGTGCCATCCCTAGCAAGACCAAGACTTACTCCCCTAAGAGAAGGAAACCAGTCTGGTGGACCCCTGCCATAAACAGGTTATACAACAGGAGGAGGAAACTAGTTCAGAAACGAAGCAAATCCCAAGAAGGAAAGACATCCCTGATCAGTATCAGTAAGAAACTAAGGTCCCTAATAAAATCATCCCAGGCCAACTTCGAAATAAAAATAGTCAAGGATTCGAAAGATAACCACAAAGCCTTCTTTAGCTATGTCAAGAATCTAAGTGGCAACTTGCAGATATGCTCTGAGCTAGTGCAAAATAGCACAAAATATACTGAACCTACTGATATTGCCAACATTCTGGCAGATAGATTCAGTGCATACTTCACCTCCCTCTTACCTTCAAAAGTGCCCACAGCAATACTGGAAAAGTGTAGTGTCCCGGAAATCACAGAAGCACAGGTGAAAACAGCCCTTTCAAAACCCAAAAACACAGCATCAATGGGGCCAGATGGTGTCCGAGGCTGCGTCTTGCATGAACTACAGAACGAACTAACCCCCCACCTAAACACACTGTTCAACCTCAGCCTGTCCACAGGCTACGTGCCCATAGAATGGCGCACAGCAACGGTTATTCCGCTCCACAAAGGAGGGGCCACAACTGACCCTGGTAACTATCACCCCATAAGCCTGACTAGCCTGGTCTGCAAGGCTATGGAGCGCATCATCATGGAACTCATTAACAAAGACATTGGGAATCTCCAAACACTTGACCTGACCCAGTTCGGCTTTAAGGGCAGATCATACCTACTAAACCTGGTTGACTTCTTCGAGACAGTCACCAAGGCCATAGATGAGGGAAAGGTGGTTCACACAGCCAGCCTACCTTGATCTCGCCAAGGCGTTCGACACCAGTCACCAAGGCCATAGATGAGGGAAAGGTGGTTCACACAGCCAGCCTACCTTGATCTCGCCAAGGCGTTCGACACCATTCCTCACTCGGCTATTATAGAAAAATTCACCAGCCTGAACATAAACCCCTACGTCACAAGATGGGTTGCCAACTGGCTTACAGAGAGAACTCACACTGTAAGAATAGCGGGCTCCAGGTACGACTCTAAACCGGTTACAAGTGATGTCCCGCAAGGCTCGGTTCTGGGACCCCTACTGTTTGACATATATTTCTCAGAAGTACAGGCAAACACAGGAGGACTATGGCTAACCAAGTTCGCCGATGACTGCAAACTGGGAGCCATAATTGACTCTCCGGCTGACATGGACATCCTTCAAAAAGGCCTTACTGAGACAGACACCTGGTGTCAAAGTCATGGGCTCAAGCTAAATGCTAAAAAATGCATAGTCATCCCGTTTGGGGAAAAATGAAACACCCATGAATTACCACATAGGCAGCAGCCCCCTTAATACAGAAGAGGTAATAAGAGATCTGGGGACCCAGGTAGATAGTAATCTCTCCTTTGACAATCATATTGCCAAAGTAGTTAGGAAATCCTTCTATGTGGCCCATCTAATTACTAAGGGGTTCGCATCAAGAAATAAAAAGGTTATAGTGCCCATCTACTCGTCACTCATCAGACCCATCATAGAGTACAATGCCCCATTTAGGATGTACCTCACAAGACGCTTCCCGCAGCTGGAAAGACCACAAAAGCACCTCACCAAGATGTCCTATGCAGCCCGACTGAAAAAAATCCGGCTGTACTCAGTAGCATATCACTTACTCAGAGGTCATCTCTGCCTGACTTACAAAGCCATGTCCAACTCAGAATTAATGGACATGCTCCACCTAAAGAAATCCAACTCACTGCGAGCCAAGCGCTCTAGTTAGCTAAACCTTGCCACAACAATAAATAGAACATGCTGGAGGGATAGATTCCTGTCACAGAGACTCCCCATGCTTTGGAACAAAATTCCTAACTACATTAGGTAGAGCCCCTTACTAACACTCTTCAAGAGAAGCCTTGACGAGTGGATGGGTAACAGAAAATACACCCCCGGGATCACTTCATTGGCTCTGCTTGACAGAGGCTCAGTTAATTAATCAATGGGGCGGTGAAAGCCGACACACTCTGGCTAGGCTTAAAAATGCCCTCAGGCAAATAGCCTAGTACCTACCTATGAACATATTGAGGAAGGGGAATCTCTGGTCTGCTTATAAAGTAACACTGCAAGGTGTATTGTGGTACAGCATAGAGGACCTGCAAAGTGCCACCATAGTTGCTTTGGCGTGAAATTGCAGGCCAGTTTTATTTATTTTTTATTTTACATTTGTTAACCGGGGGTGTCTGACTGAGCCGAAAAGGCCCTTTTTCAGCAGAGGCCCAGGGAGAAAAGCTCCACAAAGAAAAATTACAGACACATTTAGTTATTTAGACATGATCAGTATACACACAAATTACAAGAGACATGTTTTTACAGTGGTATGCGGCACATAAACAGTTACAGTGGAGAGAACAAACAAAAAAAAAATTCATTTTAAAAATAAAGGTAATTAATAGATTTGTGGTGTACAGCTAAAATTTGGAACATAGGTAGAATACATACATAGTACACAGGTACAGTGCATACATTGTAGATTAGCCAGTGTTTGTGAGTAAGATTGAAAACTATTATCAAGTGCTCTAGATATGTATATGTTATCCGCTTTCACTAGCCTGGGGCACAGTCATGGCACTGCCAACTTTGCTTGAGATGTTGCCTGATGAGGTCTTTAAAGGAGGCTTTGGATGATGTGTTTTGTATGCTAGTGGGGAGAGAGTTCCATTTTGTAGCCACTGAACTACTATATAGTGCATCTCCAAAGCTATTGTAGCTGTTGGTGACTTCTAGTAGTAGTTTGCTTGATGATCCTAGAGGACTTTTGGCTGAGTGATGTATTAGATTTTTGAGGGAGGACACTTATTGGGGAGGTAATAGATAGAATGACATAGGCAGAGCTGATTGTAGGTTAGGAGGTTGGGCAGTTCAAACCAGTGGAGCTGTCTCAAAACAGTACAGTGATGAGTTCTATATGAGCAATTTGCAGCAAAGCGGGCAATTCTGTTATAGCAGGCTTCCATTTTGCTTAGTTCAGTTTTGTTGAGATTAGTCAGAATGGGAGATGCATAGCGTAGGGTGGATAGAAGTTGGGAGCGAGCAATGGCTGATCTTGTGTTATTGGTAAGAAATGGTTTGATATGGTAGAGTGACCCCAGTTTGGCATGTACTTTTTTAATAGTTAAGTTGAGATGACTATCAAATTTTAGGTGTGAGTCTATGGTTATTCCCAATAGCTTAGCCTGTGCCACTGGAGCAATTGGAGTAGCATTTGTGGAGTAGATAGTGAATTGACTATTAGTGTTTTTGTTAGAACTGGTTATAATCATAAGCTGAGTTTTCTTTGGATTGAGGATAAGTTGGGCTTTGGTAAGGTAGTTTTCAACGTTGGAGAATGCTAGTTGAGTTGTTTGCAGGAGGGTGGGAATGTTTTGTGCAGCACAGATTAAGGTAGTGTCATCTGCATACTGAATTATAGATGCATGCTGTGTGGAGGTATGGAGGTCATTTGTGAAGACTGAATAGTAGTGGTCCTAAGATAGAACCCTGTGGGACTCATATAGTTATGGGCAGTTGAGGAGAGAGAGAATGTTCCCATTTCACAGCTTGGTACCTGTCAGTTAAGTAGCTATGGAACCAGGTAAGAGTGGAATTTGATATTGGTTTAGTTTGTTTAGCAGGATTTGGTGTGAGACTGTGTCAAATGCTTTGAATATATCCAAAAAAAGAGTTGACACCTGTAGGCCTTCATTTTTGAGACGGTTTACCGTGTCTGTGAAGCAGAGGAGGGCTGTAGTGGTACTATGGGCAGGTCTGAAACCATGCTGAGTAGGTGACAGGATGTTGCTGTCTAGGAGATAGTTCAGCATCTGGGTATGGATGCATTTTTCTAGGATTTTGGCCAGGGGGGAGAGTAAAGCAATGGGTCTGTAGTTATTAAGTTCAGTGGAGGGCCCGCCTTTATGTATGGGTGTAACATAGGATATTTTCCAGAGTTTGTGCACATAGTTTTCAACAATTGATCAGTTTATGAGAGTGGAGACTGGGATAGCAATAGCATCTGCTGTGAGTTTCAAGAAATAGCTGGGGAGTAGGTTGGCTGCTGTTGATGAGGTTTTTAGTTTGGAGAGCATGCTTTTGATTGAAGTGGTGGAAACTGTTTTGTGGGTAAAGCTTGTATTAGTGTTATTTGTGTTGGGGGGATAGTGAGGAAGGAACTGTCCTGTGATACTAAGGATAGAATTGAGTTCACAAAGTGGGAGTTGAATTGTGTTTCGATGGGAACTTTAGTGTTGGGGGTGGTTGATTTGGGGGTAGCCTTTTGGGTGGATTTTAGTAGCTGGTTTACATTTTTCCAAAATTTTTGCGGGTTGTTTTGGTATTTGGTTTGTAATGTTGTGTAGTAGGATTTTTTTGTCCAGCCTAATGCATTTTTTTGCACGGTTGCACAGTTCTTGCTACTTAGTTAGGCTTTGTGTTTTTTTGTTTTTTTGATAGTAAAGCCAGGCAGTGTCTCTGGACTTGAGGATTTGTTTGGTTTCTTTACTGAGCCAGGGGTTTGTAGTGGTTCTAACCTTGATTTTGCGCAATGGAGCGACAGTGTCTAGGTGTTGTAGAAATGTTTTGTTGAAATATGCTACAGCCTGATCAAGTGGGAGGGTTTTTAGGGGGGGGTACCAGTCACAGTTACAGAGTAAAGTGTTGAGGACCTCAGGAGATAATTTTTTTGTGTTTCTAGTGGATATATAGTTAGTGGTTTTGCATATGCTTGTTCTACTACATATAAAGTACATTATGTTTTGGTCACTTAAAGTGTCTGGGAGACTGCCTGTGAGAGGGTACAATGTGGGGTTGTTAGTTAGGACCCAGTCAAGGATGGATTCCCTTTTAGTTTTTTTTATCACATCTAGTTGGAATTTGGACTAGCTGCTGGTAACCATGGAGATTTATTAGATTACTTGGTGGTTCTGGTATACAGGTGAACCAATCTAGGTTGAAGTCCCCCAGAAAAAGGGTTTCTTGTGAGTATGTGGAAGAACACCAGGATAAGAAGTCTTCAAGGCTAGCAGGTGTATTACCAGGTGGAATATAGATCACTGTTGTGGTGATGACCTTTTTAGGGTGTAGTTTAAGTTGTGAGATAAGTATGTCCCAGTTATTGGGGGAGGGGTAGGAGTTTGGTAATTGATGGACAGTTAAGTTGGACTTGTACAGTAAGGCAGTTCCACCCCCTTTACGAAGTGGTCTGTCTTGTCTAATGATATTGTAGCCAGTAGGGAGAACTTCTGAGTTAGCTATGTTTTTATTTAGCCAGGTTTCTGTTAAAGCAACTATGTCTGGGGTGTAGTCTGCTGTTGTGGCCTGGAGTTAATTTTGATACTTCTAATATTAATATTTAGCATTAAAAGAGGGTTGGTTTTGCTGCTGTTGTTGATTCGCCCAGGGATGAAGAAAGTGGGGGTGTTATGTTCTGACATTTGTGTTGTAGCACTTTGTGTTGGACAGGATGGATTTGGGCCTGGGTTGGGGTGGATATCCCCACTTATGGTGAGCCTGGAGTTAAAATGGTTATACAGATGTTGGAGTTTGGTGAGGAGTGTGAGAAAGTATTGTGTTTTTTTGGAGTAGGAATGAGAGCATGTGTGTTTAGTTCTGAATTGGTCCGTTATGTATTTCTTGAATAATTGTTGGCAGATATTATTATAATGTGTGTTGTCTGTATACGAGAGTGCATAATGTAGTGTTGTGCTACTAAGTTTAGGGATATTGCTAGAGTGATAACTTGTGGTGTTGTAAAGAATTATGAGAAGACAGACTAGACTTAGTTGTGTGATAGTCATGGTTATAAAGTTTGTTATTTCTAGGTGGGGGGTCTGAATAGGAATTATAGGGTTGCACTATATGTGTATGGGGAAGTAGTGTGGGTGATGTAAAAAATGCCTAGTGGGAATGAGAGTGATTGGGAGTATTTTGTGTGGAGCAAGTTGGTGTGGTATAATGTGATATGACTTGAGGAGCTGTGATTGGTGGAGGTGATGTGAGGGTGAGCTGTGGGTGTGGCTGTGATTACTATAAATGTAGAGGTAGTGAGGGCGGGAGGGAATAGGGGGCAGGGCATGGGAGCGGAGAGCGCCCAAGCGTTAGCGAGGGCGAACGGAGCGGGGCAGAACCAACCAGGACAAGAGAAAAAAGTATTACTTTACAAATCTGAACACTTTAAACAAATTCCTGAGGTCTAATGGCTTACTGGCAAGCAGAATGTAATTGCTGAAGAGCACTTGTGTCCTGATGGGAGGCTAGAAATTTAAAGATGGCTCCATGCTCAGCAGGATTCTAATATAGACTTTGTATTGTGGGAGGGAGATAGCACAAGGGGTGTAAACCAGGTGGAATGCAAAGAAACCAGAGAGGCAATCAGTGGAAATCAGTGAAGGCCTCAGAGGGGGTAAGTAATAATTCAAACTACCTGTCAAGTGAAGGAGAGAAGACACAGCAAAGTTTATTAAGGTTGGGAGTGTGTCTTGACATTGACTTGCTGATTAGTAACCAGCTTGTGCACAGATTAGAGTAGGGTGGTACATTAGCAATGAAGGGGAATGTATAGAGATGCAAATAAACGGGTGGGCCTTCAAGTGATACAAACTAAGGCAGAAAGCACTGAGAGGGCTGCTTGATGGTTAATTTAGTCACAGGGATGTGAATTAAATGTATACTGTCTACTGGACAGTTAGGATTACTGTACTAGTGGGGGGGGGGACACAAGGCTACAACAGTCAGTTTTATTAGCAAGCTGAGAACTACTAAGAAATACTGATAATGTAATAGCTTCACTGTCATAAAACATACAAGTAGAATGCCTGGGTGGACTGACCCTGGTCTTGAGGCTCAAAATGTATATCCTTGTTTAGTTTGCTGTACTGATTCCTTCTTATACTGTATGGGTGGAGTGGTGGCCGCAGACTGCAGATCTTATATCTTATATTATCTTATGTTTGCATTTACCAGTATAACCTTTTGTTATCATCTGTATCTGCAGTCTTTTCTCCTAGTTCTTTTATTTCCATTCTTGTGTGCACTTCTAATGCAGTGTCGTCTTCTCTTCCCTTCCTGCTTTCTTTTTTATCTGCTTGCCTGTCTGTATATCTTGTCATTCATTCTTTCATTAATTGTGCAACCATTTGCTGTGTGTACTGACTACAGGCTAGGCATGTTGAACTGTGCCCTTTTATGTTATTTTACTGTGTCATGGCACTTTTATAAGATTTAATATGTGATGATAAGTCTCATGAAGTTTGTCATGTTGTTGTACATACCTTTTTAACATTTAAAATGTACATGCATTTTCTACTGTTTGAGTTATATCCCTGGGTGGTGTTTATAAACATTGTAATCAGTTGTACGTGAGGAGATGGGAAACAGTAAAACATGCATATCATGTCCTATACAGTTTGTAGACATGAAGACCACCTGGTATTCTGGAGGCACATGCTGGTGCATATCTGGTAGATTCCAGGCACGCAGTAAGTTTGCAAAGGATGTTCCCCTGTATCTTCAGATCATAATGTGAATTGTGATCATGCAAAGTATATAGGGGTGGGTGGGAAATTTATGAGATCACAACTGCAAATTTATCATAATAGTCACAGTAATCAAGCACCTGTATTCTGCATAACAGTGATGCCATGCGTAGCAAAATTCAGATGAGCAGTAACCTCACTATTAAAGAAAACACTTGTAACAAATGTATCTAAAGAGTTAAGGAGCCATCATGTAGCCCCTACAAGCGCACACAAGCAATGCGCCAAAACCAAACCCTGTCCCAACCCCAGCAGTGACCTCTCACTAGTGCAGGTAGAGCCAGCAGGTAGCCTGCTAAATCACCTTTGTTCTGCAGGTATGGCTAGGGAGCCTGAAATATTAATGAATCACCCTTGGTCATGTCTGCAGAGTGGAGTCGATGGAACAAAATGTAGGATAGACCCCTGCTCAGTGCAGATGTGCAGTTACTGCACCATGCAGGTATAGGAGCACTGATGTTAGCACTTCTGAGAAATGAGAGTTTTTTGGCATTTCAACAACCAAGGGTTTTACACAACTGTTCCCTGCTCTTAGCAGTGCAGACTAGTCATGTCAGATCTTTTAATATGTTTTATCATTTATTTACTATGTCTGTCATGGTTCATGTGGCCCTTGTAGCAGATGTCCACAAATCTCATCTGCTTTGCAGTATGTATGCACAAGGCAGCTACATGACTTCCAAACTTATAGCTCAAATTTGCCAGTGTACTGATGACCCTTTGACACTGATATTATTGTTGCACATCTGTGTACTGTCCACACAAGTGTGCAGTTAATACAGATAACTTACCCTGTCAGTATTTTGATCTGTGATTGTCATTTAAACTATATAAACATAGGGACCACAGCTAAGTCATGTAAGTGTATGCTACTTTTTTGAATATGGAGGCTCATTTACACTCCCTTGTACCAGTTTGAAATGATTATTGGATTTTGTTGCAGTTATTACCTTTTAGTCAACCAGTCAAGTATAATTCTTAACAGGGCATCTTATTCTGTCAGCATTAAAGGTGATCATTCTAAGCAATAGAGGTTAATTGATTACCTTTGTTTTTCTTCCCATCGTTGGGAAATGTGTGCAGTTATTTGATCGTATTTCTGATTTATTAATGTTACTTTCCAGACTGTAACTTATTGCATTTAGTAATCTCACCACTTTGTGTTTAGTTTGTTTGCATACTCTTTATCAGAATTATTCGGCATTTTTACATTTCTGTCCCTATAGCTCCTAATTTATTTATAAGGACAGGGAGATAGACAGACTCACAAACACATTGTAAACAGAACTGGCACAGGACTAATCCCCAAAATTGACCATCGCTAACCTTTTCTTTGTTTGGTTCTCTTATCACTGCCTGCCTTTTACTCTGTATTTAATTGCTTGGGTCCAGCTTGTATCTGCTCACATTCCATTTACTAGCCATGTTAATCTTGCAGCTGTGTAGATGAAAGACATCTGATACTGTGATGTACTTCTCTTGTCTACATTGCTGACCCGCCTGGTTTTCTGTAGCTCTTTGTTCAACATGAAACAGTTCCCCAGGAAAAATATCCACATCAGGCAGGAAAGAGCACCATATGTGCCTGATTGCTTGCTTTCATTCATCGGAAAGCATTTGTACTTGCAATTTTTTCATTACTAGACTGCCCTTTAGAAAGCAGATAACTTTGCACCTTTTTTTTTTCTTCCAGACATGGAACACTGTCTGTACAAATGTGAAAAAGAGTACAAGCGATTGTAATCAGATATTAAAAAAAATCAGGACAGCCTTGTAGTTTTACCTTGATGATGTTATGTGACCCATATTATTTACTGTGGCGTCTTGTCCTGCAGTGTTCTATAAGGTGGGAATAATCTTTGCATGGCATAATATTTTGGCAAACACTAGTTAAAAGTGTGGGACAGTTTAAATGTTTAGGAAAAATAAAACATGGCGTATGTAACATCTGGTGTTTGAATTGAGACAAAGCTTGCATGCAGTCAGCATTGTTAACATTTAATTTGAGATTGCAGAGTACATGCAGCATAGCAGACCATATGATGTACATTTGAGGACGTTGAAGAAGGTTAAATGTGGCAATTACTTTAAAGACATCCACATATATTACATCTCTCTTTGTCGGAAACTAGCATTTTACACTCTGTATGAGGTGCACTTCATTATATAACATTTGTCAGCAGATTTTTCTTTTCATTCTTCACACTTATAAAACCAGCTTATTGTACGTTTTTTTATTTTTTTATATTTTTTTCAGCTAATAGATTTGTTTTTAAATTGAATTGTACAGGTTATAGATCACATTAAAGGTGGGAAAAGTTTTGAAATGATTTATTGTGGTCTCATTTTTTTATATCACAAAAAAACTGGCATTTTAACAGGGGTGTGTAAACTTTTTATATCCACTGTACCAAGGTTATATATATTCCCCGTTCTGAAGGAGAGATGGGCCTCCTTCAAACTGATTACATGTATAGATCTACAATCGTGGGAATGCATACATACCTGCTGACCTCACAAGATCCAAACTTAATGAAAATTTTGAAACACGAGGAGAATAAATCTAAAATAACTCTCTGCTTAGACTAGCAGAAGTATATCGGCATCAAGCAGGAATGGAAATCAAACCAGAAGTAGACAAAAATCAGGCAGCAACTAAATGTGCCAATAAACAAAAGGCAAGAAATGTGGAAAATGCATAAATATAAATGCAGGCAAAAAAACTTCTGGAAGAGCCTCATGTTGATCAGGAACAAACACAGGAATGGTTAAGGAGAGGCGAATTCAAACCAGGAGAGGAAAGGTTAATATTGGCGGCACAAGATAGTGGGCTACGTACACTTTGGTTTTCAAAGTCCATTGAACATGTGGGAAAAACAGACAAATGCAGGTTTTATAAAACAGAATTGGAAACAGTTCCACACCTCGTTGCTGGTTGTGACATGCTAATAGCAAAAGGACTGTATACTGAAAGGCATAATAATGTGGCAAGATTGTTACACTGGGGATTGTGCAAACATTATGGTACTGAAGAGGCTGAAAAACACTGGAAGCATGAGCCACAAAGCATCATAGAAAATTATGATGTCTATATCAGATGGGATCACCCATTACCAACAATTCAAACGATAGATGCTGTAAAATCAGATATAATGGTCCATGAAAAGAAGACAAAAGTAGCATAGATAATTGAAATTGCCACACCCAGTGACTACAGTGTCTTGCGTACAGAGAGACACAAAGTCATAAAATATCAGGATTTACAGGGAGAAACGAGAGCAGTGGAGAAGAACGATACCCACCCAGATAGTTCCAATAGTAATAGGAGCAACAGGTCTTACAAAAAAGAATCTACAATCGTATTTAGATATGTTACCAATACATGTAACCCCGTACGAATTGCAGAAGAAGTAATTACTGGCACATTGTGGGTGCTGCAAAGACTGAACTTTAAAACGTACTTTGACTAAGGAATGGGATCCGTTCCTCTCATGGTATTAGAAACCAAAAAGAGAAATTAAAAAAAAGAAGAGAATAATGTACGGAAAAATGAATAATGTACGGGATAAATGAATAATGTACGGGAAAATGTATAATGTACGGGAAAATGAATAATGTACGGGATAAATGAATAATGTACGGGAAAATGTATAATGTACGGGATAAATGAATAATGTACGGGAAAATGAATAATGTACGGGATAAATGAATAATGTACGGGATAAACGTTGCTGTGGCACCCATGTGGGATGTGTTTCCTGTCATCTGATGGATGATAATAATAAAAAAATAGAGTTTGTCTGAAGAACAAAGTCAGTTTTAGAGGATTAATTCAGTCTTCATTAAGTGTCATCATTGAGTCATTGTTGCATTAGTTCCTGATAAATCTGCATTATGCAAATATGTCCTAAAATGCTTTATATATATATATATATATATATATATATATATATATATATGTATATATATACGTAACCAGGTATGCTGTCTCCATTTGTACAATGTTTTTTTACATAGTGCAGTCTCATAGATGTAGTGTTTATGAGAGTTAAAAAATGAAATATAGTTATGGAAAAATGTGTCCTGTGCCAACACATTCCCCCCAGGAAGGGCTAAGTCATTGAACCCTTAATGTTACTCATAAAAGGGCATAGGTATGCCACACATACACCATGTATGCCACGGCAAACACTTTTTTGGAATAATTTATTAATTTTGCACCATGAGGTAGCTTACATTTGAAATAAGTACTACCGTATTTACCATACTTCTTTCAAGTGTCTAATTTTTTTATGTGCTTAAGCTCTCTATTTCATGATGGTTTTTCAGAATTGATCAGGCATGCTGTCTAAAAGCATGCAACATCTTGTTTGCGGTGGTACACTTGAAGCAGGAGGGGGCTATATTTTTTGAAGTAGGGATACAATTCCAGAAATTCTAGCTATGCCCCTTCAGCTGCTTGCTGCAGGGTCGGAGCGTTCCTGATGATGGTGACCTGATTTTTGGATAGCCAGTCAGAAAAAAGAGGAAATAGCATGTTTTATGTCTTATAATATTGGCGAGGAGGGAATGAGAAGCTCCTACTCACCTTTGCAATGTAGGCCCTAGTGGAGATTGCAGCAGGAACTTCTAAGCAAAAATTTCAGCAGAGCCCCTACAAGGGGTTCTCGCTATAATGGTTGGTGTTTTCTGCAGTGTAGTGCTGCTAAGACTCTTACTGTGAAAGAAAAGATTAATAAGGTGGAGCTGGGAGGGTGCCAGCAAGATTGCAGCTCAGATAAGACTTCGAAAAATTAAAAAAAAAGACTGCAGATCTGATATTCTCTTTTTTTCCTCTATTCCTCAACTGATGGGTCTCAAATCTGGGTCTATGTCATATGAGCGAATCGCACAAATTGCGAACGCTCATAATATCAAACGTACTGGACCTCAAAGTGCTTTTACTGAGATTGCAGTACAGTGAAGAATGGGATATCTGCCCTTTCTTCACTGTAGTGCGATCTCGGAGTTGGAATATATATTTAGCGGGGGTGAGTAGAGGGTACAGCCCCCCACAATAGGAAGTTCAAGGTCCGGTACATTCGATATTATGAGCGTTCGCAATTTGTGCAATTCGCTCATATGATATAAACCCCTCAGATTTGCTGCCTGCCATTTGACAAACTTTAGGCTCCGTAGCTCAAGCTGCGCCCCTTACCCATAATAGTAGAGATGTGCTTTAGAAAAAATCTGATCTGATAATGTGAGATTCACAAAACCATTTATTCATAATTACATATATTCATGCATATCTTTGTAATCCCAGAGAGATCTGGACTGAATCTGAACTAAATCCAAGGCTTCCATTGTGTTCAACAAAAATAAGTATATTCTAAGCTTGCTTTGCACTTTTTTGAACTGTATTTTGTTTAATTGCGGCTTCATTTTTGCTGTTTTTACTGCTGTGACTGTTTTTTTTTTTGCTGCACTTTGAATTTCTAGTACTTTTGTATTTTATAGCATAGGCTACATTTGTATTTTCTAAATCTAGGTGGTTTGGTATTACTTGAGCACTAAAACCAGCCTTGCTACATTAAAAAGCCTCTCCTGCACCCATGTGGCAGAAGTGTTTATCCCCAGACATATCTGAGTTGGAAAAAAGGCTCAGTTTTGGGCTTTCCCATTGGTTAGTTTGTTTTAAAACTGTGTAACTTTGTATTTAGCACTGCATTTGTCCATAGCTATACACCCACAAAATGGGGCTTAGCTCTGCTGTCTATAGATGCAAATGCTTAAAAACACATTTTTCCCTTGATATCAGCTAGAGAACCCTCCTTAGCTCCAACGCCTCTCTGTGTAGTTGCACATTGCTGCCCAGCGAGCAACTCAGCTGTGCATTCTGAGGTGCTGGCACAGTTTTCCACCCTTAGCCCTCCACAGAATAGCTGCCTTTGTTAGTCTCACAAATAAACCCTAGTTCATTTAGCCCATCCCCACTAGTTGCTACAATATGTACCTGACATAATGGGTGGACAGTTTCTCACCATTTCCCCAGCCTACTTGATTGACATGGGCATCCTGATGCAATGTAGCAATTCCCTCATGTATACTGACAACCACTTGCTCCTATAGATCAGAGTGCGCATGTCCCTTTAAGAAGCTTTCCAGTCAGCATATAAGTACTGAGCATGTGCAAGCAAGAGTGCCATTTTCAGTGAACAGCCAGAGTGTGTGCATGTATGTACTAAGTCAGTCAGATAGTTTGTTTATGTTTAATGTTGCTTCTGTCTATCCTGATGTGTTTGTTTACAATAAACTACTTAAACGAGCACCCAAGCCTCGTTTTCTTAATGCACATAAGAAGAACGACATGGTGTCAGAATGGTATCCAGAGTCACAGCCATGAGGCAGCCGATTTAAATTTGGAGGAATATACAGGAGTGGATCATCCCCACTGCTCAAACGACTTGCAAAGCAGGTCAGAAACAAATTCCATGTACTAAAACTCGCTTAAATGATTTTTTTTGCTGTAAATATAAAACTAAGTACTCAGAACACTCAAAATGAATTTCTTATTAAACAAAATGTCAAAGACCTGCCGCGGTGGTGCAGCGGTTAGCATTTTCGCCTCACAACAAGAGATTCTCCCATTCGATTCTCGGTTGGAGTGCCTTTTATGTGGAATCTGCATGTCCTCCCCGCGGTCAAGTGACGTTTAAAGGCATGCAGGTAGGTGCATGCGTGAATGGGTGTGCCTTCCTTGAAGGTTTGGCATCGGGCTGGCAACTTGGCACCCTAAAAATCCACTGCCAATCATTAGCGGACCAAAGTTCAGCTGTGGCGACCTTTAACCAGGAAAAGCCGAAAGACAACCATTAAACAAAATGTCCAAAACTGCGAAACAGTATCTGAATCACATAAAATGTACAAAAAAAGAAAAACTACCATATTTTTTCACTATGTACTACTTTTTCACATTAACTAAAGCTATTCAAAGTATCCTAGGTATGTAAAGTGTTTGCAAGTGTGTGCAGTATTACAGTGCAGTTATTTTGCAGAATTTTTCGCAAAGTACAGTTATTTTAAAGAATATTTCGCAGATTAGAATGCAGATTTCGCAGTCTTTTGAAGAGTTTATTGTGCATATGACTTATTATTACAAGTACGTGGTGTGTGCGGATGTTCATACATTATTACAAGGGCCAAGATTGCAGTGTGTTTTGCTATAATTTGTTGGCATGACAGAAGGATTACACAGGCCCACACCGCTTGTGTTTGATAACAGTATTACAGAAAATTGGAGATTGAGCAGGAATACAATATTTTCATACAGGCTGCTTTTTCTGACAAAGACGCACGTACAAAAGCCTGTATTCTGCTTTATTTAGCTGGTTCAGAAGCCATAGAAAGAAAGCATTCATTGTGTATGCACCTACTGTGTATGCAGCGGAGGGGGAAGACCACCATATTGTGGTACCGGCTGAAAAGTGGGAACACCCAGAGTGTTTAAAATGTAAATTTAGAGAAATGTGTAACCCCCAAATGAATATTACAATAAAGAGATACATATTTTACACAAGGGATCAAAAGCCTGGTGAAACTTTTGCACCATATATAACTGACTTGAGAAATAAGGCTACAACTTGCAGATTTGGTGATTTAAGGGATGAGTTAATAACGGACAGGCTTGTGTGTGGTTAATAATGACACAGTGAGAAAGATTTTACTTCAAGACAGTGATCTGATGTTAAATAAGACCATTGAGATTTGTTATACGAGCTTACAGAAAAGCACACAGATATGCTTACAAATGGGAATATCGTTGGAAGACACTGCAACAAAGCAAATGTTGATAGTATGCAGCATGTGGTTAAAAGAAACAAGTACAAGCACATGGCAGCTACTGTGAGTCCTGTAGCAGTCCCTGGGAAACCCCAAGTCTTTTCAGCAAATTCCAGGACACGCTCAGTGAAGCATAAGGGTGAGTCAGCAAAGTCAAAGCATGTGCCCCCACCCAGCTTCATAGTTAATTGTCGTAGCTGTGGTGTAAATCATGAACTCAGAAGAGAAAAGTGCTTAGCTTTTGGTCAGCAGTGTCATTCTTGCAATAAGTGGAATAATTTCAAAAGATTTTGTAAATCAAAATAGGCACATTCTTTTATTAAAAAAGGGCATTCAGAGAGGCAAATTAATCATTTGGAAAGCTGCGACCCTACTTTTTATGTTGATGGTTTGTCTGTGCTTGGTGAAGCAGTCAGTGCAGTAAATGTGCGGGCAATGAACAAAATATTTTGTTCTGTTGGGATTAATGGGGGGTCCTGTGGAGCTCAAAATAGATTCTGGCTCAAAGTGCAATGTTATCTTAGCAGAAACGTTTGCTAGAGTAAAAGCTGTAGAATATTTTGATTTGTCAAAGTGTGCGAAACTTGTTGCTTATGGTGGTGACGAGATGCAGACCAAAGGCTTAGTAATGCTTTCATGTTACCCTGCTGAGAACAGCTATGACTTGCAATTTTACTTAGTCAAGAGACACGTACAGTCATTATTAGGCCTCAGGAACAGTCTGAAAGTGTGACTGCTTTCACTTAATAAAGAGGTCCACCATGTAAGCCTGCATGACCGCAGCTCAGATTTTGCCCACACCACTTTTTCTGAGTATGCTGATATTTTGCAGACAAACTAGGCAAACTACCAGTTGTATACTTAGACCCAGAGGTTAGACCAGTATGGAAAGTTCCAATAGCTATGCAGAACAGAGTCAAAGAGTAATTTGTCTGATGGAAAAACCTACTGAATGGGTATCCTCCATGGTAGTACCTCGTAAGAAAAGCTCAGATGATATTAGAATATGTATTGATCCAAGAGATTTGAACAAAGCATTAAAAAAGCCTTATCCCATGCACACAGTTGGAGTTGCCGTCATGCCAAATACCACTGTTTTTTCTGTCTTGGATGCAGAGTTCATTTTGGCAAATTTTGCGTGACCGAAGATCTTCATTGTTAACCACATTCAGTACACCAGTTGGAAGATACAGATTTCTGAGAATGCCATTTGAGATAAATTCTGCCAGTGAAGTCTTTCAACATGCAATGGAGCAAATTCTTTCAGGCTATCCGTGTGCTATTATAGTAGATGATGTTCTAGTAGGAGGCAGTGGTGAACGCGAACATGATAGAAACTTCAAGAATGTTCTGGAAAGAGCAAGTGAAGTGAATTTTAAGTTGAATCCTCAGAAGTGCAAATTCAGGGTATGAGAAGTTACTTATGTTGGTCACTTACAAGTTCAGGCTTACGGACCAGATCCTTCCAAGCAATCAGCTATTCTCGAGATGCTAGCTGTAGACAGTGTTCAAGCCCTACAACGTTTTCATGGCATGGTCAAGTATCTAGGCAACTTCATTCCAGATTTAAGCCATCATTCAGCACCTTTAAGAGAGCTGACATGCAAAGATCTTATTTGGTCTTGGTCAGAACAGCACCAAAGAGTATTTGATGTCCTTAAACAGAAAATTGCTAGTCCACCAACTCTAAGCTGCTATGATGTTCACAAACCAATTACTCTTTCCTGTGATCCTTTTAAGTTTGGTCTAGGTGCAGTTGTTATTCAAGAGGGCAGACCAGTAGCCTATGCTTTGAGAACTCTTACCAAAACCAAGATGCAGTACGCCCAAATTGAGAAAGAGCTTTTGGCGATTGTGTTTGCATGTTCGAAGTTCCATGATTGTATTTATGGCTGACCTATCTAGATCGAAACTGATCACAACCTTTAGTTTCAATTTTGAGAAAGCCTATGCATACAGATCCAGCCAGATTGCAACACATGATGCTCAAATTGCAGAAGTACCATTTCAGTACTGTTTACACAAAAGGCAAATGTTTTTTATCTTGCTGATACCTTATCCAGATTGCCCAGGAAAACCACAGAACAGCATAACAATGAGCAACTTGAGTTTGAGGTTATGGAAGTCAGAAATTTTAATTCCACATGTCTTGATGAGTTCAGAACTCACACAGCTTCAGATCCAGTTCTCCAGAAGCTAAACTTCTTTATCAGTCGAGGATGGCCTTCAAAGCAATCTTGTTTACCAGTAGAAGTGCAATAGTGTTTTCCATTCAGACATGAGATTTTGTCTGACAATGGTATCATCATGAAAGGTCCTAAAGTGATTGTTCCAAAATCCTTGCAACAAGAGTACATTAAGATCTTGCATCGTGGCCAACCAGGAACTGATTCTACCAAAAGAAGGGTGAGAGGACTAGTATTTTGGCCTTCTTTATCAAGAGATATTGAGAAAGTACCTTCATCTTGTTCAGTATGTAATAGTACAAAGCTGTGTCAACAGAAGGAGCCACTTTAGTTAAGCCAGATTTCTGAACTACCTTGGTCGACAGTAACCACAAATATCTTTGAGTGGAATGGTCAGCATTACTTGGTGTTAATAGACTCTTATTCATATTGATTCAAGATTGACCTGCTTCCTAATCTCACTTCCAGTACTGTCATTACTAAGTTGAAACGTCATTTTTCTGGCCATGGTAGTCCACACACCGAGTTATTTCTGACAGTGGCGCGCAGTTTACAAGTCAACAGTTCAGGAAATTTGTGGAAATGGGACTTTGTTCATATTACAAGCAGTCCTGAATACCCTCAGTCAAACAGCTTGGCTGAACATGAAGTTCAGATTGCAAAACAGCTGTTAGAAAAATCCAGACGTGTCAGTACCTATGTTTTTCTAAACTTGTTAAGTCTCAGAAACATTCCTTGTGATAATCTTGGTTCACCTGCCCAGAGACTTATGTCGAGACAAACCAGAACAACATTACTAATCAGCAGTAATCTGTTGGGTCTGTGTGCTAAGAACAACAAAGCAGTAAGTAACCAACTGTTGGTGTGTGTCTCAGAAGTCTTTAGCCAGCAGACCACTCCATTCTTTACAAAAAGGGAAGATAGTGAGGATGCAGACATCGAGGTTTTGATTGCATCAGATTTGTGAAATGTTTGTGTCAAGAGCTGAGATCTTACATTGTGGAATCACAAGGAATGGAATTCAGATGAAATTGGAGGGTCTACTTCACGTTGTCGCAAGCTGACAATATCGAGTCTGATATTGTCGGCACGACAATATCGAAAGTGAAGAACACTGTGCAAGTAAATGGAAATTTCCGTAAGGAAAGATTTCCGTTTACCTCAATGTAGTGCGGTCTCGGAGTTGGTATATTTAAGTAGGCGGGTGTGGGGGGTGCAGGGGTGCATGCCCCCCTGCCTACGCCATTTAGTTTTTAAAAAAATTTTTTTTTTTAACGTTATTCGATGTTTTACTTAATCGATCAATAAAGTTCGAGCTTTATTGATTCAATTAAGTAAACTTTTGATAACGTGATATAGACACAAATTGGAAACATTTGTTACCAGTGATCAAACCAGTGTTACAGCATTCTGCGTGTGACAAAGACTGTAATTCTCAGAGTGACTTGTCAAATGTTCCTATTCCAGAGAACATTCCGTCAGCAAATATCCCTGTTCCTGAGAAAATCCATGAGAGTCCACAAGCAGAACATTTCCCAGTTAACTGTCCCTGTTGCTAAACCCAGTCTTAACTACTATGTCACAAGATCAGGTCGCATCTCAAAACCTTGTTCCAGATACATGGCAACCTGGACATGATTGTTTTCTTTTTTAGTGTTTGTATAATTGCATGCCTATTGAAATGTTATTGTTTATATGAGACAGCTCAGTAAAGAGAGAGGATGTAGAGTGTGCATATACCTTTAAGAAGCTTTCCAGTCAGCATATAAGTACTGAGCACGTGCAGACGAGTGCCATTTTGAGTGAGCAGCCGGAGTGTGATAATTTATGTATGCAATCAGTCAGTTAGTTTAAGTTTAATGTGGCTGCTATTCATCCTGATGTGTTAGTATACAATAAGCTATTTAAATGAACACCCATGCCTCAGTGTCTTCTTAATGCACATAAGAAGAGCGACAGTCAGCACACACAACTCCCCTCTCACACAAGATAAGGTCAAGACACATAAACCCACTTACGTGGAGGTACTCCCCAAGAGCCTGCCAAAAGACCTGAGAACTCCCAAGCCCAAGCAGCATACACACACTGGTACATGAACAGAATCCACCACTACACATAACAACACACATATCAGTGTTTCAATAAGTAAGCCCCTAAGGCATAACACCTAAAAACCAAATGTTCTGGTCATAGTCGACTCAATAGTGAAACACACAGATGTCTCCATCACCAGGTTGAACAAGGAGAAGGTCACGGTCAGCTGCCTGTGAGGTGCCAGGATCCTTCATGTCACACACAAACTCAAGTCACTCAGCAGCAATTACTGTTATGATTCTCTCATAGTACATGTTGGTGTGAATGACTTGAGACGTACCTCTCTGGACTATATGAAGAGAGGCATGACTGAACTCTCATCAGATTATGTGTCTCAGGCATAGCCCTAAGCAGCATTCTACCTTCACCTAGGATGATGCCAAAATTCAGTCCAAAAATGATTGATTTCAATAATTGGCTTAGCTTCTGGGGTTACTCCAGGGAAATCCAGTATCTGTCTGCCTGGGAAGACATGGTCGACAGTCCATGCTGCTTTGCCAGAGATGGACTTCACCTGTCTCCTCAAGGCTTTCGTATACTGGCAAAAATGCTTCCCTCCTCCATAGTGCCTTTCTTAGGCAATGTCCAAACAGAAAAAAACTTCCAATGTAAAGAAATCCAGTAAAGGCAAACAAATGGTTATGCTGCTTAATGCTAGGAAGCACTCCTCACCTTGGAAGATGCTGACATTTGTGCAGTCAGTCAGACTTGGTTCATTGCTAGCTACAGGTTCCCCATCATGAACTGTGCGAAGCACACCGCCTACCTGGACTTGCTAGAATCGCTCAGTATACAGCCAGACACCTTGGTCATAGGAGATTTCAACTATCCTTCCATGGATTGCGTGACTTACATGAGTGCAAATATGATTGCATCGAGATTCCTGGACTTTAATTCAAATGCCCTAACTGGAACAGTTAGTCTGCATCCCCACAAGGGGCTCAAATGTTCTGGACCTAGTGCTCACCAACATGGGAGGGTCACTGTACTTACCCCCCTGTGTGTGCACTCCCTAGTATGGTCAGACCATAAATCTGTCTGATTTGAAGTAAAGATCAAACGTGACACCCACATGAGTAAAAAAAAACTGAAAAATTTCTCCACAGCAAACTATCGCCTACTAAGCGATGGTATAAAAAGTTTCAAAGTCCCTGCCAACATATCCAGCAATGACTCCTATGCATAGGAATACACAAATATCCTGTATAGCCATTTAAACAATTGCATTGACTTGGCTGTGCCTAACAGGAACAAAACCAAGTCTTCCTAAAAAAAACAAGCCACCTAAGTGTAAATAAAATGTTAAGTTGTCTATCTCGCCTTCATTCTTGCTGGTTGGGTTCGGAGCCGCTCCTCGGCTTCAACTCGGCCATCTTCAAAAGCTCGAGAGCTACTTACTGGCTCGAGGCCCCCCTATATCCCATGATACCTGGGGCTAGATACCCAGATCTCGTTTGCCTCTTCTGCTGCGAGGTTGCTTTTACTGGCTCAGGTCATATTTTTCAATTTTATCGTCATTGTATAAAAATATTTTATATTATAGTTGGTGTTTAAGATAGTTAGTGTACTTTCAGTAGTTGTAGTTAGCTATTTGTGTTTAGTCTCCTTCCCTTGAAAACTAATTTTCTTGTTAGAGAGCCCCCCCCCCCCCCCGTTTCTATTCTTAAAGGTAGCCGTATTTAGTTGGAGACTAATCCTTGTTTCAATTTTTTATGTAATAGTTTCTTTGTTAGAAATTGTGGTAGATTAGTAGGTCTAATTACCTTTTCTTAGATAATAGAGTGTGTGTGCTGTTAGGGTGTGGTAACTTGTGTTGAGTGTGTGTGTTTTTACTAGTTACCTATTTCCCTTTTGTTACTTTTTCTCTGTAAATTGATTTTTCCGTTTACAGGTATGTCTAAAGATACGAAAGTATCTGGATTCAAGAAGTGTGACTCATGCTGTCAGAAGATGTCACTGACAGATGGTCACACTTCTTGTGTTTACTGTTTGGGCGCCCTACACCTGCAGGACTCTTGTTCGGGGTGACACACCTTTAGTCCAAGAGTCCTGCAGGAGCATAGGAATAAGCTAATCCTTAGTGGTTTGCTCAAACCTTAAGGGTCACCGGCTAAGGTTCAGTCAGTGAAACCCTCTAAGCCAACGAAGCCGCCGGCTCCCAGTTCGGAGCCGTCATCGGGTGTGGCGTCTACTTCAACTTTGGCTCCGACTGGAACCAAAGTACCTATCTCCCAGTCAACTTTGGTTCCGACTGGAACTGAAGTACCTATGTCCCACTCTGCCCCGACTCTGGTGTTGAAACGGTCAGGGAGTCGAAAACGCTCTAGGTCTCCATCCCTGGAGTCGATACACTCTGCTCCGGGGTCGCCTCTGTTACAGTCGGAGCGAAGTCACCGATCCCACTCTTCTCGGTCTTCTAGACTATCTGACCATGATTTGGAGAGAGTGGTGAGCAGGCTCCTAAAATCGCAGGCCCTGGCTAAAATGTTATCCAGCCCCGCTCATCAGGGTTCGGCTCCGCCTGTCTCTGCAGTAGTTCCTCCTTCGACTCATCCCTCGAGTTTGGTGCTGGAGCTTGCTGGGGCTCGGATCGTGGAACCATCGGTGCTGATAACCAACCCTTTCGGTTCCGTCTGCTCCGATCTCATCCATGGTGCCGTCCTTGGAGGGATCTGGGCACCAGGACTCCCTCGGCTTCGAAGGGACGAGTGGCATCGGACCCTTGTCCAACCCCGTTCTCCCTCTCGGAGCTTCGGCACAGGTGAGTTCGGCTCCTACATCGGCCTCGGAGCCATCTCTCTTGGTGCCGGGAAGGATCCCGATCTCTTCTGAGCCGGAGCCTTCTCCGGTATCGGGAAGGGGCGCCTTCGAGGTCATGAGGAGTTTGCTGGCCTCTGAGTCAGCCCCACGATCAGCCTCATCGGCTCCTCACCCCATGGTGCCTGCGTCTGCCTCTGCCCCTCTTTCAGACCCCAGGCATGGGGAACAAGCGCTCCAGGGCACCCCATTGGGTGTATCCTCCTCTTCCAAGGCCTCCCCTGATCATTCAGAGGAGCCCCCTCGAAAGAGGACATGCAAGAGGAAGCATGTTGACTCCCGTGAGTCTGTCACTTGAGATACCGACTTGGAGGATTCGGAAGGGTCCCCGAGATCCCCCTCTGAGGACGTCTCTTTCTCAGACATCCTTGAGATACTTAGGCAGAGGGGGAACTGGACTACCCTTAACACTTCCGAGGAGGAGTCTGTATTCCTGGACACGTTTGGTTCCCGATCCTCCACCTCCTGGGTGTCTCCGCCTTTCGATCCACTGATGTCTGTGGTGGCTCGGAAGGCGTGGTCAGACCCAGACGCAGTGGAACCAACCCCCCAAAGACCCACAAAATTTATTACTGCACCACAAGACAACCAATTTCTGACTAAGGGTGTTCCCGTTGATGCCTTGGTGGTAGCAGCGGCCACAAAAAAGGAGTTGGCTGAAACCTCTTCATCTGTCCATCCCCCTAATAAGGAATCTAGGAAGATGGACAGATATGGGAAGCGGATGTTTGCATCAACGACCTTCTCCATGAGGTCGCTGAACTACTTGTACCACTTTACCCGCCTTCAAAGGGATCTCCTTAAAGAGCTAGGAGATACCCTTCAAGATCCATCAGCTGCGGGGGTCCAGGCTAAGGTTGCCTCCCAGCTGACGACTCTTAATTCGGTAGTAAACTCCTCCATGCGGCTCATCTCTTATGCAGCCGATGGTGAGAGTAGGAGTAGGGCCGCAGGCACAGGCATGGCCTTGCGGAGGCATGCCTGGATGCGGTTATGTAACTTTGCGGAACCCTTCAGGGTGTCTTTCACAAACACCCCCTTTGATGGTTCTGCTCTTTTTGGACCATAGGTGAAGGATACCCTTACCAGGTGTGAGCAGGAAGGCAAGACTCTCTCTGCTGTGGGAGTACGTTTTTTCCACTCCTTCAAGACCGTATCCCAAGGGTCAGAAGAGTGGGAAGATGTGGTTCCGGAAACCCCAGGGAGCCGTGCCTGACACACGTGGAGAGTTCCCCTCCAGGGGCAGAGGAGGGAACAACAATAGACGCCGCCCTCGAGGCAGAAGGGGTCCGCAAAATCAGGGCCAAAGAGAATCTTTCTCTGACAAGCCCTTCCAGCATCCCTGAGGTGCTGCTCAGCTGTCCACCTTCGGAGGCAGTCAGGGGAAGATTATCGCTGTACCCAAAAGCCTGGCAAAGTAGAACACAAGACAAATGGGTACTGTCTATCATATCTGAAGGCTACAAAATCCCTTTCTTTCGCACTTCCTACGTTCCCAGCAAATCCCTTCCAGATGTTCCGCCCAGTCTAAGGGATCAAGCAGTTCAAGAAATTTCAAAACTGCTAAGAAAAAGAGCCAGCCAGCCAGTCCCGGCAGACCAGCTAGGATCCGGAATTTACTCAAAGTTCTTTTTGGTACCAAAAAAGACAGGGGACTGGAGACCCATTCTGGATCTCAGCAGACTAAACAGGTCTGTTCAAAGAACGAAGTTCCGGATGGTCACGCTACAGTCCATTTTACCCTTTCTGGGTCAGGACAATTGGATGTGCTCCATAGATCTTCAGGACGCGTACTACCATATCAAAATGGACAGACGCTCCAGAAGATTCCCCCGCTTCCGTCTGGGAGCCAGTCACCCGCTTCCGTCTGGGAGCCAGTCATTATCAGTTCAGAGCTCTGCCCTTTGGTCTCACCACAGCCCCCAGGGTGTTCACCAAATGTTTGGAAGTAGTTACCGCTCACCTGAGATGGCAAGGATTCCAGGTGTTTCCATATTTAGACAACTGGCTCCTTACTGCAACCACCAGGCATCACCTACTGCAAGCCAGAAGACTACACCTTCCAAACTTGCTCCGAACTAGGCATCACAGTAAATTTTGAAAAGTCTGCATTGTCGCCTTGTCAATCTGTTATCTTTATAGGCGCAAACTTAAATACAAACGACATGTCAGCAAGACTTCCATTAGACAGAGTGCTAGACATTCGCCGACATGTCCAGATCTTCTTAGGATGCAAAAAAATTCAGGCCAGATTCGTCCTAAAGACCTTGGGTCTCATGGCAGCGGCTATCATACTAGTCCCCCTCACTCGTTTTCATATGAGGATTCTTCAGTGGATGCTGTTCACCCAGTGGTCTTTCCAGCAACTTCCAATGTCTCACAAAATAATGATCACACAGACATGCAAAAACCAACTTGCTTGGTGCATGGTTTCCCCATCAGTACCCCAGGGCAGACCATTTGCTCTTCCTCCTCCAGTGGCTACGGTGACCACGGATGCCTCCCTGATCGGGTGGGGGGGGGGCATTTTCAGGGCAAAACAGTCCAAGGCACCTGGCAGCCTCACGAGTACCATCTGCATATCAGTGTCTTGGAGATGAGGGCCGTGCTTTTGGCGTTGCAAGCTCTTCACAACTCTCTTCCTACCGGGACCATTGCAATTCAAACAGACAATATTTTGGTAGTGTGGTACATCAACGAGCAGGGCGGAACCAGGTCCTACCCCCCATTGTCGAGAAGCACTCAGACTCTGGCAGCGGGCGATCTCTTCCCAACGGTTTCTGATAGCAGTGCACATCCCTGGGAAGTCCAGCGTTATAGTGGACAGGCTGAGCAGAGCAATTCTCATGCCTCACAAGTGGTCTCTCAATCAGACAATGGACCAAATCTTCCACAAATGGGGTCAGCCTTGCTGCGACCTTTTTGCCACCCCCTTCAACAGCAAGTGCAACAATTTCTTCTCTCTCCTCCCTCTTCCCGGACACTCCCCCAGAGACGCTCTAGTTCATGATTGGCCTCAGGGACTTCTTTATGCATTCCCTCTGTTCCCCCTGATTCCCAAATTGATATAGAAAGCTACCACATTGGGTTGCAAGATGATCCTCATTGCTACTTACTGGCCTCGACAAATTTGGCTCCCGTTCCTGCATCATTACCTTCTGGAGCAGCCCTGGACCCAGTTCCAGACCTCCTGATCCATCAATCGGGCGGGCTGCACCAATCCCTTCAATCTCTCCAGCTCACTGCTTGGTTGCTCCACTTCCGACCTTACGAACATCTCCCACTCGGTGCGTGAAATCATCGCACAAGTCTACCACTAGAAACACTTATGCTAGTTAAGTGGAAACGTTTCTCTTTCTGGGCAGAGGCTAGGAATATAGATCCCTTTTCAACCCGTGTGCACCATATTTTGGATTTTTTTAGTGGAACTTTTTTGTGCTGGATCTTCTTCTGCCAAGATTAGAGTTCAGTTAGCTGCAATTTCAAACTTTCATACAGGTCTATCGGATACTAGTATTATGTCCCATAAGCTTTGTAAAGCTTTTCTCAAAGGGACTACTTTACTCAGGCCCCCAGTGAGAGATCCCCCACCTCTGTGGGATCTAAATTTGATTTTAGCTTCCCTGATACTGCCCCCCTTTGAACCGGCAGCTTCTTGTTCCTTTAAGTTTCTTTCTTGGAAAAAAACCCCTTCTGGTTGCAATTACTTTAGCCAGAAGAGTTTCTGAGTTTCAGGCTCTTTGTGTTCGCCCTCCTTATCTAGTTTTCCACAATGACAGAGTGTCTCTCAGGACTAATCCTTCCTTCCTTCCAAAGGTTTCTTCTGACAATAATTTGAATCAGTCTATTGATCTGCCTGTGTTTTTTCCAAATTATTCCAACAAGGCGGAGTACAAATTGCATCAGTTGGATGTTCACAGACAGTTACGTTTTTACTTGCATAGAACTAAGCAAATAAGAAAATCCGACCAGCTGTTCCTGTCCTATGCTGAGGGTAAACAAGGTCTTCCTGTGTCGAAAGTAACCTTATCTAGGTGGTTGACATCTATCATTACATTTGTATATCAGCTAAGGAATAAAGAGCTTCCTGCTAAACCAAAAGGTCACTCCACTAGAGCTCTAGCTACTTCAGTGGCTTTTCAGGCAAGATTGCCAATGGAAACTATTTGTGCGGCAGCTACATGGGCCAATCCTCATACCTTTATTTCACATTATAAGCTGGATGTGGCCTCCAGGAGCAGAGCTGAATTTGGTTCCACTGTTCTGAAGAGTCTGTTCTGATGAGCCACCCAGGATTGAGGTGCTAGGGACGCTGTCCCAACCGGCAAGAATGAAGGCGAGATAGACAACTTAACATTAAGAAGTTATGTACCTACCATAACGTTCCATGTTAGTTGTCTTCTTCTCGCCTTCTTTCTTGCGTCCCACCCTCCACCCCCCTATCCTAGTAGACCGAGAAGAGTTCCTTATGTTTTTCTCACTGGCTGAGTTTTCTCTGGCTATTCCTTCTGACTAGTAGTCTTTCCAGTAGGATTTATGCATTCTAGGACAGGATTCCTGTATTATTGTTATTATTATTATGTCTGCAGTTAGACTTACCAAATGAGATCTGGGTAGCTAGCGCCAGGCATCATGGGATATAGGGGGGTCTCGAGCCAGTAAGTAGCTCTCGAGCTTTTGAAGATGGCCGAGTCGGAGCAGAGGATCGGCTCCAAACCCAACCAGCAAGAAAGAAGGCGAGAAGAAGACGACTAACATAGAACGTTATGGTAGGTACATAACTTCTTATTATTATTATAGAACAAAAGAAGAAAACATATCTAGCAACAGGTGGGAATTTACTAAACATAGGAAGAATACCCTTCACAGCTTGAACAAGCAAATAAGACATCTTGTAAAGTCCTCTAAGGTAGCTATGAATCTAAATTAGCATCCCTAGCTAATGACAATCATAAGGCATTCTTCAGCTATGTCTGAAACATAAAAGGGAATGCCCAACTGTGTGCCAAACTTATAGTGGACAGTACAACTCTCACTGAACCTGAGGAAATTGCCAAAGTGATATCCACCAGATTTGGTAGTAACTTGACCCCCCCCCCCCCCCATGTCCCCACCAGACATACCCCAAAGAACAGGTCATGCAAGCACTCTCCAAGACCAAAAACATGACGTCTATGAGACCAGATAACATCCCATGCTGCTTTCTAAACAGTCAAGACATAGCAGAACCACTCAGCACTCTTTAACCATAGCCTGAGAAATGGCTTTTTCCCAGCAGAATGGAGAACAGCAACAGGAATCCCCTTGTACAAAAGGGAGGGGTCCATCAGCTGACCTGGGAAACTGTCGACCCATATGTCTAACCTGCCTTATCTGCAAAGCTATGGAAAGAATCATCATGGACCTTATCCTCAAGGACATAGGCGACCTTCAGACTCTTGACCTGACCCAGTGGAGTTCTTTGAGAATGTCACAAAAACCCTGTAAAAGGGTAGAAGAGTACATACTGCATATCTTGATTTAGCCAAGACCTTTGACACAATCCCCCCTTCAGGCATCATAGAGAAACTGTAATTTGGGGATTAATCCATACATTATTAGATAGGTAGCCAACTGACTCAACGACAGAACACACACTGTCAAAGTTGGGAAGTCCACCTCCACCAGTAGACAAGTTACCAGTGGAGTAACACAAAGGTCTGTGTTGGACTCTGTACTGTTTGTAATTAATTTCTCTGAAGTTCAGGAGAAGGTAGATGGCCTGTGACTTACCAAGTTTGCGGATGACTATCTCCCAATGATGTTAACATATTACAGAAAGGACTGACACAGACAAATGATTGGTGCCAAAATCACGACTAAAACTTAACGCAAAAAAATGCCTCATTATCTAGACTTCGACCACCATGTGTTCATTGGCGTAAGAAAAGCATTTTATATTGTGCATCTCATAAATAAGGGCATGGCATCCAAGACCAGGGAGGTCATAGCTCTGCTGTACTCGACCCTTATTGAGTACAATGCTTCCTTCTGTATGTACCTCACCAGATGCCTGCAGCAACTGGAGAGACCACAGAGGTTTCTAACCAAGAGAATCGAGGGCATCCAAAACAATAACATACATGGAAAGACTGAAAGCCTCATCACTGTGCTCTGTATCATACAGGCTGCTGAGAGGTGACCTGTACCTGTCCTACAGAGCAATCTCGGACCCTGCCCCAGCAGAAATACGGCACATCCGCAAATCAAATGAGACAAGAATAACTCACTCCAGGGATCTCAACCTAGTCTTTGACATAAAAAGAACATGCTGGAGAGACAGCTGTATTTCCTAGTGATTGCCACTCCTCTGGAATAAGTTTCTGCTCCATGTGAGGCAGAGTTCCTCAATGACCCAATTCAAGTACAGCCTTGACAACTGGATGGGTGACTGTAAATTCACCCCAGGGCTGGCACCTATGCCCCTCATAGAGAGGGGCAGTCTGTGTTGATTACAAAATCGCTCTGCTGACAAAAACCATATGGTTAATAAGGGTGCTCGGTTTTTTACATGGCTAGGCTTGTGAAGGCCTTAGAGCCATTAGCCTTGTAACCTCCAACGAACCTATGAACATAAGATTACAACACTGCACTTGAGATTTTAAGACTTGTTCAAGGGATTCGTTGTGCTGTACAGTTTTTGCTTGAAACAGTTAATCTCGGCTTGAAGTAGATATCACGGCTAAATTAATTCAGAAAGCCAGTACCATACCTTGACAGGCTAGCACATTAATTGCAAGTGTATACAATATGAGTAGCTGACATGTTCAGCATTCATTTTCTTCGTGTTTCACTGTTGCAGTCATCACATTTGGGTTATCCCTGCCAGGGTAGCCCTCGGCCAGCCCGAATACCAGAGACGTAGTATTTCTGCATCAGTTGCTGTCAGTTGAGGACTGACGTCAGGTCATTAAAGGCAGCCGACACGATTGCATCAGTCTTGATTGCCGTGGAGCCGGAAGCACAAGCAGTTCACACAAGTGCCAGTCGGCCACTACCTGAGATTTTGTTTCCAAACTGAAGTTGAAGTCTTCTAAAGCTAAACTCCGCACAGAAGGTACCCCAGCCGAGAATTGAACTGGAGAACCTCTTGCTGTGAGGTGACAGCATTAACCGCTGCACCACTGTGCCGCCCAATTTCCACTCTTCCTGCACCACTGTGCTACGCAACTTCCACTCTTACTGCATCACTTGTCTAGGCCCAGACCACGACGTCCCCCATTGTCGCTTCTGTGCTTTGTTCAGTGCCAGAACTATCCATCGTCGGGCCCTTATTGTAGCCCAATATTTTTATTTACAGTCCCCGAATTCCGATATGGATTCGGTAAGCCATCCGACAGCAGATCTTCCAAAAAAAGTAAAGATAAAGACCGAGACGGACCGCACAAGTCCAAACCTTACGACAACGCTTCCATTATGCTAGTCGTCAGTCCTCCAGTACTCAGTGAGGCACTTTCGGAGCCCCTGATGCCCGCTTCAGTTGATTTGCAGGCTGCTACCCAGACCCTTTCAGAGTCCGATATGCTGGAAAACTGTCCTTCGTCTAAGGATCCTGCAGTCATCTCATCTCTACCTTGGATGGGTCCGGAGCCGCTGAGCAGGCACTGGCTTCCGAGGAAGTCCTTCACACCACCGAATCTCTACACAAACCGATGTCATCTTTCGCAACTACCATTCTTTCGAAAACAACCGAGTTCGAGGACATCAATATCTGTGCAGTGACTAAGACCTGGTTCAAGGCTCCAGAGAGCACCCCTGCAGTACCAGGCTATAACTCATACCACACTTTTCGGCCATTTAACCTGGACCAAAACATGAAAGGTGGAGGTGTGTCCATATTCATTAAGGATATCCACACCACCAGGCTAGTTGCTCAGCATAATGCAGCTGAGATTATCCAAGTGCAACTAACTCTGGGCTAAACTGCAATACAAATTGTAGCTTGCTACAGATCCCCCACCATGCCCCAGGATTCCCAATCCTCTTTTCTTGATGTACTGGAAAATATTAGGGTTAAACTAAACACCCTAATAATGGGCGACTTCAAGTACCCCACCATTAACTGGGAAAACTACTCGTGTACCAACTGCTTAGCTCCACGCTTTCTGGAATTAATAAACTCCAATGCCCTAGATCAACTTATCCACACCCCCACCACGGGCAACAATATCCTAGACCTAGTCATTACCAACATGAGTGACCGGTGTTCCACACCTGAAGTCAACTCCTCGTTGGTCCGATCCGACCATAAGCTTATCACCCTTGATATCCACATCTCGCCCCCATCCCCCATTAAGGAAACCACAGTATAATATTTCTACAAAGCCAACTTCATGCTTCTTAAGACAGAAGTGGTGAACTTCATGACACCCATGCAGATGGACAGTACAGTTACAACTGCTGAATCCTCCACAAATGCACTCTATAAGCACTTACACGAGTGCATGGATCATGCTATCCCAAACAGAACCAAAACGCTATCCTCCAAAAAAAGGAAGCCAATCTGGTGGTCCCCTGCCATAAACAAAACTGTACAACAGAAGGAAGAAACTGTTGCATAAGAGAGTAAAATCCCATGAGTGGAGGAGCTCCCTGGTCAGCCTCAGTAAGAAGCTGAGATCTCTTATAAGATCCTCCAAAGCTAGCTACGAAAACAAAATCGCCACTAAATCCAAGGACAACCACAAAGCATTCTATAGCTATGTCAAGAATCTAGATGGTAACACCCAGATCTGCTCTCAGCACAAAGGCACGAAAATTACAGAACCAACTGATATTACCAACATCCTGGCAGATAAACCTCTCACCCCCCAAAGGGCCCATATCTTTACAGGAAGAATGCAGAGTCCCTGTAATCACAACTACGCAGGTAAAAGCTGCACTCTCTAAAGCCAAAAACACAGCATCCATGGGACTGGACAACATCCCAGGCTGCGTTTTACATGAACTTCAGAACGAACTGGCTCCCCACTTAAGCACCATGTTCCATAATAGCCTCACATCAGGCTTTGTGCCCACTGAATAGCGCACAGCAACAGTTATCCCACTCCACAAACGGGGAGTCACCACTGATCCCGGGAACTATCGACCTGTTAGCCTGATGAGTCTGGTCTGCAAGGCCATGGAATGTATCATCATGGAACTCGTAAACAAAGACATTGGTAAACTCCAAACTCTGGATCCCACCCAGTTCGGATTTGTGAAAGGCAGATCATGCCTCCTGAACCTGATCGACTTCTTTGAGGCAGTCACCAAAGCCGTGGATGAGGGTAAGGTGGCAGCCTATCTTGACCTCGCCAAGGCTTTCGACATTATCCCCCATTCTGGAATTATAGCTAAACTCACTAAACTAGGTATAAATCCCTACGTCACAAGATGGGTTGCCAACTGGCTCACTGACAGAACCCACACTGTAAAAGTTGCAGACTCCAAATCTGACCTCAAAGCAGTGACAAGTGGAGTACCACAGGGTTCTGTCCTGGGACCTCTCCTGTTTGGTATCTACTTCTCTGAAGTACAGGCTAACACAGAAGGCCTCTGGCTAACGAAGTTCGCAGATGACTGCAAACTAGGAGCCATAGTCAAGTCCCCAAATGATGTGGACATCCTACAGAAGGGCCTCACTGAGACAGATGCCTGGTGTCAGAGCCATGGCCTCAAGCTCAGTGCTAAAAAGTGCAGTGTCATCCCCTTTGGTAAAAACTCTGTACCCATGAACTACCACATAGACAGCAATCTACTTAACACCGAATGCGTGATAAGAGACCTTGGGACCCAGGTGGACAGTAGTCTCTCCTTTGATAGTCATACCGCCACAGTTGTCAGGAAGCCCTTCTACGTGGCACACCTCATCATAAAAGGGTTCTCATCCAGGAAAAAAAGAGGGCATTGTTCCCCTCTACTCGACACTCATTAGACCCATTATAGAGTACAACCCCCCCTTTTGGAATGTACCTCACATGACATCTGCAGCAGCTGAAAAGGCCACAGAAGTACCTCACAGAGGATTACTGGCCTCAGACCAGTGCCCTACACTGACCGCCTCAAAAAACTCCAGCTTTACTCCGTAGCATATCGCCTACTCCGAGGTTATCTCTGCCTAACATGTAAAGCTACATCAAACCCAGAGCTGTTGGACATGCTACACCTAAATAAATCCCAATCCCTCTGAGCTACACGCTCTAGGGACCTAAATCTTGTCACCAATTAAACAGGACACGCTGGAGGGATAGAATCCTGTCCTAGAGACGACTTAAACTCTGGAACAAGCTACCCATCTATGTCAAGCAAAGTTCTTCATTAGCACTCTTCAAAAAAAATCTTGATGAGTGGATGGGAAATAGGAAATACACCCTGGGGATCACGTCTGTGTCTCTGCTCGACAGTGGCGCAGAAAAATAACTTTCTTGGGTGGCATAAGCCATGGAACCTTGCTGGCTAGGCTTACGTAGGCCCTTGGGCCGATAGCCTAGTACCTACCTATGAACCTTAGGCCCAGGGTTCGAACCACACCCAAAAAAACGACTACCCAGGTGCCTGCTTCCTTGCCTCAGTCTGAAATGCTTAAAGTGGCGGAAGACCTTATCATGCTGATCAGCAGAAGCCAAGCTACCCCCTCTAAAAGGAAAAAGAGATCTGTCCCCAGTAGTTTTGTCTGAACAAGACTCAGATGAACCTGATTCATCTGACTATGAAGACATGCAACCCCTCTCCAGTTATGAAGATTCTGATGCAGAGGAATCCATTCCTTTAGCCTCTTCCCCCCAGAGGATTTTTCCTTTGGTGAAATCCTGCATACCTTAAGGGAGCATTTCCATTGGGAGAGTCAGGATTACCCTCAGTCTAAAAAGAGACTCAGGGAATTCCTAGATCTTCCACAGCACAGACCCCTGGCCATAGTTTGCTTTTATTTTTTGTATTACTGTATTGCCTTTCTATATTTTGAATACTGTAGTTTGTTTTCTTTACCTTGTGTTTTGCTTGCATTCTGTTTTAACAGCATATTAAAACTTCAAAAGAGACCACAGCTCTCTCTGTTCTGAGTCAGGCAGAATTTTTTCCCGCCCTCCCACCAATTTAAGTTGTCTTGTTAAATACCACTGTCTTTCTAGTTGCCCACCTCTTATGTTAATCTGACCATATATCTCATTTTTCTCTACTTTCACTGGCTTATGTGAGTAATCACAAAATCATCTTTTTTGAAATCCCACCCCTTCAATTATTTTAATTTATTGGCCATCCTACAGTATTCCATAGTACCAAAATACAAAAGTGACCACCCCTTTCAATCCATCTTGCTGTTTTAAAAATAGTAACTCTCCACTAAACCTTAACTTTTTAAACAGGTAAAACTCAAGTTACCTGCTTTCACATCTAACTTCTCTAGTGCACACTGCAGAGTGCATTCTTTTCAATCTTACCTTTAAGCATCCCTGTGACTAGCACTTTCTCTAATACCTGCTGGAAAGCACTAGGAAGCCTTAAACTCATACAAACACTGAACTCTCCTTGTTAACAAGGAGAAATTAATAGTAGGCACTAAACAGCCAATAATTGCAAAGTACCTTGCTAAGGAAACAGCTCCTATACTTTACAAAGAAAAAAAAAAAGCCCCAAACCAGGCATGTCCAAGGGTCAGCTTCCGGTGATTTCTCCTGTCCACCTGGTGAATCTGGGCATACTGGGGCAATGCAGCAATTGCCTCATGTACACAGACAACCCTCTCCTCCTACCACCCAACACTACAACCTGTGAGAGATGCACTTACATAGCCAAAATGGAAGCAAAGCTCTCTCCACCCAAGGTTGTGCTAAACAGTCAAGAGGAGATTGTTAACACCCACACTACACCTCAAGCAACACATAGCCCTTCTAAACCCGCACCACCAACACCCACATATAGCAACACTAAATCCACATATGCAGAGGCCCTTAACTGTAACCTGCCCAAGCAACAAAGACCTCTGAAGCTGAAATGCAAACAAACACCAATCACAACCAATGTGTCACATAGTTCACAACACCAGCAACAGCCCCTAAGGCAAGACAATGTACCTAACACTTTAGTCATAGGTGACTCTATAGTCCGGCACACTGATGTCCCTCTCACCAGGTTGAATAAGGAGAAAATTACAGTCAGCTGCCTGTCGGGTGCCAGGATCCGCCACATAACGCATGCACTCAAGTCACTCCACAACAAGTACAAATATGACTCTGTCATTGTCCATGTTGGAGTGAATGACTTGAGACGTACCTCCCTGGACTACATGAAAAGAGACATGGAAGAGCTCTCGGA
Organism: Protopterus annectens; assembly: GCF_019279795.1. NCBI lineage: Eukaryota > Metazoa > Chordata > Ceratodontiformes > Protopteridae > Protopterus > Protopterus annectens. Next base: position 1,072,300,887 of record NC_056737.1, read on the forward strand.
TCATGTGGCCCAGGCAGGTATGACCCTAGCCCTGAGTAGCATCCTGCCTTGCCCAGAATGATACCACAATATAAGGATAAAATGATTGACTTCAACAATTGGCTAAGCTTATGGTGTCATTCAAAGGGGATCCAGTATCTGTCTGCCTGGGATGACATGACTGACAGACCACGATGCTTTGCCAGAGATGGTCTGCACCTGTCGCCCCTGGGATTCAAGTTACTGGCTAAGGCTCTTGCCACCCCTATAGTGCCTTTTTTAGGCAAACTTCAAAGGACAAAACCACCACAGTAACAGGTACAAGCATGCAAAATCTGAAGGTAATGCTACTCAATGCTAGAAGTCTAAACCTCAAAATGCACTCTCTCGAGGCACTCCTAAAAATGAAGAACATCGATATCTGTGCAGTAACTGAGACCTGGTTCAAGGCTCCAGAGAGCACCACTGCAATACCAGGCTACAACTCTTACCACACTTTTCGGCCACCAAACCAGGACTGAAACACTAAAGGTGGAGGAGTGTCAATATTCACCAAGGATATTCACACCACCAGGCTAGTTGGCCAACACAATGTGTCTGAAATTCTCCAAGTGCAACTAACACTAGGTAAGACTGCAATCCAAATTTTAGCTTGCTACAGATCCCCACCATACCCCAAGATTCTCACTACACCTTTCTAAACATACTGGAAAATATTAAGATAGAACCAAACACCCTAATACTGGGTGATTTTAACTACCCTGCCATTAACTGGGAAAACTACTCATGTCCCAACACCTTTAGCATAACGGTTCTTGGAATTCATAAATTCCAACGCCCTGGATCAACTAATCCATAGTCCCACCAGGGGCTCCAATATCCTAGACCTGGTCATTACCAACATGGGAAATCAATGCTCCATACCTATGGTCACCCCCTCGTAAGTCAGGTCTGACCATAAGCTAATCACCCTTAACATCCACATCCCACCCCCACCCCCCAGTAAAGAAACCACCATAAAAAACTTCTCCAAAGCCAACTTCATGCTACTCAAGTCAGAAGTGACAAACTTCATGACACCCATGCAGACGGGAACTGAAAGTTCAACTGCTGAATCCTACACTAAGGCACTGTATGAGCGCATCCACTCATGCATGAATCGTGCCATCCCAAATAGAACCAAAATGTTCTCATCCAAAAAAGGAAGCCAATCTGGTGGTCCTCTGCCATAAACAAACTTTACAAGAAAAGGAAGAAACTTTTGCAGAAAAGAGGAAAATCCCAGGATGCAAAAAACTCCCTTACTAGCCTCAGTAAGAAACTGAGATGCCTCATAAAATCCTCCAAAGCTAGTTACGAAAATAAAATTGCCAAAGATTCCAAAGACAACCACAAAGCATTCTATAACTATGTCAAGAATCTAAATGGCAATGCTCAGATCTGCTCTGAGCTAAAACAGAATGGCATTAAATATACTGATCCGAAGGATATTGCCAATATCCTGGCAGATCGATTCAGTGCCAACTTCACCCCCTCTCACCCCCTAAATGGCCCATCTCAATACCGGAAGATTGCCAAATTCCAGTAATAACGGCCACACAGGTACAAAACGCACTCTCTAAAGCCAAGAATACAGCATCCATGGGACCAGATGACATCCCGGGCTGTGTACTACACGAACTACAATATGAACTGGCACCTCACCTAAGTGTCATGTTTAATCATAGCCTCACCTCAGGTTTCATGCCCACTGAGTGGAGCAGAGCTACAGTTATCCCAATCCACAAGGGGGGATCCACCTTGGATCCCGGAAACTACCGTCCCATCAGTCTGACAAGCCTTATATGCAAGGCCATGGAGCGTATTATCATGGAACTTATAAACAAAGACATTGGCAACCTTCAAACACTGGACCCCACCCAGTTTGGATTTGTGAAGGGCCGATCTTGTCTCCTGAACCTGATTGACTTCTTTGAATCAGTCTCCAGAGCCATGGACAAGGGTAAGGTGGTCCACACAGCCTATCTAGACCTTGCCAAGGCCTTTGACACCATCCCCCACTCTGGAATCATAGATAAACTTACTAAGTTGGGCATTAATCCCTATGTCACCCAATGGGTTGCTAAATGGCTTACTGATAGAACCCACACTGTAAAAGTAGCTGACTCCAAACCAGCTCCAGACAAGTGACAAGTGGAGTACCTCAGGGTTCAGTCCTGGGGCCGCTCTTGTTTGGCATCTACTTCTCTGAAGTACAGGTCAACACTAAGGGACTCTGGCTAACAAAGTTTGCAGATGACTGCAAACTGGGAGCCATTATTGAATCCCCAAATGATGTGGATACTCTACAAAAGGGCCTTACAAAAACAGATGCTTGGTGCCAGAGCCATGGGCTCAAGCTCAATGCCAAGAAATGTATTGTTATCCCCTTTGGGAAAAACATGTATCCATGAATTACCATATAGGTGGCAGTACACTAAACACAGAAAGTGTGATAAGAGACTTAGGGACACAGGTGGACAGTGGTCTCACCTTCGATAACCACATCGCCACAACAGTCAGGAAATCCTTCTATGTGGCACACCTCATCACGAAGGGCTTTTCATCCAGAAAAAAGGAGGTCATTGTCCCACTGTACTCATCCCTCATTAGACCCATTATAGAATACAACGCCCCATTTGTTATGTACCTCTCAAGACATCTGCAACAACTGGAAAGGCCTCAGAAATACCTCACTAAAAGAATCACAGACCTAAAGCAGATGCCCTACGCTGACCGCCTTAAAAGACTCCAGCTATACTCTGTCGCATATCGTCTACTCAGAGGCGATCTCTGCTTAACGTACAAGGCCATGTCAATCCCAGAACTGTTGGACATGCTCCACTTAAAGAAATCCCAATCCTTCAGAGCTACACGCTCCAGGGATCTAAACCTTGTCATCACAATAAACAAAACATGCTGGAGGGATAGGTTCCTGACCCAGAGACTCCCCAGACTCTGGAATAGATTGCCCATACATGTCAAGCAGAGTGCCTCTTTGGACCTCTTCAAGAGGAACCTTGACGATTGGATGGGAGAAAGGAAATTCACCCCAGGGATCACGTCAGTCGCCCTGCTAGACAGGGGTCCAGGAAAGTAAATAATGTGGGAAGAAATAGCCAGGGAATTGTTATGGCTAGGCTTGTATAGGCCCTAGGGCTGATAGCCTAGTACCAACCTATGAATCCCCCCAGTCCTGGATGTGGTGGATGATGTTTCCTTGAATCCAGCTTGACTCCTGATGCCCTACCTCCTGCTCCCAGAAAACCAAATGGGTACTACAGAGTCCCTGACTCACACAGATATCTTTTTAAAAATCCAACAACTGACCCTGAGGTAATTTCTCAAGGGCCAAAAGGAATTAAAGCTACCTCTGCTAAGAATCCCACCCCTTCAGGCAGGGATTCCCAAGCATTGGACAGATGGGGTAAAAAAATATACACCTCAGCTACTCTTGCTATCAGGGCACTAAATTGTCAGTTCCATAGGCTTAAATATCAGCAACACACCTTGAAACTCATTAAACAAAAAATGTCCTTTCCTTCTTGGGCAGAATCTAAAGATTTACAAGACTTGATGCATACTGCTAGTCAAATAACTAAACACATTTTGCACTGTGGTTTTGATGCCCTAGAAGATTCTTGCAGGGCAGCAGTCACTGGATCTGTCATTAGAAGACATGCATGGCTTAAGGGACAACCCCTGCCAGACCATGTCAAATCTAAATTTTTGGATGCCCCTTTGCACAAAGGTAACTTATTTGGCACTAAGGCCGAAGAAGTCTTAAAAAAGATGGAAGAAAAAGCAAAATCTATGCAAACAGTTAGATTTCTTACTGGTCCAGCTCCTAGGTTCAGCAGGCATTGTCCCTCCAAACACTGGTCCTTTCCTGCTCCGAATAAACAGGCCCAGCCTAGACCCCGTGGAAAAAGACAGCAGCCCCAGGGAATACAGAGATCTAAGCAGTGGACTACCTCCACCTCAAAACCAGGGAGTTCTAAATCACCCCCTTATGGTAAGAACTCACAATGACTCACCTCGTCCCGACCTCCCCTCTGCCCACCTTCACTTAACCCTAGGGGGAAAACTCTCCTTTCACTTAAGCACCTGGGCCACCATTACCAAGGACCAATGGGTTCTGAACATTGTGTCTCAGAGATACAAATTCTCCTTCCACACCCTTCCAACCCAAAAGGGTTCCCAGATCTACCACCAAATCAGTGGGCAGAGGCTCAAAAGCAAATCCATTCCCTGCTCTCTTTGAGGGCTGTAAAGCACGTTCCTGCAGAACAGATAGGCCAAGGCTTCTACTCCAGACTTTTTCTGCTGCCCAGAAAAGAGGGCACCTGGTGCCCCGTCCTCCATCTATCCATTCTAAACACCTTCCTGGTGATCCCAAAATTCAAAATGCTCACCCTCCAGCAACTGATACCCATGTTCTCCAAGGATGCTTGGCTAGCAACCCTAGATCTAAAAGAGGGAATCGTGCAGGAAATATCTACACTTCAGGGCAGGATCTCAACCCTTTCAGTTCTTTGAGCTTCCCTTTGGCTTATCTACTGCTCCCAGAGTTTTCACAAAATGTCTGGTTCCGGCCATTGCCTTTTGCAAACAAAGAAATATTCAAATTTACCCTTACTTAGACGACTGCCTTATTCAGGCAGACAGCTAGGAAAAGCTGCTCGAGCACCTGGCCTTTGTAAAGACCCTACTAACCTCCCTAGGGTACACAATCATTGAAAATAAATCAAAACTGGTGCCCACCCAAAGGATTATATTCCTGGGAGCAAGTCTGGACACAGCATCCCAGATGGCATACCTTACACCAGAGAAACAAAATTTCCTGACAGCTTACTTCTCTCAACTGGCCACCAGGCCCCAATTTTCTGCAAGGAATATCCTGCAAGCCCTGGGGTTCATGGCTTCTTGCATTCTCCTCATTCCATATGCCAGACTGCATATGAGGAAACTTCAGTGGTACCTAAAGAGCCTTTGGTGTCAACACTCTCATGACCTGGAAAATCTTCTACCTAAAATTCCTTGCCTCAGAAAGGAATTTCTTTGGTAGGCAACAACATGCTCCCACAACAGGGGACTGCCCTTCTCCCCACCCCCCACCACCCAGACCCTCACCACAGACTCATCAATCTATGCTTGGGGTGCACATCTGGATGGCAGATGCATACAGGGCCAATGGAGCCCACAGCAAATCCTCCTGCACATCACTCAAAAATAAATGATGGCTGTGCAGCACGCCTTGATAGGTTTCAAACCCCTTCTCTCTCCAGGGGTTCTCCTGATCAAAACAGACAACACTTCACTGTGATGTGGTACATCAACAAGCAGGGAGGGACTCACTCCTACTCTCTATTCAGGCTGGCCATGACCCTTTAGCTCACAGCCTCTTCCATGCAGCTACACATGTTAGCACAATACAAACCAGGCTCTCTCAATTCCCTGGCAGACCAATTAAGCAGAAACCTTCTGGACCCACATGAGTGGCAGCTCAACAGAAGTACCTTCATCCTAATAGCTCAGAAATGAGAAAGCCCGAAGGTTGACCTCTTTGCCTCCCACACCAACCATCAGCTCACCAGGGAGCATCACTGCATGTCCTGGAAAATGGATGCCCTGCCCTTCCCCTGGGTCAGCCTCTTGGTCTATGCCTTTTCTCCCCTACCTCTCATCCCCAGAGTTCTGCTCAAAATAAGGGAGGAAAAAACAAAGACCATTCTTATAGCTCCAGACTGGCCCTGACAACACTGGTACCCCTTGCTGCGCAGCCTGTCCCCACTGCCTCCTTTTCAGATTCCAAACCTCCTAACCCAGAGGGAAGGGGAATTCATGCATCCCCAATTGCAGACACTCAGTTTGGCAGCTTGGCTTATTCCCTAACCCCAAACCAATTTGCCATCCTCAATAAGAAAGCTCTGGATGTTATCTGTGAGGCCAGATGCCCTAGCACCAGAAAGTTTATGCAGATAAATGGAAAAGGTTCTGCACCTGGATCCAGGCTAAGGTGAGCAATACTGCACAGCCTTCCATTCCTGTCATCCTGGATTACGTAGCTGACCTACTACATAGTGGTCTCACTTTCTCCTCTATAAAAATTCATGCCTCTGCTATTTCTGCTCATTTTCCTACTGAGCAGCCCCTTTTTCTCACACTCTTTGATCAAACAGTTCCTCAGAGGGGCTAGCAATTTGAGGCCCTCCAGAAGGGCACCAGCACCAGCTTGGAACATTAATTTTGTCTTGGAAAAGCTCACCCTGCCACCTTTCGAACCAGCTTCTTCTGCAGAGGTAAGGTTTCTCTCCTGGAAAACAGCATTCCTTCTGGCCATCACTTTTGCCAGAACAGTCTCTGAGCTGCAAGCACTCATGGCTGTGGAACCCTTCACCATTTTCCATGCAGACTGGGTATCCCTCCGAACTAACCCATCCTTCATGCCCAAGGTAGTGTCCAGTGTAGCTCTCAACCAATCCATTCATTTGCCCACCTTCTTTCTTAGTCCCCAGAACAAGGGGAGAAGGATTCTTCACTCTCTAGTGGTGCACAGACAGCTCAGATACTATCTGGGCAGCATTAAATCCTTCAGTAAGTCTGATCAATTGCTGGTTAGCTTTGCTACAGGGGCAGAAGGCAAAGCCATCTCCAAGCAAACCATTTCCAAATGGATAGCACACTGCATCCATTTCTGCTACAAACAGCATGGTAAGCCTCCCCTCAAAGGGAACAGGACACACTCCACCAGAACAGCCTCCACCTCTGCAGCTTTCCTCAGAGGAGTCCCCACCAGGGACATCCTGGAGGCTGCCACATGGACATCTGTTCACACTTTTACCAAGCATTACCACCTGCTTCTCTTCTCCAAATCCAGGGCAGGGTTTGCCTCTGCAGTCTTGCAGGCATCCTAGCCAGCCCCTAGCTTCCTTGACTGCCTCCACCCATTTCCTCAGGTTTGGGAATCAACCCAAATGTGATGACATCAACAGTGAAACATGAAGAACATAGTACAGTTGTGCACACTTACCATAAATGTAGATGTCCGAGTGTATTCACTGTTGCAGTCCAGGTTACCCACCCACCATCCCCCTTCTTCTCTTTCTTTACAAGGGACATATTGGTATTTATTTTCCACTGGTGGGGTTCTTCCACTAGAATCTGGCCTCCTACATTGGGGTCTCTTGACCGGTTAAGGCAAGAAAAACTGATGTAATGGCATTGGCTGCCTTACTTTATACTACTGACGACTTGACATTAGTCCTCAAGTGACAGCAATTGACGCAGAAATACTAAGTCTCTGGTATTCGGGCCGGCCGAGGGATACACTCGTACATCTACATTTATGGTAAGTGTACACAACTGTACTTACTCTTTCTGTTTCCTCTTCAGAAAAGGATGTGCATCTCATAACACTATTGAAGTACATCCTTTGGCTATTAATATAATGACTTGAAATTACTGCACTCTGATTAGTTTCTTCTGTGCTGCAGTCTGCTGTCCACAGTGAGGTCAATGACTGCTGATTGTATTGATGTAGTTAAACTTCATTAACATAACCAAATTGCAATGCATTATTCTGAGCCATTGAAACCAATTTCAGACAGCATAGAAAAGATGTAGTGGTATTAGTCAATTACATTTCCACATAAGGTTTGGCATTTGTCACAAATTTGTATGCAGTTTTCAGGCAAGTGTGCTGCACTGAAAGGGTTTCACACCTAAAATACGTTTTAATGTTACTGATTTTGAGACAAAATTATGCCTTAAACAACTTCTGACATTGGATGCTTTATTTTTAATTTTTCCCTTTATTCTTACTTTACCCTTATTTCAGCTTAAGGATAATTCTGTGAAGATCAAACGTTTCATTAAGGAGGATATGATTTGCTGATACTGATGTCATGACCAGCATTTCTAGACTGGTACTGTATGGAATGATTGCTTGTCATTTACATCACGTTTCTTTGCAGAAGTGGGGGATGCTGAATGATGTTCTAAACTTCTTTAATTGTGAGAAGATAAAAATGTGAGTTAGCTGGGATGCAGGTTGCCAGTCTTTTATGTTTAACAGTGATTCTGGCCATGTGCAGGCCATTGTTTGATCTACTGCTTGTAGTGAGCAGGTCTAGCATGTACAGCCGGTGTGTGTTAGGTGTCATAATACAGAGATAATTTTGTCACTGTTTGACAGCTTCACCGCTATAAATGCACTCTGCTTCTGGTTGTTAGTTCAGAGATGCAGGTTCATAAAGAAACTGACATGGGAGTGTCTGTACCAGAGAGTAAGTATCTGTAATGCAGTTTCATTGTTTGGTTAGAGTTTCATTTCATGCACCATGCTGCAGGGTTCATTAGTTTACAGAATTCTTTTTTTCCCCTTTCCACAGTAACAGTGGTGGAGGCAACTTGGAAGGAAGAGGAACAACTGAATAAAAACAACAAAAATGATTATATGTCTCTCTTGAAGACGGTGTCATTATGTAAATTATATAAACTGAGTCATCATGGTTTATTTTGATATATTTAAAGGAGTACTTTACAGCTGGGACTGTCCATCGTCATCTGTACTAATGTTTATCTGGCAGCATAGGTGTGTGTGTGTGTGTATATATATATATATATATATATATATATATATATATGTAAAATGTGTGTGTATATTTGGTTATCGAATCACAAAATATTGAATATAAAAGAAAATGAAACAAAGTTGTTCAAAAATTAACTATTTGGACAAAAGAAAATTTTAATTTTTGGGGGGGTGGGGACAAGCACCTCTATAGTCCTTCACCCCCTGCTGCTTATATTGTGAGATGGCAGCACAGTGAGGAAAGGGCAAATTCCCAGTCACCCCTGTAGTGCGATCTCACACACAAGACGACGATCAATTTGCAAAGTTTTGATATTTGATCACTTTTGCTGGTGGTCTGTCCATTTAAACAAGTGAAATGTTTGAACAGCCATATGACAGTATTACCTTACCAGCCTCTTGGGTCCCCATTACTGGGTAAGCTGTTTTGCTTGTAGGTTTTCATAATGATATCTGTCCAGTGTTACTGTTATCCCAGCATTTACCCACAATCCCGTTCAAAGATGTAGCATAGATGGAATACTTGGATTATCTTACCCATTTTAGCTCACTCTGTCTTGCAAATGCCAGCAGGCTGGTACTTCTGAGTACAAGTCTGTTGGAATTCGTCTGATAGAGGGTGGACTGAAGCAGCCACAGCTTTAAAGGGGATTGCGGGCAAGGTTAAGCAGTTGTAATTTTGCCAGCCCAATTCCTCATTAAGAAAATTCTGTAAGGAACAAATGAAGTGAAACTGCCTGCAGTGCCCTGAGGTCTGTGCAAATCCCTGAGGGAAGGAAGTTTGCTATTTATTTATGATTTATTTAACGTTAAAACAATTAACAGTAGTTCAGCGGCATAATAATACTTTAAATAACCGTAGACCAGTGTCACAGATGCAGACTAAACTTATGCCAAGATGAAAGCTATGAACAATCATATTAAAGATCTCCTGAAGGTAAACATAATAGTTGAGCGGCAGGCAGCATATGCCAATAAATAAATCACTTACATTTACTGTATGCTAGACCTACTTTATAAAAGTAGACAGAATTGTGCTCATAGTGAATGCCTCTCTCCCTTCCCGGATATTTCAATTCATCTGTACAGTCACAACAAACAAGAAGATCTGAAAAAAGTTAAATGAGCCATCTCCCTTTATGAAATTTGTCTGGGCTAGCTGGCATCTGCTGCTAATTCCAGTGCCACATCCTTCTGCATCATCTGACTTTCTGTACATTTAACTCAGTCAAAGGGAACTTCATTGTTTTCTATATTTGACTTCCTTCGTCAGCACTAACATTACACCAGGCAGTATTTTTTACTTTGTGTTGTAACTGGTCACCCATTTCCACCCATCTCTTAGAAATATGGAAAGCAAAAACAACTTCTTTTGTAACAGACCCCGCCCCCACCTGCTGAAGACGTCCATCCAATAGAAGTGGCTGCAGCAATCTACAAGCCCTCCAGATATGTCTCTAATCTTACTTTAACGCATCCCCCATACACACACCCAGATATATGTGCCTCCAGCAGAACAGCAGCAACCTTTGGAAGATGTAGGTTAACCTGGATGATTTGAAAAAATGCTACAAGCATTGCCAGGTAAAAAACAAAAAGTTAACTTCAGAGTAGATGAAACAATCTTCAGAAGGGCCAGTGCCCAGTCTCGCTGCTTTTCACTCAGCATATCCATGAATTGCATTTTCAGTCTCTCACGAGATGTTTTGGGGCGTGTCTTGAGCTCCCTCACCAGTAATTTATATAAGCTAAAATTTCTAGCTTCTTGCCATGATCATGCCTCGTGTCTGTAAGGTAAACACCTTAACCATGATGCCATTCTGGAATTCCAGAAGCATCCAGATACATCTACAAAAGCATTGCATCTCCCTCCTTGGAAATGTGTAGAGGTTTGCTCAGGGATATAATTTATCATCTGAACATATATAGACCATGGTATCTGTAAAATTCACATGCACACACAAATGTCAAGTTAAAGACAAACAGTAAAATGCACAAGAGTTTTGAATACACACACACACACACACACGCATACACACACATTTATATACATTACTGGTTCTTTCGACTGAATCTCATTTCACTAAATTACTGTGGACTGAACAAAACTGATAATCTCATTTGATTGAATCATCATTATCTAAAATTATAAGGTCTGCAGAGTGTTGGTGTTTTGTTTTATGTTTGAATGGAAGCAGTGGCTGACTTGTTTTTCTTTTCTCCACTGTTGTGTGACTGTACAATTAGTATATTTAAGTAAAGGGAGTCTGTGGGGCAAATAGGTTCATACTAGGCTGTCTGCCCTGGGGCAATTATAAGCCTAGCCCGATTCTGTATGGCTTACGCCACCCCTTGATTTGAGTATACTGTGCCCTTTTTAAGGTTTAGTTTACTGTGCCTCTGTCTAATAGTGACACGGGAGTAATCCCTGGGACAAACCTACGATCCCCCATCCACTTATCGAGATTCTTCTTGAAGAGATTCAGTGAGGTGCTTTGCCTCACATGAACTGGAATTCTATTCCAGAGCGAAGGGAGCCTCTGGGTTATGAACCTGTCCCTCCAGCAAGTTCTATTTATTTCTGTGCTGAGGTTCAAGTCCCTCGAGTGTGTGGCTCTAAGGGATTTAGATTTACTGAGGTGGAGCATGTCCATTAATTCTGGATTTGACATAGCTTTGTATGTCAGGCATAGATCGCCTCGAAGTAGGCGGTATGCAACTGAGTAGAGCTGGAGTTTTTTTAACCGAGCAGCATATGGCATCTGTTTGAGACCCTTGATCCTCTTGGTGAGATACTTTTGGGGTCTTTCTAATTGCTGCAGGTGTCGGGTAAGGTACATCCCAAAAGGGGCATTGTATTCTATGATGGGCCTGATGAGGGATGAATAAAGGGGCACGATTACCTCTCTTGATCTAGATGTGAAACCCTTCATGATGAGGTGGACTATGTAGAAGGTCTTTCTAACCACTTTGGCAATGTGGTTTTCAAAGGAGAGATTGCTATCAACTTGGGTCCCCAGGTCCCTAATAACTTTCTCTGTATTTAATGGGTTTCCGCCTATGTGGCAATTTGTGGGCACATTGTTTTTGCCAAAGGGTATGACTATACATTTTTTGGCATTTAGCTTTAAACCATGGCGCTGGCACCAGTTATCTGTCTCTGAGACCTTTTTGAAGGATGTTTGTGTCAGCTGGAGAGTTGATTATGGCGCCCAGTTTGCAGTCGTCTGCGAACTTGGTGAGCCATAGTCCTCCCACATTTGCCTGTACCTCGGAAAAGTATATACCGAACAAGAGTGGTCCCAGGACAGAACCCTGTGGGACGCCACTTGTGACCGGTTTCGAGTCTGACATGGCTCCAGCAACTCTCACTCTGTGGGTTCTGTCTTTGAGCCAGTTTGCGACCCATCTTGTGACATAGGGGTTTATATTTAAGCTGGATAGCTTATCTATGATGCCCGAGTGGGGTATTGTGTCAAATGCCTTTGCAAGGTCCAGATAGGCTGTGTGGACTACCTTCCCTTCATCTATGGCTTTGGTGACTGTTTCAAAGAAGTCAACCAGGTTCAAAAGGCAGGATCTGCCCTTGACAAAGCCGAACTGGGTAGGATCTAGTGTCTGTAAGTCCCCAGTGTCTTTGTTTATGAGCTCCATAGCCTTGCAGACTAAGCTAGTCAGGCTTATGGGGCGATAGTTTCCAGGGTCCGTAGAGGCTCCACCTTTGTGGAGTGGGACCACTGTTGCTGTACGCCATTCTGTGGGCACATATCCTGTAGTGAGGCTGAGATTGTATAGCCGTTTTATTTGAGGGATTAGTTCCTCTTGTAGTTCATGTAGGACGCAACCTGGGATGCCATCTGGTCCCATGGAAGCAGTGTTTTTTGCTTTGGAGAGGGCAGCCTTCACCTGAGCATCTGAGATGTTTGGGAGGCAGCCCTCTGCTGGGATAGATACTTGCTCTTTTGGGGGGGGGGTGGAGAAGTTTGCACTGAACCTGTCTGCCAGGATATTGGCGATGTCTGTGGGTTCAGTGTATTTTTGTCGTTTAGAATCAACTCAGAACAAGTCTGGGAGTTGCATCCCAGGTTTCTAACATAACTGAAAAAGCCTTATGATTGTCTTTGGTGTCCTGTGCAATTTTTCTCTCGAAGCTGGCCTTGGAGGATTTTATGAGGGATCGTAATTTTTTGCTAGTACTGATCAGAGATGCCTTCCCTATTAGGGATTTTGCTCTATCATGTAGTAGCTTCCTCCTTCTGTTGTACAGTTTATTTATGGCAGGGGTCCACCAGACTGGACGCCTGCCTTTGGATGATTGGGTCTTGGTTTTGTTTGGGATAGCATGATCCATGCATTCCTGGAGATGTCCGTAGAATGCATTTATGTAGGATTCTGCAGTTTGGGCTGTAGTTTCCACTGGCCCTGGGGCCTTGAAGGATTCCACTTCGGTTTTGAGAAGTGAGAAGTTCACTTTTGAGAAGTTTTTCACTGTGGTTTTCTGGGCTGGGGGTGGGGTCGGGATGTGGACATCCAGTGAAATTAATTTATGGTCTGATCTTACCAAATACCTCCCAAGTCGTCACCTTCTGTCTTTTGACAAAAATCTGCTTGACATCTGTATGCCTAACAAAACTGCATTCAAAGTCTGTATTCACACTCTGTAGCAAAAGTCTGGAATATGATCCCTGCACCAGTCAGGGCAATACATAACATTCATTTATCTAAGCTGCAACTAAAATAATGCCTCTCTGACTCCCGGCTTTGCATTTGTTGCTCTCATGGTTAAAACTTTAGCTCCTTCTCCTATACATCCTATCGCTACTTTTCCTTGATTTCATTTTTCTTACTTGTAATTTTTCTTTTACTCATTTCTCCTGCCTGCCGTATCTACCCCAATTATTACCTCTAACAGTACCATCCCCTCTCCTCTTCCTTATCCACCATTTGAATTTTTCCACTTTGACATTTGTTTTATGAGTGAGTAGTGAGCTATCATAGGTAGGTACTAGGCCGTAGGGCCTATATAAGCCTAGACAAATGGTAGTCTGGCTTTTGCCACCCAAGAAAATTATTTTCATGTGCCCCTGTCAAGCAGAGCCACAGAAGTGATCCCCAGGATGAATTTCCTATTTCCCATCCAGTCATCAAGATTTTTCTTGAAGAGTGCTAATGAGGAGCTTTGTTTGATATAGATAGGTAGTTTGTTCCAGAGTATGGGAAGTCTCTGGGACAGGAATCTATCCCTCCAGCATGTTCTGTTTATTGTGGTGACAAGGTTTAGGTCCCTAGAGCATGTAGCTCGGAGGGATTGGGATTTCTTTACGTGGAGCATGTTCAACAGCTGTGGTTTTGACATAGCTTTGTATGTTAGGCAGAGATCACCTCTGAGTAGGTGATATGCGACAGAGTAAAGTTGGAGTTTTTTGAGACTGTCTGTGTAGGGCATCTGTTTGAGGCCGGTAATACTCTTTGTGAGGTATTTCTGTGGCCTTTCCAGTTGTAGATGTCTTGTGAGGTACATACCAAAAGGGACATTGTACTCTATAATGCGTCTAATGAGTGATGAGCAGAGGGGAACGATTACCTCTTTTTTTCTTGGATGAGAAACGTTTTGTAATGAGGTGTGCCATGTAGAAGGATTTCCTGACTACTGTGGCGATGTGATTATCAAAGGAGAGACTACTTAAAACCGATCCATCTTTTCTTCCAAAGGTCGTATCTGAGACTAACATTAATCAGTCCCTTGAATTGCCAGTGTTCTTCCCTAATTTTTCAAACAAAGGAGAATACTGCTTACATCTGTTGGATGTCCACAGACAATTGCGTTTTTACCTCAAAAGAACTAAACATTTCAGGAAGTCAGACCAGTTATTTCTTTCCTTTCCAAGTACTTCCATGGGTAAATCAGTGTCTAAGGTTATGTTATCCAGATGGTTAAGAGCTTACATTGTCTTTGTCTACAACAGGAAAAATCTCAAATTGGCAGCTCCAATTAGAGCTCACTCCACAAGAGCTGTAGTCACATCTGCTATTTTCCACTCCCAAGCTTCCATGAACGACATTTGTGCAGCAGCAACATGGGCTTCTCCTCATACTTTTATCACTCATTGCATAGTGGATCTGGTCTACATGGGAAGAGTGTTATTTGGTTCTATGGTGCTCAGAAATATCCTTCCATAAGGCCTCCCAAGATTCAAGGTAGCTGGGGACTCTGTCCTGTCTGTTAAGGATAAATGAAGATTGACAAAATCAGATAAAGAAGTTATGTACTCACCATAACTTTCCATCTATTTTGTCGATCTTCATGTATCCTTGACACCCCATGCTCCTTCCTCCTCCTTCAGACTCCTTGAGGACCTGACCATAGTCATGGCTCTTTGCTTTCTCATGTATGACCTTGGTCATAGTCTCTTCAGTGTCTCTTCAGTGGTTATACTATTACCTTTACCTAATTAACTGTAGCTGCAAACTCGATCTGAGGTAATTAAGAGAGAGGCATTCTGAGTAGGATTTTTTTTTTCTCACGCAAGCTGTTTTAACAACCGAGCCAGTTCTGAGACTCGAACAAATTGTCTGCATAGCTTGTAATATTTCACAGTATTATTTAAAAAAAAAAAATAGAGGATTAAATGTATTTATCTTCAGAAAAAACATAAAGGTATTTGCATTATTTGAGGCAAAAGATGCCTGTCATAGCTGTCAACTGTAATTGTAAATAATATTCATTATCAAAAACAAAAAAGTTACTATATAAACAAAAATATATTAAAGGTATCATTTGTTGTAGAAGAATCTCCGCAGCTCTACATAACAGTTGCCAACCCATCCTTATGTTTAATATTGGTATACAGCTCTCTACATATAACATAACCTAGTAGTAATCTCCCTTCCGTTTTACTTCCAATAATTTTTTTCATTAACTCCATCGAATCTCTAATCTATGAAGTAACTTCTGTACATAAGCCTATCGAATCGAATTAAAAGAAAATCCTACTTGTTCCAAAAAGCTGCCATCTCATAGACCGTGTAGATCTACCATTGGGATTAAAATAATCCTGGTGTATTTTAGGAAGACAATAAAAAGTTGTGATTCTGACATGAATAACTACAAACCTATTTTTCTAGCTATCAGGTAAAACAATTTATCCATTTTATTTAGTAACTCATAACATTTCTCAAAGGCCTTGTATTGAGTTCTAGTTGTTTTGTTATATAGTTTATAATAACCTTACACCCCACATTCCTCCATCACCCCACTATAGCTCAGCCTTTTCATCCTCCCTCCAACCAAACCCCACTAAATAAACACCTCTTTATCTATTCCCTAAATATTCAAAGCCTCACTAACAAAATTGCTGAGTTGCATTCCTGGATTGCCCAAACCACCCCTCACATCCTAGCCTTATCCGAAACTTGGCTAAAGCCCCACATAACTAACAAATAAATACTTCCACCCAGCTATAATATCTACAGCTCTGACAGAATTTCAAAAAAGGGTGGAGACGTTGCCATCTTATACTGTAATAGCCTTAACATTTCTCCTATAACCATCCCTACTCCAGAATTCCACCCAGCTGAACTTATCATCCTAAACTGTCATTTAAACCCTCACAAGAAATTTGTCATTGCCTCCATATATATCCCCCCAGGAAAAAATATACCAACCCTGGAATCTATCCTGTCCTGGTTTTCACACAATATACCATACAAAACCCTCATCCTAGGCTTATGTTAACATTGACTAGACGAAACTTACTAATGATTCTACACAACTTAGCATCAACCTACACAGTTTCCACCAACTGATAACATCCCCCACTCCCCTGCACACTACCTCTTTTACCAACTCTACCATAGACTGGATCCTCTTCTAGCCTTCACCACAATCCAACTACCTTACCAAACTCATGAAGTGACCATCCGCTTACTTCCATCCTGTGACACTCAACCCAAGTATGTAAACCACACTCTTATAGGGACTGTCGCAATCTCTACAACTTTAATACCACCCAATTCAATTCAGTTTTCACTAGGATTGACTGGTCTATCCCCAAACAGATCCCTCTCAGTGAAGCAGTGCTTAAATTTAATGACATTTTCCTAGATGCCCTTAACTCCCTTGCCCCTACCAGGAGAATTAAAATCAAATGTAATTTTGCTCCCTGGCTTTCTAAGGAAACTAGACCCCTCATGCATAAATGTGGTAGTACTTGGAAAGCCTGGGCTAAGACCAAAGAACCTCCTCTGTTACAAAAGTACAAAGAGCTTTGTAACCTTGTCAAAAACCATGTCAACAGCAACAAAAAATCCTATTTTAACTCTCCACAGATTAACAGCAAAACCAACCCACGGAAATTCTGGACTACCGTAAATAAACTTCTCAGTCCTTGATGCCCTTCCAATCCCTCCACTTTCACAAATAACACTCCTCTACAAACTGCTACCCTTCTCAATAGACACTTCATAGACACTGTCTAGAAACTTACACCCTCTAACTCCAACACAAATACCCCCTCTACATCTCCCAACCCTCACAACTATAACCTTTTCACCTTTCAACCTGTTCTACCTCTTGTATTAAATCACTCCTACTGAAGCTTAAACCCCGCTCTCCCTCCTCAGGGAATCTCCCACCCACTTTCCTCAAACTAGCCGCTGAATCCATAGCCTACCCAGTATCCCTGTTAATCACTAGATCTTTTCAGGAAGCAACAGTGCCAGACATTTGGAAATCCTTCTTCACCATCCCCCTTCATAAAGTGAGAAACTCCACTAATCCATCTAATTTCCGACCTATTGCCTTCCACTCTCCTCTCTCCAAAACACTCGAAAAATGCATACATACACAGCTCCTAAACTATCTTCTCCAGCAGAAACTTCTCACACAGCATGGCTTCCACCCCAACCACAGCACTGCTACAGCTCTCCTATCATTTACGCATACTGTAGCTGAGGCCTGTGATAACCACCTTGTATCCTGTCTCTTTCTTGACCTCTTCAAAGCCTTCGACATTGTCTCTCATTGTTATCTAAACTTGCTAATCTCAGCCTATATGCTTCCAGCCTAGCCTTTTTCTCTAGCTACCTGTCTCATAGACAACAATCTGTTTGGCTCTCCTCCTGCTCACCTTACCTTCCAGTGACTGCAGGGGTGCCCCAAGGCTCCATCCTGGGTCCCTTCCTGTTTAACATCTTTACTAATGAACTTCGTACTTCCTGCAAACAATCTACTCTGATTCAATAAGCTGACAACTCAACTTTTATCTGCAGTTCCAGCAATATTGCTGACCTTCACACTCTTACCCAAGACACTTTTCTGTCTGTTGAAAAGTGGCTGTCTGATGATCTACTCATCCTAACTCCCCCCAATAAACAAACTCCTGCTCTTCCTTCCTCGTTCTGTCTCTCACCTTAAATATACCTTTATCATTACATTCTCCGACAATAACAATACTACTATACAATCTGACTACCACACTAAGCTTCTAGGTGCCATCATTGACAATGAACTTAAATTTAACTTACATATCCTTCAAGACATAAAAAAAAAATCACTAAAAATTGGGCTTGCAACTGAAAATTCTTGACTTCTAGTGCTAGGGTGTCCCTGGCACAGGCTCTTCTTCTCCCCTCCCTTCTCTATGCTGCCTCAGTCCTAACTAACATTCAGTCCACTACCCTGGCCAAACTCCAGCAAACATGCCACAAGATAGCAAGATTTGTCACAAACTCCCCTTATAACTCACACCATTGCCTTGCACTCAACTGTCTACAATGGCTAGAACATCCACAACAACTCCTATCACAATTTCAAATCACTCACTGCATATTACACAAACCATCCTCCTGCCCTGCTCTCTCCTCCTCAGTTTCAGCCTGTACCCCCAACAGCACACTCTGCACCTCAAACCAAAAGCTAGACACTTAACAACCAAGGAAAACTATCGCTAAACTACTGTACAAATCCTCCATATCCCAAGCTTGGAATAAACTTCCAACACACATACGCTCCATTACCCACCCTGTACACTTCAAGAAAGAACTCAGACTTCACTTAGCACCAAAACTTGTACATGTCATGACCATACCTAACTCCACTACAATCTCATACCCTTATCTTTTTCCATTTTCTTTCCCTCATGCCTTAGCATCTTAATCTACCTCCTGCCACCCCTTACACCTTGTACATGCATTCTCATCTCTCACATCTCACAATTATACTTCACATCAAACTTTGATAAATTGCTCTGACAGTATTATTTCACTTAGAATGTATCACAAAAAAATATATTGTTTCTACATTTTGTGATATGATTTACCTTACTTATTTTGTTCTTATCCTACACAGTGTATTTATATGTATTTGTACTGTGTACATAGTGAATTTCTATGTAATTGTATTGCAACCTACACTTTTATGTATCATTAACTGAATCGTTATGTAATGCAAACTGAATTTCTATGTATTGTAAACTATTTGTAACTGGAGCTTTTCTCCTCTGGTCTCCACTGAAAATGGGTCTCTGGCCAAGCTGGACTAACCCGGTTAACAAATGTCAAATAAATAAAATAATAAGTAATTATGTAGATGTTTCCTACACATTTCATAATAAAAATCACAATTAATTAAAATGATGTTACTAGTATCGGAAGGTTTTACTACTGTACTGTGATCATGTTATACTAATTTTATTTCTTGCCATTGTTCCTTTGTTAAGTCATATTTCACATTTTTTATTAAAATCATTACAACTATGTAATATGCTAGAATGAACCACATCGTAAAATTTGCAAATTGCTGTACTATTAGAAATAGGCATGAAATCACTTTAAACTTGGGGTACAAAAGCAGTTACATTCCTAATTTCTTATTCACTCTTCAGATTGATTATATAGTTAAGGTGCTTGAATGGCAAAATGTTATTAACCTGATCTTTTTGAAGATTTAAAATTAGGAAGAATCTGGGATCGTCCTGTCATAGTACTCACGATCCCCCCCAGTGTCTTCACCATCTGCACTTAAAAAATGAAAGAGTAAATAAAAAAAATATGCCTCAGCCTAAGGCTTGTGACTCCGCAGTAGCCTTAGCTTTGGGTAGGCTATCAGACCACTCACCTTTTGTGCTCTCCAGGTCCATGGGGTTGTTATAGTAGTACTAGTGTGTGTGACATGAGTGTCAGACCTATCCTGCTGGGCTGTAGTATTGCCTTCTGCAGGTATGGGAGAACAAAACCCTTTAGGTGCAGTGCAAGTCAGCAGAGGATAATCTTTTGCCAGTATTGCCCCCCCCCCCCGATTCTCTCACTAACGTAGTGTATGCCAAAAAGAAACAGGGTCTATATTATATTATATTATTGTAAGCTTACAAAAGCGATTGATTAATTGACCCCATGTAAGCGATAGCTTACAATGTCGAAACCTCATAACAGCGATTTTTTTTTTCCAAGGGTAAAAAAAAATCGCTCTTCCAAAAAAAAAAAAAAAAAAAAAAAAAATTTAAAACATAAAGTAGGGGCTTGCACCCTCACCCATAACGTGGGGGCTGTGCCCACACCCCTACTTAAATATGCCAACTCCGAGATTGCACTACAGTGCCGAAAATGGCAAAGTAATGGAAGCAGCCAAGCAAATTCTTTCCCAGGGAAACAATTTGCTTAAAAGCAGGTAACACGAAAGGCAACAACTGTAGAACAGAATACCAGGACCAACATGAACAACCAGGAATATTTAATAATAAAACATCCACCGACTAACCGCTTTCACCTAAAAAGGCATCATCAGAGTCGGTTAGTACTCGGCAAATAACATATATATATAACAATTAAGACATAGTAATTAATGACATCACATTTAAATGCACCAATGAGCCAAAACACTGCTTCAACCTATTTAAAAAGACAATACCTACTTTATAAAAATAAAAATAAAAATAAATGCAAAAACAAAACCACTAGAAAATGAGCAACAAACATTCTACACTTAATTTACCCCATGATCCTAAACCAAATATTCATTATAATAGTTAAAAACATGTAAATGTATGTATCATCTTATGAACTTTAAATAAATAACATTGTGAACAATGCAATACATGCAACATAATGCAATTTCCCATTTAATTATATACAACTTGCTTTTTGTTTTAAGACTGGTTTGATAGATATATAATCATTAATGCCAGGAAACCTCGTGGCATTGAGCCTCACCTGCCATTCAACTTCTAATAGGGCCACCTTGTTACCTACATCACCCCCTTGATCTTCATAGATTCTATCTATAACAAAAAACAAGAATTTTTTGAATACCTTACATTGACAACTGTGTAAAAACAGGGCATTATGTAGATCTTTATTTTTTATGCTACGTATATGCTCACTTATTCGATCACGCAGTCTACGTGTGGTCATCCCCACGTAGAATGCGTCACATGTGATACATGAAGCTACATAAACTAAATTCTTTGTGTTACAATTACACGAGCCTGGGCAGGCTATTGTGCGGTCAAATCCTTTTATAACTAAATGTGTACCCTCACTGATGAACCTACAATGTCTACAATTACCACACTTGGACATTTTGGATTTCCTAACTCTAGGTAGTTTCTCCATAATTGTTTTTAAATTTTCACCTTTACTAAACACAATCCTAGGTGTTTTCCCAATAATATCCTTAGTAGCATTATCCAAACAATAGTTCCAAACTTCCCGTACTGATGCTGCAATTACAGTGGCTTTCTCATTATATTTGAGAATGAGACATGACTTCTCCTTCCCCATACTTTTGTCAATATTTTCCAAATTCATATTACTCATCACACATGCATTACTTCTCAATATAGGCGAAAAAACAGTATTCCTTTTCCTGACTACTTCCTTTTTCACCTTCAATAATAGTTTAAGTGGATACCCCCTATCCATTAACATACCTACAAGCTTATACATTTCCTGTTTGAATAGGGTTTCATCACTAATTAGCCTAGATAGCCGTACCATTTGTCCTTTTGCCACCCCTCTTTTTTGATAATAGGGGTGGCAACTGGAATAATGTAAAAGGGAATTGGAATAACTGTCTTTCCTATATAATGTACTAGCCAACCCTTCCCCATCCTTGAAAATAGTCAAATCCAGATAATTCACTTTGTCAACACTACATGCATAGGTAAATTTCAAAAAACTTGTGGAAGAGTTTAGATATTCAACAAACTCATTAACACTACTCTCGTCCCCATCCCACAAGATAAGTAAATCATCAAGAAACCTGTTGTAGAGCACTACTTTCACCCAAAATCTTGATTGGAAAGTACAAGCTCTCTCCCATGCCAATAGTACAAGGTTTGCAAAAACTGGCGCACAACGTGCACCCATGGCTACTCCAGAACACTGCTGATACATTTCACCTTCAAATTTGATGAAGTTGTTTTTCAAAATAGTTTCCATCAAATCACATGTGAGGTTGATCTTACTTTTATCAAAACTTGGACTAAGCAATAAACTTTCACAAAACATTTCCATACCTTCACTATGTGGAATGACCGAAAACAAATTAACAACATCAATTGTTAAAAAACAAAAAGTCCTGTTACACTTGCCTATAGCCTTCAGCCTCTCCAGACAGTGCCACGAGTCCTTGATGATATGAACTACATCACTAGTAGTAGTTTTACAAACTTCATCAACAAAGGCTGCAAGGGGCTCAGTCTTGGAGCCCCTAGCTGATACTATTGGCCTGAATTGTAGCCGTTCTAACCCCTTGTGCACCTTCGGTATACCAAAGATGCTTGGGGTAACAGGATGTTTAACTGAAAGAAAATCAAATTCCGATTCTGTTATCTCACCTTGAAATAGAGCATCTAACAAATACAAGTCAATTCTTCTGTAGGCCACATTCATTTCATTGACCGATACCCTTGTATATGTACTATAGTCTTCGAGCAAACCCATCATGGATGTAGAATAATCAATTTGATTCATCAAAACCATTCCCCCACCTTTATCTGGTCTCATACATCTAATACTATTCGATGATTTAAGTTCTTTAAGGACCCCCCTCTCCACAGGGGTAAGGTTATCAGAACTAGTATCCTTCCTATTACATATTCTTCTAACCTCAAACTCCATAAGTCTTTCCAAAACTGAAATTTCATTGTTACTAGGTGGTATGAATGTACTTTTCCTTCTTACGTTAGAACCATGGTTGTTACAATTCAATGAAGATATGTCCTTTTTATCATAAAAATGCATCTCCAGGTTTAATCTCTTCATAAACAGTTTAATGTTAATCAAAACCTGGGATACGTCTAGTCTAAAACTGGGTACAAAACTAGTTCCTTTAGTAAACAATTGAAAGTGCACATCCCCTACTACCATGTCAATGTAATTGTAAATAAAAAAAACCCTGCTGTTTAATAATTTTACACTCAGCACATAAACCTGTCGAACTGACACTTGTGCAACCAACAATATCTTCGTGTTCATTACAAATATTGTCACTAATACAAAAAAGTGATACTTGTTCATGTAAATTACTTGCAACATCAAAATTGTCCACACTGCAATCATTGAGTTCAACTAAAGGGTTGTTGTTATTACAAATAACAGCATCCTGTAATGCCGTGCATTCATTACAAAGAGCACCCCCCCCCCATTATTAACACACATTAAAATGTCAGCAGGCTTTGGCTCAACACGTACAATATTACAACAATTGTTTAAATTAATAGAAGTTACTAAAGTCTCCTTAATTGGTAGCCTCTTTGGCTGCCCTCCATGAATCTGTCCACCCTCATGGGTCTCTGATCTTTGTTCCTCAGTCTCTCGGACCTGCGAGGTCCCGGTACCTGCTCCAAAAAAACTTCCTCTTCAAAAACAATATCCTGCAATCCAGTTTTAGCCATCTCAGATGCACTTGCATTGCCAGAAACCAATCTCACCTGCCCCCCCTCCCCTTGAAAAAATTGGTTACCAACACAGTTGTGTTGCAATTTGTTACCTGGGGGGTAAGCAGTGTGATTTTGATAATCAATTCTGCCCCTTGTTAACTTTTTTTGTTTCAAGGCCTTATTTTTAGTCACAAATGCTTCCAAGTTCCTAAGAACCCTTTGAAATTTTGCCTCATATTGAAAGAATATCAAGTCAGAAGTGATACTATCATGTAATTTACAAATGTCATTCCGCAATGCTGCTAATCTAACCCCATTGTTCTTAATAATAATATCTAACATTTCTAACCCTGTTTTATCGAACAGGGTTATCAGGTCAGAGAAGGCTCCGCTACCTTCCTCAATGCCCATCGGTAACTTCCACAACCGGAGCCCGTTAGGCACTTGTTTTAGTGCCTTAGATTGCTCCAGAAACAAATTGTCAAGTTGCAGTGCCCTATACTTGACACAAAGCTCATCATACCTTGTAATCTGCTCTTCCAAACCACAAAAACTCGCCGACTGCAAGTCTGAGTGAAAAAAAACACTGTCATCAACAGAAAATACCGGTGCCTCCAACCATGACTGCAAATCATGTCCTCGCCTTCCACTCGGCGCTTCACCCGACAGTGCACGTCTGGCAGGTCGACCCCGATTGGTTGAAGTGGCACTAGCACCACAAGACTCCCTCCGATTGGTCACAGGAACAGGCACACCAGAATCCGGAACTCCCCGAGCAGCCGAAACACCGGACAAACAAAAACCCGTTGTTTCCTTCGATTTGGAAACAACATCAGCAAAAGAATCTGAAATATTACAATTTTGCCCTGGTGGAATAGAATCGGCCGTGTTAACAGGGGAATGAAGAGTGAATAGTTCTACTTGCGTGTCAGTAGGACTGACACTCGCCGTATCTCCATCCTTACCGCTATCTTTCTCATAGGTCTTTAAAAGCTTGTGAACAGCTAGAGACAGTTCCTTCAAAGCATTCTCCATGGTCCTCGTTGAGTCCCAAAATCCTGAAAACAGTGTCGCCACACACAAGAAGAAACAAACAGGATAAGCAACCCCACAAAAGGGCACAGCAGTAAAATCAGGTAACACGAAAGGCAACAACTGTAGAACAGAATACCAGGACCAACAATGAACAACCAGGAATATTTAATAATAAAACATCCACCGACTAAGCGCTTTCACCTAAAAAGGCATCATCAGAGTCGGTTAGTACTCGGCAAATAACATATATATATATAACAATTAAGACATAGTAATTAATGACATCACATTTAAATGCACCAATGAGCCAAAACACTGCTTCAACCTATTTAAAAAGACAATACCTACTTTATAAAAATAAAAATAAATGCAAAAACAAAACCACTAGAAAATGAGCAACAAACATTCTACACTTAATTTACCCCATGATCCTAAACCAAATATTCATTATAATAGTTAAAAACATGTAAATGTATGTATCATCTTATGAACTTTAAATAAATAACATTGTGAACAATGCAATACATGCAACATAATGCAATTTCCCATTTAATTATATACAACTTGCTTTTTGTTTTAAGACTGGTTTGATAGATATATAATCATTAATGCCAGGAAACCTCGTGGCATTGAGCCTCACCTGCCATTCAACTTCTAATAGGGCCACCTTGTTACCTACATCATGTACCCCCAACAGCACACTCTGCACCTCAAACCAAAAGCTAGACACTTACCAACCAAGGAAAACTATCGCTAAACTACTGTACAAATCCTCCGTATCCCAAGCTTGGAATGAACTTCCAACACACATACGCTCCATTACCCACCCTGTACACTTCAAGAAAGAACTCAGACTTCACTTAGCACCAAAACTTGTACATGTCATGACCATACCTAACTCCACTACAATCTCATACCCTTATCTTTTTCCATTTTCTTTCCCTCATGCCTTAGCATCTTAATCTACCTCCTGCCACCCCTTCCACCTTGTACATGCATTCTCATCTCTCACATCTCACAATTATACTTCACATCAAACTTTGATAAATTGCTCTGACAGTATTATTTCACTTAGAATGTATCACAAAAAAATATATTGTTTCTACGTTTTGTGATATGATTTACCTTACTTATTTTGTTCTTATCCTACACAGTGTATTTATGTGTATTTGTACTGTGTACATAGTGAATTTCTATGTAATTGTATTGCAACCTACACTTTTATGTATCATTAACTGAATCGTTATGTAATGCAAACTGAATTTCTATGTATTGTAAACTATTTGTAACTGGAGCTTTTCTCCTCGGGTCTCCACTGAAAATGGGTCTCTGGCCCAGCTGGACTAACCCGGTTAACAAATGTCAAATAAATAAAATAATAAGTAATTATGTAGATGTTTCCTACACATTTCATAATAAAAATCACAATTAATTAAAATGATGTTACTAGCATCGGAAGGTTTTACTACTGTACTGTGATCATGTTATACTAATTTTATTTCTTGCCATTGTTCCTTTGTTAAGTCATATTTCACATTTTTTATTAAAATCATTACAACTATGTAATATGCTAGAATGAACCACATCGTAAAATTTGCAAATTGCTGTACTATTAGAAATAGGCATGAAATCACTTTAAACTTGGGGTACAAAAGCAGTTACATTCCTAATTTCTTATTCACTCTTCAGATTGATTATATAGTTAAGGTGCTTGAATGGCAAAATATTATTAACCTGATCTTTTTGAAGATTTAAAATTAGGAAGAATCTGGGATCGTCCTGTCATAGTACTCACGATCCCCCCCAATGTCTTCACCATCTGCACTTAAAAAATGAAAGAGTAAATAAAAAAAATATGCCTCAGCCTAAGGCTTGTGACTCCGCAGTAGCCTTAGCTTTGGGTAGGCTATCAGACCACTCACCTTTTGTGCTCTCCAGGTCCATGGGGTGGTTATAGTAGTACTAGTGTGTGACATGAGTGTCAGACCTATCCTGCTGGGCTGTAGTATTGCCTTCTGCAGGTATGGGAGAACAAAACCCTTTAGGTGCAGTGCAAGTCAGCAGAGGATAATCTTTTGCCAGTATTGCCCCCCCCCCCCCGATTCTCTCACTAACGTAGTGTATGCCAAAAAGAAACAGGGTCTATATTATATTATATTATTGTAAGCTTACAAAAGCGATTGATTAATTGACCCCATGTAAGCGATAGCTTACAATGTCGAAACCTCATAACAGCGATTTTTTTTTTCCAAGGGTAAAAAAAAATCGCTCTTCCAAAAAAAAAAAAACAAAAAAAAATTTAAAATATAAAGTAGGGGGCTTCGCACCCCTCACCCGCCAACGTGGGGGGCTGTGCCCCCCACACCCCCTACTTAAATATGCCAACTCCGAGATTGCACTACAGTGCCGAAAATGGCAAAGTAATGGAAGCAGCCAAGCGAATTCTTTCCCAGGGAAACAATTTGCTTAAAAGCCACTTCACTATTTTGCCTTTTCGTTGTTTTACGTTTGATCAAGACACATTCGACAAAATGCGTCTGCGATCACTTAATAGGAACCCAAGAAGCAGAAGTCCTAACACGTGATGGGACATGAGTCTTTGAGTGGGTTTTCACCAGAGATGATGATAATGGCTAGCTTCATTGTTCAGTTACTTGAGGGCTGCAGACCTGGGTCATGTTAGACGCTGGAATTACTACCATGGCTCAGCCTACTAACAATCCTCCTTTTGAAGGAGATTCTGTGCCTGAGGACTCTGACCTGTGTGAGTTGGATCAGTCAGATTCCTCTAACTAACAGGTAATGGTACTCAAAACAGTTTTTCTTTTTTCCCCAAATGTCAGCTAGATTTCGATATGTATTCAGCTGGGATCTATCTCCAACTGCCCCCAAGATTAATAGGATTTATGATATGTTGGAGGATGAGGCCCCAGGACATTGAGACCTTTCCTCCATTAATCCCAACACTGAAGGATGTCTTCAAGAAAACATTTAGTGCCCCACTTTTTATTGAGACTGTATGCTTGGCCTTGCCTGATCTCCAAGCCCATTTGATTGTGAACCCTGCTTCAATATCTCCACAACTTTTGCTAATAAGAAGACCATGTCTTCTTCTAACCCAGTGCCTCATAATAAACTAGGGAAGTAGCTAGAATTTCATTGAAAGAAGCTGTCACAGTCCAGCACAGTAGTTTCAAAGCATTGAATTACCAGTGTTTTATTTGGAAAATTATGTTGAGATAAAGTACAGTTTAGATGCATTTGTTATCTCATTCCATGCATAGCAAAAGAGTGGGTGTGAGGACATGCTTTAAAAAGTGCCCTGCAGGGGCTGATACTGTTTCTAGAAAAGCAGGATCATCAGTGGTGATTAAGAGGTATGCAAAATTTGCACCCCCTGAATTTTTCTGATGAGCTAAGAAATGAGATTTTGAATGCTCCTCTTCCGTCTTATTGCGTGTTTGTACAGCATCAATCCAGATCCTTAAACACTGGAATTACAGAGGTAAATTGATGCAAGGAATGTCAAAAATCATCCCTATTCCCAAGTTCTTCTCCTTTAAGCAAGATAACGTTTGGTGGCTTAACAAACAGAAGTTCCTGGCTAACAAGAACCATGGCAATAAAAGGAAATGGCAGGATGATGACATCACCAAACCAAGCAAGAAAGCTTCCTTTCCTTAAAAGGGTTCCTCACCTCCCAACTTAGGACTATGCTGTGGCACAGCACCTGCCTTTATCAAGTTCACCATTGGGTGCCACTTCTCTCAGGTTAGCTCTTAACAAGGCAGCCTGGCCATCATTGGTTTCTGACAAATGGGTGCTAATCATTGTTGGCATGACAATGGAAAGACCACCCATGTGTTCAATTATGGGGGTTCCCCCTCATCCAACTGACCGACCTTTGTTATTCCCTCCTGTTCTCCAGCAAGTGCTGGATTCAGGGGGTCATAGAACCAGTCCCTCCATTGGAAGGAAAGAGACGTTTCTACTCCAGAATTTTCTTGCTTCCCAGAAAAGAGCAATCATAAAGTCTGGTGTTGGAGCTTTCTTTTCTGAATACTCACCCTACAGACAATGCTTCCTTTGATGCCAGAAAGCTGCTTCATGGTTACCCCGGATTTGAAGGATGCCTCTCATCATATCCCTATTACTTCAGAATCTATCTGAGATTTGTTGTGTCTGGTTTGCACTGTCCATTTTGTATTGCCCTTTGGGCTATCCGCTACACCAAAAGTGTTCATCAAATGCCTTGCTCACGTAATGGCCCACTGTTGGTGTCTGAACATTTGCATGTTTTCATACTTGGACGATTTGATGATCAGTGCAGAGTCCACATCCAGGTGTTTGGAATCATTAGCGAAGGCGTTGACCTTACCGTACCAGCTAGGGTTCAAGTTGAACCTCTGAAAGTTGTGCTTAACAACCTCACAAAGACTTGTCTTTCCTGATGCTTGATCAACTCCAACAAATGAATGGTCTTTCTGCCTGAAGGCAAGGTCCTGTCATACCAGCCAGTTTTTCTGGAATTCTTCAGGAGAGTAATGGTGCCTAGGCGAGAAAATTCCTAAAAATTCTTGGACTGATGAAGTCCATGATTCTCCCGTCACTGGCTCATCTTCACATGAGAAAAATTCAGTGGTATGTCTGCAGTTGTTGGATCTACCATGACCATTTCCCAGAATTCCAGTTGCTCGTACTGCCCTTCATCAGACGAGAGTTACAGACGTAGAGAGATCAGTTGAGTATCAACCCAGGGCTTCCTTTCTCCCTTCTGGTGCCAGTATAGTCTGTTCAAGGAGGTCAGTCTGACTTTGCCTGGCGAGCTACGTCATTGGGGATGCAAGTGTAAGCTACTTGGGGGCCCAAGGACGCATGGAAGCAGATCACTATAAAGAAGATGTTGGCACTGATTCATGCCTTGAAAGTCCTTCTCCACCTTTGGAGTCCAGGCCCTCTTTTAGTGGTTACAGACAACACCGCAGTAATATTGTACTTAAACAAGGGGGTACAAGGTCTTATCTTCTGAGCAAGTTGGTAGTGATAGCCTGGGAGCGGACTTCAGTACTCTTGACTCTTCAGGCATGTACATACCATTAGAGTAGAAAATCATGGCAGATAGAGTAGGTTGATCCTTGTTAGACCCACATGAGTGGAAGCTCAAGCAGTGGTGTGCCAGGATCTAAACCAGATGTGGTGAAGGCCTCAAATAGATCTGTTCACCTCCTTTCAAAACAGAAAGTTGGAGAAATTCCATTTCAGACATTTTTGTAGCCATGCTTGGAGCATTCCTCTATACATTTGTACACTTTCTCCTTATTCAGAAGATACTTCTGAAAGTTCAAAGAGAAATTCCCCAAGTCATTATGGTGACCCCCTGTTTGCACAGGCAGTCTTGGTTTTCCCTGTTAATGGTATTGGCCAAGAGCAATTACCACAGGCTGTCTTTTATGCTAGATCTGCTCATACAGTCTCTGGCATGACTGGTGCACCCTGATTTAGAGAAATGTCAACTGACATTCTGGTTGATTCAGTCCTGACACTGTTTAGGGACTTGTTTCATGAGGAATGTGTTAAAGGAGTCTAGAAATTGTATTAATAGAAAATCTTACGTTTGTAAATGAGTGAGGTTTTCAAATGGGTGCCTAAATGGAAGTGAAGGGTCCTTTGAGGTCAACAATTGGCTTAAGTATTGGTGTCATTCAAAGGGGATCCAATGCCTGTCAGCCTGGGATGACATGCTCGACAAGCCACGATGCTTCGCTAGGGATGGCTTGCACCTGTCACCCCTGGGCTTTCAGATATTGGCAAAGGCTCTTGCTACCCCCATAGTGCCTTTTTTAGGCAAGGCTCAAAAGACAAACCCACCTGCATAGGTATCACAAGGGATAAGAAACTGAGTAATGCTACTCAACGCCAGAAGTCTAAACCTCAAGATGCACGCACTCGAAACTCTCCTTAGCATGGAGAACATCGATATCTGTGCAGTAACAGAAACCTGGTTCAGGGCTCCCGAGAGCACCCCAGCACTACCAGGTTATACCTCATACCATGCTTTTCGGCCCCAAAACTTGGACCGAACCACAAAAAGAGGGGGCGTATCAATATTCGTCAAAGATACCCACACCTCCAGGTTGGTGGCACAGCACGAAGCATCAGAGACTATCCATGTGCAAGTAACAGTGGGTAAAACTGCGTTCCAGTTTATAGTCTGCTACAGACCACCCTCCCAAACCCAGGAACCCCACTCGGCCTTCCTGAGAACACTGGAAAATATGAAGGTCTCTCCAAACACCATTATATTGGGCGACTTCAACTACCCAAACATAGACTGGGAGCATTACTCTAGCTCCAACACCCTAGCCCAAAGATTCCTAGAATTTATAAATTCAAATGCTATGGAACAACTTGTTACCATGCCCACAAATGGGGAAAACATACTGGACCTGATCATCACCAACATGGGGGACTCTATGCTCCAGACCAGAAGTGTTTTCCTCACTGGTAAGATCAGACCATAAACGAATCTCACTGGATATTCACATCCCGACCCCACCCCCTGCCCAGAAAACCACAGTGAAAAACTTTTCTAAAGCAAATTTCACACTCCTCAAAACCGAGGTGGAATCCTTCAAAGCCCCCGGGCCTGTGGAAAATACGGCCCAGACCGCAGAATCCTTTATAAATGCATTCTATGAATACCTTCAGGAATGCATGGATCATGCAATCCCAAATAAAACCAAGACCCAATCCTCCAAAGGCAGACGTCCTGTCTGGTGGACCCCAGCCATAAACAAACTGTACAATAGAAGGAGGAAGCTACTACATGATAGAGCAAAATCCCAAAAAGGGAAGGCATCTCTGATCAGTATTAGCAAAAAACTACGGGCACTCATAAAATAGTCTAAGGCCAGCTTCAAGAGAAAAATTGCACAGGACACTAAGGATAATCACAAGGCTTTCTTTAGTTATGTTAGGAACCTGGGTGGGAATTCCCAGATATGCTCAGAATTAGTCTAAAATGACAAAAAATACACTGAACCCACAGACATTGCCAACATCCTAGCTGACAGGTTCAGCGTAAACTTCTCCCCCCCTCCCCACCAAAAGGGCAAATATTTATCCCAGCAGAGTGCTGCCCCCCTGACATCTCAGATGCCCAGGTAAGAGACGCCCTCTCCAAAGCAAAAAACACAGCATCAATGGGACCAGACGGTGTCCTGGGCTGCGTCCTACATGAACACCAAGAAGAGCTAAACCCAAACATAAAACTACTGTTCAATCTCAGCCTTACTACAGGATATGTACCCAAAGAATGGCGTACAGCAACAGTGGTCCCTCTCCACAAAGGTGGTGCCTCAACGGATCCTGGAAACTATCGCCCCATAAGCCTGACTAGTTTGGTCTGCAAAGCTATGGAAAGGATCATCATGGACCTCATAAATAAAGATATTGGGGACCTACAGACACTGGGTCCTACCCAGTTCGGCTTTGTTAAGGGCAGATCCTGCCTCTTAAACCTGGTCGATTTCTTTGAAACAGTCACCAAGGCCATTGACGAGGGGAAGGTGGTCCACACAGCCTACCTGGACCTCGCAAAAGCCTTCAATACAATACCCCACTCAGACATTATAGATAAGCTCACCAGCTTAAATATAAACC
The DNA here is from genome assembly GCF_019279795.1 of Protopterus annectens. NCBI lineage: Eukaryota > Metazoa > Chordata > Ceratodontiformes > Protopteridae > Protopterus > Protopterus annectens. The sequence continues at coordinate 1,072,333,077 of NC_056737.1, forward strand.
CCCATGTCACTAGATGGGTTGCAAACTGGCTCAAGGACAGAACCCACATGGTTAGAATTGCTGGAGCCATGTCAGACTCCAAACCAGTTACAAGTGACGTCCCACAAGGCTCAGTCCTGGGACCTTTCTTGTTCGGTATATATTTCTCGGCGGTACAGGCCAACACGGTAGGACTGTGGCTGACCAAGTTCGCAGATGACTGCAAACTGGGTGCCGTAATCGACACTCCAGCTGACACTAGCATCCTCCAAAAGTGCCTCATAGAAACAGACAATTGGTGCCAGAACCATGGCCTCAAGCTAAACACCAAAAAGTGTATAGTCATCCCCTTTGGCAAAAACAAAGTGCCCACAAATTACCACATAGGTGGTAATCCATTAAGTACAGAAGAAGTAATTAGGGACCTGGGGACACAAGTTGATAGCAATCTCTCATTTGACAACCACGTGGCCAAAGTGGTTAGAAAAACATTTTATATAGCCCACCTAATCATGAAGGGATTCACATCTAGATCAGGGGAGGTCATCATGCCTCTTTACTAATCCGTCATCAGGCCCATAATTGAGTACAATGCCCCTTTTGGGATGTACCTTACCAGACACCTGCAGCAACTGGAAAGACCCCAAAAGTACCTCACCAAGAGGATCAAAGGGCTCAAACAGATGCCATATGCTGCCCGGTTAAAGAAACTCCAGCTCTACTCAGTGGCATACCGCCTGCTCAGAGGCAATCTGTGCCTGACGTATAAAGCCATGTCCAACCTGGAATTAATGGACATGCTGCAGCTCAGAAAATCCAAATCCCATCGAGCTACGCGCTCGAGAGACTTGAACCTCAGCACTGAAATAAATAGGCCATGCTGGAGGGACAGATTCATAACCCAGAGGCTCCCTTCACTCTGGAATAAAATCCCAATCCCAGTCCAGGTTAGGCAGAGTCCCTCATTGACTCTCTTCAAGAGGAATCTTGATGAGTGGATGGGAGATCGTAGGTTTACCCTGGGTATCACTTCTGTGTCACTGTTAGACAGAGGCACAGTATACCAACCTCGAAAAAGGGCATAGCACAATTAATTTAAAATGGGTGGCGAAAGCCAAACACACTCTGGCTAGGCTTATAAATTCCCTAGGGCAGATAGCCTAGTATGAACCTATGAATATCCCTCTGGTCTTGAAATAGATGTGCGAGCTCTTTCAACATGGCTTATTGTATATGTCCATTAAGATGCAATAGGCAGCCATCTCTGCTTCTCTGCCACTGGATCCTCCACTATCATCTTCTCTTTTCGTAAAGCATTTCATGAAAGGAGTATTGTATAAGAGACCCCTGGCAAGTGAATTCCTCCTTTGTGGGACCTTAATTACATTCTTAAAAAAATTGTCCTTGGTATCTTTTAAATTGGCAACTCAGGCTGATCTCCAAGTTCTTAATGTGGAAAACTATTTTGCTTATTGCTCTGACATCTGTAAGGTGAGTTTCTGAGCTGTAGGCTCTCACTGTGGGGCAACATTACCTGATATTCCATAGAGATAGGATTGTGTTATGCACTAATCCATCTTTCATGTTTAAAATGGTTTCAGAGTTCATTCTCAATCATTTATTAATTCCCCAGTGTTCTTTAGAGAACCGAAGAATAAAGGCGAAGAGGGTACTTCATACCTTGGCTATGCATAGGCAGCTCTGGTAGTACCTTTGGTGGAACAAAGCCCTTTATAGGTTCATAGCTTTGTAGTAGGCTAATGACCCTCAGGGTCTTTATATGTCTAGCTGTGCAATCCAGCCCAGTTTTGTCACCAAGTACCTTGGACGCCTATATGGTGGGATATGTTAATAAGGAGGTAGCTAAGGGTTTATGTTGGGGGTGTATGTTTTCTGGGGATTAATTTACTTACTCTCAACCTCTAATCCATCAGATGCATTGGGGCCAGACCAGGGGCAAATTTACGATTTCTCATCTAATGATCAAGGTTTTGTTTGAATGGGGTATGGATGAACTACGCTTCATGTGGATGGGGACCTTATTCAGTAGTACAGGGATCCTTTGAGTCACAAATCGGTCTCTCCAGCATGTTCTATTTACATCATAGGCAAAGTTCAAGTCCTTGGATCTAGTGTTTTTATGTTTGATTTGCAGATGCACAAGAAATCATTAAGAACTTTATCTGAGGATGCCTTGTATGCCAGGCATAGATCGTCACTCAGTAACCTGTAGGAGACCGAGTGCAGAGACAGTTTCTTAAGGAGATCTGTGTAATATGGGGTATTCATACCCTGGATTCTCTTGGTCAGTAACCTCTGAGGATGTTCCAACTGTTGCATGTACCTTGTAAGGTACTTTCCAAAAGGGGCATTACACTCAATGATACGTCTCATAAGGGCTGAATAGAGTTACTATAACTTACTTGGACCTGGATACCATACCCTTACTTATAAATTGGGCAGTGTAGAATGATTTTCTTACTATCTTGGCTCCATGTTGGTCAAAGGCCAGATTACGGTCTGCTTATTTTCCCATGTGCCTAACTACTGGGTCAACTCTTAAGGATGTTCTGTTGATGGAGTTATTAACTTGGGTGGACAGTTTCGCAAAGGGCACTACAATGCATTTCTTTACCACCAGTCATTTGTTTGTGTTAGACCCTCTTGTAGGAGGCAGGTGGTGTGGGGGGAATCTATGATCGCTCCCAGTTTACATTCATCTGCAGACTTGGTTTTTGACTTTAGCCTCGACTTTGATGCCAAACAACAGTGGACCCAACACGGAGCCCTGGGTACTTAGCTGGTAATCTGTCTCCTGGTGGAGGTGGTCTCACCGATCCTGACTTCTTGGATCACGTGAGCCAGCCAGCAGTCCAGTGAGTTGTGTAGGTGCTTATGTCTAGTGCTGAGAGTTTGTCAATAATACTTTTGTGGGGTATTGTATCGAATGCCTTGGCCAGGTCAAAGTAGGTGGTATGCACTGTTTTCCAATCATCTGTAGCATTGGTGACCCTCTTAAGTCTTCCAGGTTGTGTAGGCAAAACCTTCCCTTAACAAAGCCAAACTGGAATAGGGCCAGTTTCTATAGGTTGACAGAGTCCTTGTTGATGGTTTCCATTATAATTCATTCCATAACTTTGCATGTTAGACTAGTCAGATTGATGGGTCTGTAATTCACAGGGTCATTTGATGGTCCACCCTTGCAAAGAGGGATGACTGTTGCCCCCCATTCTCCTGTCACATAATCTGTTTTGAGGCTGTAGTTGAAGAGTGCCTCAAGTGGTCCTACTAGGTCATGTTTTAGGCTATTTATGAAGCAACCAAGGATATTATTGGTGCCCATTGAAGCAGTGTTTTTGCCTTCAGTGAGTGCCGCCAGGACCTGTTTCCTGTTGATAGTTGGAGGGAGGATATGCTAAAAGAGATTTCACAGGGGATTGTGACAGGTGAGAGGGTGAAGTTAGAGCTAAATTTATCAACCAGTAGATTTGCTGGGTCACCCTGATCAATGAAGGTTGTGCCATTTATGGCCAATTCTGCACACTGCTGAGTGTTACCTATAAAGTTCCTGATACAGCTGAAGAAGGCCTTGTGATTGTCTTTAGCCTGGGAGGCTACCCAGAAGTTGCCTGGGGGGGACAGGTGCAGACCATCCTTTAGAAAAACAATATGGTCTGTTAACCATGTCCTCCCATGATGATAGATATTAGATCCCCTTGGAGTGACACCAGAAACTTAAGACAAGTATTAAAATCACACGTATTCAGAGAGATCCATAATGTCTCTTTTCATATAGTCAAGTGAGGCATGTCTCAGGTCATTTAGACCCACATGGACTATGATAGAATCATATTGCTACTTTTGGTATATAGACTTGAGTGAGTATATGATATTTCAGATCCTAGCACTATAAAGGCCACTTACTGTTATCTCCTTGTCCAGCCTGGTGAGAGGGTATATTTGTGTCGTACAATAGTATCCACAGTGACAAGAGTACCAGATAGTGTTTGCTTGTGTTATGGGTTTTGTTCTTGGAGGATCATTGGATGTAGGCTTGTGTGTGATGTTAGGTTTTGCTTTTGATTTATGCTTTAGTGATTGCTGAGGATAGGTGTTGCCTTTTAAAACCTTTGGAGGTTTTTGAGATTTGGGACAGCTTCCTTTAACTGCCTCAGAGTAAGAAGGTCTGCGTGTGGTGACCTCTGTGTGTGTGTGTGTGTGTGTGTGTGTGTGTGTGTGTGTGTGTGTGTTCTTGACAACCTTGTTTGTAAGCGGGAGTTTTGCCTACAAGGAAGTTATGTATGTACTGCTCTCACATTCTGTGTTAGTTTTTCTAAGGATTAAAAGGTTGTCTGAGTACATGAGACAGTTGCTACGTTGTCTCACGATGCCCATATTTACCAATCTGGCCACAAAGGCATTAGAAAATTGCATATCTTTGTTGTCAGGACCTGTGTTAGGGTTGGACTATTATCATTTAGGGACTTGGCTTAACAGGGGACCTAGAAAAATGAAAGTGTTCTGCCTGAGAGTAAGAAGGGCTGTCCTGGTCCTGCCAGGTGATTGGTTCTTCACCCTTAAAGACAAGCAGTGGGAGGAGTTCTGAGCTTTGACAGACTGCCAGAGGGAGGTTGGCAGGACACTACTTACCATAGCAAGGCAGTGTGTTTTACGAACATCTGCTGTTACAAGTAAGTGCAACTTTCACAACTGTACTTGTTTTGTCACTTCACAACCTGTTTCCCCTTCTTGCTCATTGGAGTTTTTGGTTAACACTAGATTTAAAAGATGCGTATCATCACAACCTTATTTATCCAGATTTCTAGACACACAAAACCTTAAGAAAAGTCTGATCACATTATCAGTTCTGTGCCTCACACTTTGGGCTGTCCACTGCTGCAAGAGTGTTCACAAAGTGTCCAACTCCAGGAATACCTCATTTCTGGCTACAGGGTTTTTACATTTCCCATATTAAAATGAATATCTTGTCTTTGCCAAGTCTTTTTCAAAGTGACCGGAATCTCTCTCTCTTGTGTGAGAGCTGTGTATTACACAGTCTGGGATTCCAAGAGAGGGTTCAGAAGCCTTTTTTAACTCAAACAGGATTGTGTTCCTGGGGTGTCTGCTAGGCTCCTTCGTACAAAGAGCTTTTCTTTCACAGGAAGAACTAGACCTATATCTTAATCTATTTCAAGGGTTGCCAGTCAGACTTTGGTCTCTGCAAGGGAATACCTCAGAATTCCAGGTCTGATGGCATCTGTGATTCTCATAATACCTTTAGCAAAGACTCCACATAAGAAACATACAGTGGTATGTGAAGTCTCTTTGGTTCCAGCATCAGTACCCATTATGTTTTTCAAATTCCAGTTCTGGGACTTGTCAGAAGAGAAATCACTTGGTGGAGACATCAAATAGCCCTAAGTTCAGGTCTCCCATTCTCCCCTCCTGCTCCAAAGCAGTCAGTCACCACAGACTTTGCTTGGATAGCAGTGTCAAGAGGGATAAAAATGCAAGGTATCTGGAAAAACAAAGATGGATGCAAGCACATAAATATGAAAGAGGTGCCTGCTGTTATTAAGGCACTCTACTGTCTGAATTTCCTTTGGTCCCCATCTCCTCTTCAGGTTGTTAGAGAATACCACAGTGATGCGGTACATAAGCAAACAGGAACCAGACTCACCCCCCCCCCCCCATGCAGACTACCCATATTAGCTTGGGATATAGGTTTACAGCACAATCCCAACTGCAGGCATCCTACATCAGAGAAAATCTGTGTGGTACACAACCTTAGCAGGACAAGGCAGACCCTCACATATAGAAACTAGATCAGGGTCTTCAAATACTAGATCCATATGTGGGGAGTTCCTCAATGAGACCTTTTTGCCACTTGTCTGAACAATCAGCTGGCAAAAATTCTGCTCCAGGACTTCATGCAAGAAGGCAGGGAAACAGATGTTTTGTTTTTCCTTGGACAAGAATGTTCCTGTGTTTTTCCTCAGTTTCTATCAATATCCGGGGCACTTCTGAAGATTCAGAAGAAATCCTTAAAGATCATTTTGATGACTGCCTACTGACCCAAGCAGCAGTGTTTCTCCCTTCTTTTGGAATTGGCCGGGGCAATTTCAACAAGCTCCTTCACAAAATGGATGTACTCATACAAGAACAAGGGTGTTTGATACATACTTGACCCCAGGTATCTTCCTCTGACTTAACTGGATGATAGGGTTTTAACTCATTTTAGGCACTTGTTTACCTAGGATGTATAGCAAGTTCTTAAGGAGGCAAGAAAGCCTTCTAGAACATCATATGTAAGCAAATGGAAAATGTTTTCTAGTTGGCGACAGCAATATAATCAGTACCCGTTGAGGTATAGTTACTATCCTATGGCTTTTCTTAGTCATCTATCAAGGTTCGTGTGTCAGCCATTTCAGCATGTCTGCCCATGGATTCCCTTCTTTCAATGCATTTTCATCTCAGAATGTTTACGAAAGAGGTTTTGCATAAGAGACCTCCAAAAATAAGTGGCTTCTCCTTGGGATCTTAATTTTGTTAGAGAAACTAACATTTGCTCATTTGTGCCAGTTTATCTGGCTGACTTGAGGTTCATAACATGGAAAACAGTTTTACTTATTGATTTGACTTCTACCAGAAGAGTTAGAGTTGGAAGCGCTTATGTTGAGTCAAGTCTCTCATTTTTCACAGGGACAGGGGTCTCTTTGAAAACGAATCATATTTTTTGTGCCTGAAGTGGTGTCTGAGTTTACTTCAATAATTTCTTTCCTAAACCAACAAATGAGAGAGATTAAGGATACTCCGTAGCTTGGATATCCAGATACAGCTTGAGTAGTATCTTGACAGAACAAAATCTTTCAGATCTTCAGATAACTTCAAAAGAAATGAACAGTGTAAGAAGGAGCAAACCCTTATCAAAGCTGACTATTTAAAAATAGTTGACTCAGGCCATTACCTTTTGTTATTCCTGCCATACGAAAACTATTCCAGGCAGGATCAAGGCTCACTTTACGAGGGCCTTAGCTTCATCTGTGGCTTTTTGGAAAGGATTGGATTCTAGAAGTATTCCCGAACAGAAGGTTGCTCTTTTGTACATACTTTTACAAAGCATTACAAGCTTGATTCTTTCTGTAGGTCTAGATCAGACTTTGTTAGGATCATTCTCCCTTTAACCTCCCAAATGTTGTAAGCTATAGTAATCTGCCCATATGACTTGAGCTATAGCAGCAGTGATCAATGTAATGAACATAGTGAAGGTGTGTCAGTAAACTTACCATAACAGTAGATGTTCGAATGATCACTGCTGCAATAGCTGCTCCCTCCCTCCTTCCACCCCCCTTATTTTGTGGTGTGTTTTTATATCCGGGGGTGAACATTGATGACTTTTTTATAAGTCCTAGCTATGTCCCTTCAGGGCTCAGCCTTCCTCTCTGTTTGCATGAAAACCCTGAAGGGCTTGGCAGCCAAGCCTGACTTTTTGATAACTCAACTAGAGCTAAAGTCCCGTGGAAGGTGCCTAAAAATTTTGGAAGCTGCCCATCTGTTATATTCTTAGTAGGAATTAACCCATATAGCTTAGGCTACTGCAGTAGTGATCATTCAAACATTTACTATTATGGTAAGTTTACTTGCATAACTGAACTTTTTGTCATTGTTATGTTATAAGAGATTATCATAAAATTATATCATATTGCATTGTTTTAAAATTGTATCATTCAGCATTATAAAGTACATGCATCTTTATTTTGCACTTTATACTTTCTTTCGTGCCGCTGTATTATTTTGCAGCTCTCAAGTATAGTTCATTAATTGCAAATTGCATTTTTGTACTGGAGCTTTTCTTCCAAGGCCTCTGCTGAAAAATGGTCTTTTTAGCCCCATTTGGACTAACCCATAAAACAAATGCTAGTAAATAAATAAATGCAGATGTTATGTGATCCTATCTCGCCTACATTCTGAATGATGGGTTCGGAGCCGATCCCTCGGCTCCGACTCGGCACGCTTATGCCAAAGAGCGAAGTCTCTTATTGGCTGAGCTTACTATATCCCAGGATGCACCACTACCAGTCCCCCAGATCTCGTTTGCCGCTTCCCTGCGAAGACGTGGTCTCGAGCTGGCTGGGCTGAGTAGTTTTTATTAACTAACTTTTCTGTCAGTTTTTGCTGTTTTTTGGTCACAAAAGCTGTTTTAACGGCTATCGCTTCTTTGTGTACGTTTGGATTGAAAATTTTTTGTGTGTGATTGGGTTGAGTTTGTTTTCGCCCCCCCTCCATCCAGGGCCTTCCCGGACTGTCAACCTGTTAAAACTTCACAGGGTCTCAGTAATCTTAGTTGTTTAGAGTTCCCTGTCATTTTCAGGAAGTGTTTGCGTTAAGCTATAACTGTGAGCTTAAATTTATCATCAGTAAATTGATAGTTGTTTACTTTCCTGTCAAAGTACTAGAATTGTTTAACATCATGTCTCAAACTCCTAGGCCTTCGGGCTTTAAAAAATGTTCCAAATGTGGTTTCAAAATGTCTATCACAGACGATCATTCGCTCTGTGTATATTGTCTAGGGGCAAAGCACTTGCAGGAGTCATGCAGCGTATGTCACGCTTTTTCCTCAAGGGTCCTCCAGGAGAGGAAAAATAAATTGATTCTTAAGGGGTTAATTAAACCTTCCTTTGAAGAAGCCTTGGCATCCTCTCCTGCTCCAGCCAAAAAGAAAAGGGCTTCGGTTCCGACCAGTCCGCCGGATCCGACTGCCAAGCGATCTAGGCACGCCTCTCCTTGGCTCCAAAGACTTCGGAGCCGAGGTCGAACGTCTGCCTCGATGCCACCAGTATCGACTCCTCTGGCTTCGGAGCCGATGGCTGGGGCATCGAGGCGGGTCACCTTCGGCTCCGCTGCTCTCGGAGCCGACAAGGGTCGCCCGCTCAGACACTTCCTCCTCGGCGCCGAAGTCTACCTCGGCACCGATGGAATCTGGTGTGAGTATTCCCTCGGCGCCGATACTCATCGAGTCGCCTCGGAGCCGGTCCCCTAGCCCTTTGGGGCCGATGGAGAGGCCTTCTCGAACCCGTTCTGTTTCCTCTCGGTCTTCGAGAATGTCGGATTCTGATATAGACAGGGTGCTCCAAAGACTGTTCCAGTCCCCAGTCTTCCAAAAATTTGTTTTTCGGTTCCGACCCAGTTGGCTTCGGAGCCGATGACCTTGGCCCACCCCATTGCCATTCCTCCTCCGACTGCTTCCGCTCCGTCGGAGCAGGTGCTGTTGGAGCCGGTGGAGATCTCAGGGTCGGCTCCGACCCTTACTCCAACCCGGGCCTTCGGGTCCGAGTTTGGTACGCGGACTTCTTCGGCTGGACCCGGGGGTGATGTTTCGGGACCTATGCTTTCGGTTCCGAGCCTCCCCCTCGGTGCTTCAGCTGCGGGACTTCCGTCGGCTATCACGGCTCCGGAGACCGGACACTCCCAGGATTCTGGGGGTCCGGCTTTCAGGGCCATGAGGAGTGCCTTGGCCAAGTCCTCTTCGGCCATCTCTCCGGCTTTACCGGCACCTTCCCTGGGCGTGGAGACTGGGTCTTTGGCAGTCCCCCTGTCTGTAGCCAGCGGAGCCCCGAGGCCTGAGGTTACCCCCAGTGGGGGTTCCCCTCCTCCTTAGGGTTCTTCGGAGTTGTCTTCAGAGGAACCCCCAAGGAAGAGATCGTGCAAGAGGAAGCACATGGACTCCCCCGAGTCTATTACATCAGACACTGATATGGATGATGCAGAGGGTCCCAAGTCGCCTCGGATGATGTCTCATTTGCAGACATCTTAGAGACCCTCAAACAACGAGGCGGCTGGATATCCAAACGGCCCTCTGCGGACGAGTCAGTGCTCCTCAAGGCCTTTGAGCTCAGCCCTCCGCCTCCTGGGTGTCTCCGCCGACGAGCTTCTGGATTTAGTTTGTCGAAGCGTGGGAACATCCAGATACCGTGGAACCAGTCCCTTCTCGTCCAAATAAATTTTTGTCTGCTCCCGAGAAGGAGTTCCTTACTAAAGCCGTGGCTGTAGATGCCATGGTGGTGGCATCTGCTACACAACAGGACGTGGCAGCGGCTTCAACGTCCGTCCATCCTCCTAATAAGGAGTCTAGGAGTATGGACAGGTGCGGAAGCGCACCCTGACTTCAGCGGCCTTTACCTTAAGGTCTCTGAATTATTTGGCACATTTTACCAGGCTTCAGAGGGATCTGGTCAAGGAGTTGTCAGATTCCTCTCGGTAACCTAGGTGAGGAGCTAGGCCAGTCGGCTAGCTCTCAGTTGGGTATCGTTACCTGAATTTGTAACTCGTCCATGAGGCTCATTTCCTATGCGGCCGAAGGCGGTAGAGCGGCAGGCACAGGCGTGGCTCTCGAGACAAGCCTGGCTCCGCTTGTGTCAGTTCGGAGGCCTTCAAATCTTCCTTCGCCGACGCTCCCTTTGATGGGTCCTCATTGTTTGGACCCAAGGTGAAAGACACCCTTACCCGCTGTGAGCAAGAGGGAAAACTTTATCTGCCGTAGGTGCCCGTTATTCCACTCCCTTCGGCCTTACCCCAAGGCTAAAGGAGGGGAAAAATGTGGTTCCGCAAATCTCGCAAGTTTTTCTCCCAACAGCAGGAAGATTCCCCGTCCAGAGGCAGAGGACAGGGAAATTTTTCAGGGAGACGCCGTCCCAGAGGCGGCAGAGGGCCCCGCAATTCTGGAGACCGCGAGTCCTTTCGTGGCTCTTCAGCCTCCCACACGACATGAGGGATTGCCCGGCTGTGCTGCTCGAGCCAGTCGGGTGTCGTTTTGCCAAGCACCTAAAAGCCTGGGAGTCAATCACTCAGGACAGATGGGTGCTTCGGATCATTGCCGGAGGTTACACCATCCCATTCACATACTCACCCCCACCGTCCAAGAGAATCCCGGACCCACCACCCAGTCAAAGGGAAATAGCAGCCGCAGAAGCTTTAAAGCTGCTAGTGAAAGGAGTCATCCAACCGGTCCCCACAGACCAGATCGGATCAGGAAATTACTCCAGGTTCTTTTTAGTGCCAAAAAAGACAGGGGACCTGAGGCCAATATTGGATCTCAGCACACTGAACCAATCCGTCACGAAATCCAAATTCGAATGGTCACGTTACAATCCATTCTCCCATTATTGGAGAAGGATGTTTGGATGTGCTCCATAGACCTCAAGGACGCCTATTATCACATACCGATACATCAGGCGTCCAGAAGGTATCTGCGCTTCAGCCTGGGAGTCAGTCATTACCAATTTTGCGCTCTGCCCTTTGGTCTCACCACAGCCCCCAGGGTGTGCACCAAGTGTTTGGCAGTAGTGACGGCTCACCTGAGAAGTCTTGGATTCCAAGTGTTTCCCTATCTCGACGACTGGCTCCTGACTGCCACCACCAGGCATCTACTAATGGACAACCTCAAAGCCACCATCTCCTGGGTGTTTCCCTGGGATTACATTCAATTGGTCAAAGTCTGTCTTGCTGCCCTCTCAACGCATAAAGTTTATAGGAGCAGAGATAGACTCAAGATTGATGCGTCTTTATTCCTGCCGAAAGGATCCGAACTTTACAGGGCCAAGTTCAAGCTCTGATCTCGAGATCCAAAGCCCCAGCCAGGATGGTTCTACAGGTTTTAGGCTCAATGTCTGCCACAGTTCTTTTAGTTCCTCTAGCAAGATTACACATGAGGATTCTTCACTGGCTCTTGTCAACTCAATGGTCCTTTCAGGATCTTCCCTCAATCATCACATGATGATTACGGAAATATGCAAAAGGGACCGGCGCTGGTGGCTGCACACATCCAACTTGGATCAAGGGAAACCCTTTGTCCTCCCTCCAGTGGTTACCCTGACGACAGATGCCTCCCAGATAGGGTGGGGGCATTGTCTGGGCAGGCTAGTTCAGGGCTCCTGGCTTCCAGACTAAGCTCTTCTCCACATCAACGTGTTGGAGATGAGGGCTGTACTTCTATCCCTACAGGCCTTACACAAGTTTCTTCCTCAGGGCATCATCGCCATCCACACAGACAACATGTCGGTGGTCTGGTATCTGAACAAACAAGGAGGGACCAGATCGCACCCCTTTGCAGAGAGGCCATGAGAGTGTGGGAATGGGCTGTAGCTACCAACCGCTTCTTGGTAGCGACCCACATCCCGGGAAAGTCAAATGTATTGGCGGACAAATTAAGCAGGACAATTCTCTCTCCTCACGAATGGTCTCTAAACCGCACAGTAGCAGCCCAGGTTTTCAAGAGATGGGGACGCCGTGCTGCGACCTATTTGCAACTCCACAAAACGCCAAGTGCCAAAGGTTCTTCTCCTTGATCCCACATCAAGAAGTACCAGCCATGGATGCTCTAGCACAACCTTGGCCAACAGGGCTACTTTATGCCTTTCCTCCAATTCCACTTCTTCCCAAAGTTATTCAAAAGCTTCTCAACTGGGGTCTTTAATGATTCTGATTGCCCCATACTGGCCTCGCCAGATATGGTTTCCTTACCTGAAGAAGCATGCAGTGGACGATCCGTGGACCTTAGACCTGATTCCGGACTTGCTAATCCATCAGTCGGGACATTGGCATCAGTCCCTTCAATCCTTGAAATTGACAGCTTGGCTCCTCCACTTCCGACCTTAGTTAGAAGGCACACACTAGATCCGGAAGTTGTTCACATTTTATCTTTCTCCCACAAACCCACCACTAACAAATTGTACCTCAGTAAGTGGAAGAGGTTTGCTATCTGGGCTCAACTCAAGGGCTTAGACCCTATCACTGCTCCTGTCCCAGAGGTTTTGAAATTCTTAACATCCCTGTTTAATCAGGGATCTTCTGTCTCAACTATTAAAGTCCAACTAGCGGCTATCTCTAAATTCCACGAATCCACGGATCCTCCTTTGATGAGCAGCAGACTATGCAAAACGTTCATTAAAGGTGCGAGTCTATTAAGACCACCAGTTTTTCATCCTGCACCTCCGTGGGATCTTGATTTAGTGCTTCGCTCATTAACATCTCCCCCTTTCGAACCGGCTGCTACATGCGAGTTAAAATATCTGTCTTGGAAAACGGCATTCTTAGTGGCTATTACTTCTGCAAGAAGAGTTTCAGAGCTTCAAGCCCTGTCTATTAAACCACCGTACTTGATTTTCCACAAGGATAGAGTATCACTTAGGCCTAATCCATCCTTTGTCCCAAAGGTCTGTTTTAGTTTCTGTCTTCAACAATCTCTAGAGCTACCAGTTTTCTTTCCAAAATTCTCCAATGAAGCAGAATACACTCTCCATAAATTGGATGTTCACAGGCAATTACGCTTCTATTTAGACAGGACTCAGCAACTTCGTAAGTCAGACCAGTTGTTTGTGTCCTTCTCAGATAATAAATTGGGCCAAACCATCACAAAAGCCACTATCTCAAAATGGATCAGAGATTGCATAGCTCAGGCCTATTCTTCTTCGAATAAGCAACTTACAACATCTATCAAAGCTCATTCTACCAGAGCTATGGCTACTTCTATAGCTTTTCATTCCAAGCTCGCTATATCGGAAATCTGTGCTGCGGCTACTTGGTCCAACCCGCACACTTTCATTTCCCACTACAAATTGGATGTGGCATCTAAAGGACGAGCATCTTTTGGTTCCACGGTACTCAGGAGTGTTTTCCAGTGAGCCACCCAGGATTCAGGTGCTAGGACGCTGTCCCATCATTCAGAATGTAGGCGAGATAGGATCACATAACATCTTTTAGTTATGTACTCACCATAACTTCAGATGTTTGGGATCCATCTCCACATTCCTAATACCCACCCTCCTTCCCCCTGCCTTGGAGATCAGAAGAGATTGAACGGTTTTGAGTTCTACTGTTTTATCTTGTTTCATCTGACGATGTTATATAAGCAGGGCGTGCATGTGTGCATGTATGCGGACAAACTAGATCTGGGGGACTGGTAGTGGTGCATCCTGGGATATAGTAAGCTCAGCCAATAAGAGACTTCGCTCTTTGGCATAAGCGTGCCGAGTCGGAGCCAAGGGATCGGCTCCGAACCCATCATTCAGAATGTAGGCGAGATGGATCCCAAACATCTGAAGTTATGGTGAGTACATAACTAAAAGTTTTCTTCTTCCCTTTTGTAAAGATTCCACCTATTATTTTATTCCCTTAAAATATTCAGTACTTCAGTTACAGCTTGTTTCTTTTGATTTTTTAATAAATCTTTAATATGTATAGGCAATTAAGATCCAGTGCCCCACTGGAATATGGTTTGGTTTCTGAGTTTTTCTACCATTTGTGTATGACACATCTAATTGGTTGTTCATAATTATTTATTTATTTTACATTTGTTTACCGGGAAAAGTCCAACTGGGCAGGATTGCCCATTTTTAGCGGAGACCTGGGGAGAAAATCTCCAAACAATAATACATAGAATTTTTTATAATAAAAACGAAAACAAAGGAAACGTACAAAACATGCAGTATTAAAAAAGTATTAAATACAATAAAAATACAAAGATAAAATAGACAGTAGGTATAGAGAACATACAGTAAATGGAGTATTTGAACAAATTCGTGATTGATGGTGAAGATATATGAAGGTGATAGAAGTATATATACTGTAAAATACAGTACACTGTAAGAGAATGCATCTAAATAGATGAAATAAGAATAAAAAAAATGCCATCTGCTCTAAAGAATAGAAGAGCAACAAAAGGTTAGATAGGAGAATAGGATTTAGTTTAGGAGGATTTGTCAACATTATTCAGAGCAAGTGCATGTACAAGACCATGAGTTATTTAAATGTGACTTAAGAAGGCACTTAAAGTCACGTGTGTTGTGTACTGACCGGATGTTAAGAGGGAGTGCATTCCAGGCTTTAGCTACAGTAGTAGAACAGAGAGAGTCCCCAGAGTTATATTTGCTAATAGTTGCATCAATTAATGCTTTATTGATACTTCTTAGTAGTCAACTGCTTAGTGTAGTGGTAAAGGAGTCCTTGTAGGGCCATGGTAAGTTGGTTAAAAGTAATTAGGTTTGGTAACTCTAGCCAGGATAGCTTTCTAGGGGATTGGCAGTGATGGGTTCTGAATGGTGAATCTGTAGCAACTTTTGCTATTTTGTTGTAGCATATAGTTAGTTTATTTAAGTCTCCTTTATTTAGATTGGTTAGGACAGGGGAGTTATACAAAAAATGGAACGAAAGGTGGGTTCTTACAATAGTAACTTTACTTTCGTATGTTAGGTAATTTTTGCGTCTATAGAGAGTACCTAGCTTTTTGTTCACTTTTGTGATAGTGCTATATGTTTGTTGAATTTCATATTGTAGTCTGATTACTCCTAAAAGTTTAGTATGGGACACGGGTGTGATGGTATTGTCAAAGGAAGTAATTTGAAAAGGTGGAACTGATTCTGCAGCCTTAGTGGGATGGAACAACATTAGCGGAGTTTATTTAGGGTAAGTATTAGTTGCGAGTCATAAAGCCATTTTGCTATTTCTGAGAAGGACTTTTGGGTAAGATGTAGTTTTTGGAGTGTTTGGGCATAGCATGTTATGGTAGAATCATCAGTATATTGGATCAGTTTTGCATGTATTGTGGCTTTGTGCAGGTTGTTAGTAAAAATAGAGAAGAGCAGGGGACCAAGTATAGAGCCTTGAGGTACTCCTAAGTTCATGGCTTGTTGACTGTTTGAGAGGTAATCTTTGAACCAAGATAGTGTTGAGCAGTGCAGTTTCAGATTTGATAGTGCAATTAGTAGTTTGGAATGGGAAACTGTGTCAAATGCTTTGGATAAGTCTAAGAAAATGGAAGAGACAAGATTCCCTATATTACGCTGTTGATTTACAGTGTTGGAGAAACTAATTAAAGCAGTAGTGGTGCTATGGTTTGGGCAGAAACCATGTTGTGTTTTAGAAAGGAGATTATTTTTTAGTAAGTAGTGTTGTGTTTGGGAATGAACGCTTTTCTCAGGGGTTTTAGAGAGGGGGATAAAATGGCAATGGGGCGTTAGTTAGCAAAGTCAGTTGAGTTACCACCTTTTTGAATTGGAATGGTATGACAGATCTTCCAGAGGGGTAGAATATGTTGTTCAACTTTGGACCTGTTTATTAGTATAGATACAGGATAAGAGATTGCTTTAGTAACAATTCTAAGGTATTCACCTAGGAGTCTGTCAGCTGTAAGAGCTATGGGTTTTAGTTTTGTTGGATGTTTATAAATAGTAGTAGTTGGTACTGAATGTAGGGAGACACTTTTTGTTCAAGGGATGGATAATAGTAGCCAATGGCTGTCTTACAGGTCATCATAGCATTGATGGTCAAGTGGCTTTAGTTTGAAAATTTCATGTCACCATTCCACCACAATGTGCTGCATTGTAAGAGCCAATGGGGCACTTTGGGGGGGTTTTCCCCTTTTGTCCACTGTGGCTCAGTTGCAGAGCTGGTGTATATAATCTAATGGGGTGTGGTGGAGCCGCCCACATAGAAGTGCATGGGAACTTGCCCTTGCAAAAAAGTTTTTTTTTGTTTGTTTGTTTTTTAGGATTTTCATAATTCATCTATTGGAAACAAGTGAGATCAACAATCTTGCATTGATTGCTCATAAGTAACCACAGCCAATATGTGAACTTCCTTATTATAAATGTTTTTTTTAATCTTGATACAAATGTGCAAGAACAAAATGAACTTTTCTTTGTGCTCTCTTTTGTTTTATTCTGATTGCTTTGTTTTCTGATATGTAGAATTGTTTCATGTAATTTTTGCTTGTCAAAGTCTTTGTTTTGTTCAAAGCAGTCGTAGCTCCAACACCTTATTGATAATGCTGGCCATGGACCCCCTTGGAACTGTAGACCCCAAGCAGCCATCTAAATTGCTACTATTGTAATCTGCCAGTGACTGTGGCCTTTATTTTTTATCACAATCTGACATCTGAGGTGTACCCCATTGACAGTATGGATATAACTGCTTGGTGGGAGTAAGGGGTACATCTCTGGCCAGAAGTGACTTACCCTCTTTTCATCTGATATTGTAAGTAGTCACTAGTCATGCTTTACATGTCTGTTCTGTATTTGTGTGACTTGGCTGAAATACTTTACTATGGCTACTGTATGTTTGTGTGAAGCAAACTCGAACTATGCCGCTGTGGCCATTATTTTTGTTATAATCAGACATCTGAGGTGTATTCCATCAACTAAGTGACTATAACTGCTGAGTGGGAGTGGGTGGCTCTGTCTTTGTAAGTAATTTGCATTCTTATTGTTTGCACATTTTAGGCAGATTGCTTTGCAGGATTACAGTGTATTTTTGTGAAGAAAATTAGAATACGTTACTATAGCTACTCTGTATCTGTGTGAAACAAGCTTGAAATATGTTATTAATATTATTAGGATTACTATTATGGTTGCTGTTTTACCATAGTCAGTTACTGTTTTACCACTCTCAGACCTCTGGAATGCTCACAGTCAACAGTGTGGCTATAATTGTTAGTTATAGAAGCTGTCTTTATACTGACTTTGCAGTAGTGTTCATTTCTGTAAAGCAAGTTGGAGTACTTTACTGTGGCCATTTTTTTTTTATCCCAGACATGGGATGTACACCCTCAAAGAGGTTGTAATGGCTGGGCATGGACATTAGTGGATTATAATGACAGTATTTCTAGTGGTCTTTTATGGTTAAAGTGTTCTGAAATTGGTAATTTTGTTACTATTGTTAGCAAATTTTGTTTCACTTTTTGCTAGAAAATATGTTCAAGAGTAGCACTACTCATATTTAAAAATAATGCAGCTTAAATTTAGGTCGTGTGACCAAAGTTGGGTATTAATTTTCATGCACTTTTATGGACCTTCTTGTAGTATAGTTTGGTGCTGCTTCACAAAAATAGCATTAATATGCTCCTGCAGAAAGACAGATTTAGAAGTGTATGCAACTACTTTATTTGCTTAACTGGGTAGGCTCATCTAAGCAGAACCCTTTTGGTAAAGTTCCTGGAAAAAATGCTGTACCGGTTTGCTGCATTTGAACATATCAAAGGGAATTTCCATTCATGTTGCAGTTATATGCTTGGAAAACAGATGTACACCTACAGATAGTAAGTAGAAATGCATTTTGGAATTCTGTGTATTATATTGTAAGTGAGAATATTGTTTGCAATGATAGATCATGAGCAAAAAAGCATCAGAAGCCTTTTTTTTTTCTATGACTGCTATGATCCCTACCTAACTCATATTTGACAAAGAGGGGCTTGGTGCTGGCAGTTAGAGTGCAGGTAAGGGTGAGAGTGATGTCCATTACTGACTTTCCCATCCTAGGTGATTGGAGTTGGTAGAGTTTTACTTCTGGAGTACCACCTGGTGGATGACTTAAGTGTTGAAGCTCTAAAATGCTAGGATTGAAGAGCAAATGCTTACCAAGGAGTGTTCATGCACTTTTATCAACAATTGTGGGTGTTTAGTCATGCTGGTGGTGTAGAGGGATAAAGCCCTTGACAATGGCCTAGCCAACCTGGTTTTGATTAGTGGCTTGGGTAACTGATGGAGTAGCAGGGAAGAGATGAGTGTGCCTGACCTGGGGTGTAAGAGTGCTCATTGGCATGCCCTCTATGAGGAGGCATGGTCCAAAAGAGGAGAGTTGCCCTCCGAGCAATCAATGAGCATTGGGGGGCAGAGAAAGGGAGTATGTAAGCATAAAAAAAAATACCTCATATGAAAGTACAGACTAGCTGAGCCACCAGGACCCTATAGGTATTCACAACTGGTCCCCAACAATATCAGATTAAGTCCAAAGGGTAGAAGGATAGCTGGAAGACGTGGCATAGACTTTGGGCATTGGGAGCCAGGCCAGTATACACGAGGTCTGAGAGGACCAAAAAATTACAAAAAAAAGTAGACTCGAGTTGTGGGCATCTGTTACTGTGCACTTGCAGTGAGCTCAGCATAGCAAGGATTATATTACACATTTCAGTCATTTGGGGAGATGGATGTCGGTCAGAATGCTTATGATTTTACCTACCCTCAGAATGCTGACGTAATTGTCATGAGGGAATTGGAACAGGTATGAATGTTACAGATTTCTTCAGTCATGTTATATTAAATTCATCCTTTGTGTCTTGTGTTTTTCCGTTTTTCAGTAAGTGGTCGGCAGATGCTTCAGGGCGCACTCGTGCTATGCCTCACATCAAGACTTACATGCGAGCTTCACCGGATTTCCAGGAGATTGCTTGGTTTCTCGTAACAAGGTAAGCAGATGTCATTGACTGGGATGTATTCCTGTACTAGTTGGTAGTATAGCACATGATTTTTTTTTAAGTGTAGTATTTCACTGCTGTGGTTACAGCTACTTTGGAGAGAGTGCTTAAGAACTTTAAATAAGGAATAAGAAAGTACATAAAAGTACAACAAAGTGAGTTAGAGTAATTTGCTTGTACCACCTGGTCATGAATTGCAGTGCATGCCATAATGTGTCATTGTGTAGTCCATATTGTTTTCCCTACTACCTTGCTGGTATGCTGTGTTTTATGCCCTGATCTAATTTAGATGTGATGCACAAGGGATTATTAAAAGAAGCTGTCTTCAGTTTACGTTTTATTGTGGTTCATGACCGAATTCCTTTGAATTTTCATTATGAGGCAGTGCTAGTGCCTGTGCTTGTCCTGCGCCCTGTGGTGTTTTCTGCTGAGTGCCTATATATGGACTTCATGCGCTCATATGCAGTCGTGAAAAAAACAGTGGATTCTTCCAACCAAAACTGAGAAGGAGGACATTAGTGCATTTAGATTTTGAAGCTGTCCTTATGTTGTGAGGCAGTAGTATTCATTTTATTCATTTTCAAGCACTGGTCACTGACATTAGAGATAGGAATCCTCCCATTAAGATAAGTAGTTAGCCTTCTCTGGAATTCATTTTAGTTATTTTATTTATTTATTTATTTTTTGAAAGGGATAATAGTCTGATCTGACTTTGGACATATTTAGGCACTGCATAGGCCAGAGGCACTAAATAAAGTGCATATTTTCAAAGTGCATGCAGAATTCTAAACATAGTTAGTAGCACAAACATCAGATGGGTTAGGCCGGGGAGGGTGAGTTTGACCTGCCACCCTCACTGAGAAAGAGGTTACTTGGGCCCATAGCCCTGGAGACACCTAGCATTGACTGGGTTTTAACAAGGGTCCAGAGTAGAGCTGTTTGGAAATGGAGTGAGAGGTTTATACAGGAGCATACATGCCTCTTCCTCCTGACCAGGCAGCAGTTGAGTGATCAAGCAAGCTGTAGGAGGAATGGGTATGCCACTTCTTGGGACCTGAAGTTGGCCTGCTCCTAACCTCCTGATTGTTGCCGGAGAGAGAGAACAAATTGGCTGGTTTGGCTTCTCAGTCACAAACAAATGGGCTGTATGGCTCTAACTTAGGGAGGGAATGTATGGCTTTTGCCTCCCAGTGGAATAAATGGACCGATTTGATGCATGTAGAGGAATCTTCAGACAGGTCTTGGTGAGGTGAGGGTAGGGGAAATTCTGAGCATGGTTTCAAATGTTAAATTCCCATTTACAAAGCACTATGTGTTTTTATTTTTTATTTACTAGATAAATGAACTAGACTGTTAAAGTAAAATTTCAGCCATGACCTACTTGGAGACATTGTGCATATGTATTATAGGAGCATATTAGTAAGATGTTATGTTATTTTCAAGGCAGTACATTTCAATATATGTCTGGAAACACTGTAATAGGAAAGTCTCTAGGAAAGGCCATTGTACAAGAGAAACTACAGTGGTAGTTTACAAGAAGGTGCACACTTAAAATCAGAAAATATGTAGTGCATTTAATAGTAGATAGTATATAGAAAACAGTGCTCATTATGTTAAGACACGTGGGCCAGTGCCCATGTAGAATACATGTCACGACTGGTTGAGTGTGGTACATATTTGGAATACCAGGCTGTTGAGATCTTACCTCCAGGAAGAGAGAATTAAAATGAAAATTGCAAGCATAGGCCATCATAAGGCTGTCACTTGACATGAAATGATCTGAGTAAAGCATATCACATGCACTCAATGTACAGATGATATGAAGTGACCAGATGACTAGAGCAAGTTATACAACTACAGTACAAAGACAGATAAAGGAAAAACAAATGCATGGAAAATATGAAATTGTCAAAGTGGGAATGGTCTTGGAAACTTGCAAGCATTAAAACTAGGCTGTGAATGTAAGGTTAAACACGTTCAAGACAAGAACAGATCTGCAAGTTAAATTAGGTGACAAGGTAATGGTGGTTAATGTATGTAGACTGTACACTACCTTTTAAATGTGCCTGAAGTGTGGATTTTATGTCTGTCACATTTCTCATATTTGCCGGTATTTTCCTTGTGACAGGTTAAAATCCTGCAAATGTATGATTACGAATGTGTGCTTTGATAGCCTGATTAGCAGATCTGTTCCATTGTTTGTAAAAATGCAAGGAGAATTTCGTATATTAAAGTAAGCATATATAAAATAAGCTGAGGGGGTACTGAATTATTGTGCTTTTTAAAGTTAGAATTTAGAATGTATTTAAATGTTTGGATCGGAGTGTTTATTTTTGTTACTCTTTTTGCATTTAAAATGTTATACTTCCTCTGTCCTTGTTTGTGCTTAAATAAAATCTAAAACTTTGTAACCTTAAAAGTTATTGCTCCATAGAAGCACTTCCACGGTCTTCCTTCTGTCTAATAAGCTCTGTGTTAATAGCTGTCATGTTCTGCCTTTTTTCCGTAGATTTTTGTGAGTGTTCATTTTTAGTGTGGATCTTAATTTTAAGTCAAACTTTGTAGGATATGCTGCACAGCTGTTTCACCTACATCATTTTCATGGACATCTCTTTCCATGATGTATTTGATCTCAACTGCCATGTTTGATCTCACATTTTTCTTATTATTTTAACAGATAATTTGTTTCATCTTCTTTCATGACAATCTTGCCTGTAACTGAGTTTTGCATTGCTGTCCTTTTCCAAACAGGTTTAACCAAACTGAGTTCTAAGTCATGGTGTTTTGTACAAGAAGTAACTGCTACATTGATACTTATGACTGTCATTTTAGTGTAGTGCCCATCTTTCTTTTAGTTGTGATTTTATGTTCATTATTTGCCTGGCAGGCTTTATAGTATCTAACTGTCCATGATAGCCTTTTGATATCAGAATCCAGTTAAATAGTGATTACACTCTTGTGAACCGTGCAGCACCTACTGTTGCTGAAAAGGGGCTACCGTAGCTACCACATCACACAAGCAGTCGAAGCAATCTTATTTTACTGGGAAGCCAAATTCTATGAGGAAGCTGTGTTTATTCCTACTATGGATGCATTAAATTATGTAAGGTAGGACTATCCAGTAAAAAAAAAAAAAAAAAGCATATATGTTTGTAGTTATACAAACAACAGTGATTGTGTCTCTGTGTTTCACTCACTCTTTCCCGTTTACACACCATGTTGTACATCAGGTTCTGGGATACTCTGTCTCTCTCTCTTTCCCGTTTACACACCATGTGGTACATCGGGCAACGAGCGCCTTTCAGCACTCGTTTCTGTAGCAGTTACGGGTTTTACAGGCTCAGGTTGCTAGCCCAAGACTTAACCCTCCTCAGAGGGTGCATTGCACACACTCGCACCTAGGGCCAATTTAGAGTGTGAAATCCGTCTACTCCATGTCTTTGGAATGTGGGAGGAAACCGAAACAGCCAGTGGAAAGCTCACTCAAATGCAGGGAGGACATACAGACTCTGCACAGAAGGCACCCCAGCCGAGAATTGAACCGGAGAATCTCTTGCTGTGAAGCGACAATGCTAACTGCTACACCACTGCACTGCCCAAACAACATTGCTTATATTAACATTATATGACACTGAATAAGGAGTATTGTAGGAGTGGAATTGTCAAATTTATAAATCGTCTGAATGTGAAAAGAAAGCTTCTTAATTTTACTAAATCTATTAAAGCATAGTATGCATGCTCAGTGTAGTAAATGCGTGAACATTACTGTCCATGACTTGTTTTAGTGGTGATTTGTTTTGCTGGCGGTGATAAACTAGGAAGTATTTTCTTTAGCACAAATTATGCAGTATGCATAAAGTTTTAATTGAGTATAAACTGTTAAGTTGTTTGCAAACTGATAGATTGTCAGATCTGTAGTTATTTTATTGCTGGACTATGTGTATTGCATAAGTGAATGCATTAAGTTTATGCACTTCATATGTTCTGATGTAGCTATATCCTTTTTCACCAACATCATTGTCTGTGCAGTGGCTCTTTTGTGGAAATGTATATGAGGAGGGAGTTGCTGACACTCCCATCAATTGCCTGTCTAGTTCCGATGCCAGCCTCCCTTACAAGCAGCATTATAGAAAATATGACTTACATAAAGTGTAAATTACTAATAAATTCTAACAGAATAAATAAAATAAGTAGCAAATGCCATTAACTCAAATGACTCCATCATAGCAAGGTTTTGTTGTTTCATGATACATGTCCATCATATTGATCATTGCTGCAGTAGCTTTAGCCTTAGTTATATGGGTTATATCCTGTATCGGTTACAACAGCCGGCCAGCTTCCAAAGCTCCAGGGCACCTTCCATGTGCATAAAAACTTTCAGTCAGCTCAACCTGAGCTGACTAAAAAGACAAGTTTGGGTTTCAAACCCCCTCAGACCTTTTTCAGCCCCTGAAGAGTACGATCCTCTGATGTTTTCAAGGATCGACTTTCGGCTTGTGCTATTCCTTTGCTGGGCAGAGAAGTTCCCTTTGGGAAAAAAATTCCATTTTAAAAAGTTGTTTGCTTAGTAACACTTTCCTGTTCAGGAAAGGTATTTTAAAGTTAGGAGTTTGTGTTGTAACAGACTGTCATGAGACTGTATTTACTTTTAAATGAGAGCACTCTTTTTTATTTTAGTTTAAAAGTTGTTTAAAAGTAATTGAAAACCTTTTTTTCTGTGGAGAAATTGTGTTCATTTTACTTTTTGGGACTGGCAAAGTGCATTAAGGTGCTTTTTTACTTTGTTTTATGTGACAAAACGTGGCTTTTAATGACTTACAAGTTTTACTGGCCTTTGCTGCTGCTTTTCCCCAGGAACGATGAAGCATCTTTGGCTTGACAATGTAACAGACTGTTAGTCCCATGGACAGTCCTTCTTTTGGCCACAAAATGAAAACGTTAAGCAAACAGCTTTTGCCACGCCAGCATTCTAGCAATTTGCCTCAGCCACAGGTGGATGACTCTGCTGTGGCCATTAGTCGTGCCTCAGACCACTTATCTTTTACCCCACAACCATTTGGGTGAATCACCTTCAACCGCCATGGACCAGGCATTAGCCATTTCCTCTGTGACTGTTGGGGTGCCATCAGTGGGCAAGGGCAAACCATTCTTGTGAGTCCTGTAAGACAGAACAGTGAAGGCTTCCCTGTTTAGTTAGAATGTTGTGCCCATCCCAGTTTATTGGGTCTGGCTCAAGGTTTAAGTCAGGGTATTGATTCTTCTTATAAATTAATTTCTCATAAAAGGAGGAGAGATACCTTTTTCCTGAAGAGATTCATAGGATAGGATCATAGGAGGTTACTAGGACTAATGACCCTGGGGCCTTTACGAACCTATCCAAGAGTTTATCCCCAAAGAAGAAACCTCAGTCAGCACCTGTCACCCCTGTCAGTGAGGGACACAGATGGAACCCCCGGGACAGATTTGTGGTTTCCCATCCACTTGTCAAGATTGTGCTTGAAGAAGGTCAGTGAGGTACTCTGTTTGACATGTATGGGAAGTCTATTCCAGAGACTGGGCAGCCTCTGGGAGACAAACCTGTCTCTCCAGCAGGTTTTGTTGATGTTGCATATTAGATTTAGGCCTTTCAAGCAGGTAATGCATGAGGAGTTAGACTTATGGATATGGAGCATATCTAGTAGGGCAGGGTCCGATATTGCCTTGTAAGCGAGACACAGGTCACCGCTGAGCAATCTGCATGATACTGAGTAGAATTATAGTGATTTGAGCCTCTCTACATAGGACAGGTGTTGGAGGCCATGGATTATTTTTGTAAGGTATTTCTGTGGCCTTTCAACTTGGTGCAGGTGTTTGGAGAGGTACATACCAAAAGGGGCATGGTACTCAATTATTGGCCTAATGAGGGAGGAGTACAGAGAGGTAATAACTTACTTTTTTCTGGATGCAATCCCTTTACTTATTAGTTGAACCAAGTAAAAGGCTTTTCTGACCACTGCTGCTACTTAGTGGTTGAATGTGAGATTGTTGTCAACCTGAGTACCCAGGTCACTCACCACAGGTTGTAAGCTTAGGGGGTTGCCGTGGATGTGGTTATCAGTAGGGGTCATGTTTTTGCAGAATGGTATGATAATACATTTGTTTGCATTTAACTTAAGGCAGTGACAGCGACCAATTTACAGTCATCCACAAACTTGGTCGGACACAGGGCTTTTGTCTTTGCCTGGACCTCTGAGAAGTAGATGCCAAGTAGTAGGAGTTGACAGATCCCTGGGTGACAGGTATGCTGTCAGAGATGGATGTGCCTATTTTGACCTTGTGAGTCCTATCAGTGAGCCAGTTGGCCACCCACCTAATGAGATAGGGATTTACAGCAAGTTGTATTAGCTTTTCGATGTTGCCTGAGTGGGGGATTGTGTCAAAGACCTTGGCTAAGTCAAGGAAAGCTGTATATACTGACGCTCCCTCATCCAGGGCCTTGGTGATAGTCTCAAAGAAGTCAACCAGGTTCAACAGGCAAGATCTACCCTTGACAAATCTGAACTGGGTTGGGTCAAGTGCTTGGAGATTGCCTATGTCCCTGTTTATGAGCTCCATAATAATAGGCTCCATGGCTTTACAGATCAGACTTGTCAAGCTAATGGGGCGATAGTTTCCAGCATCAGTAGTGGCATCACATTTGTGCAAGGGGATGGCAATGGCAGTTCTCCACTCTGCTGGAATGCAGCCTGTACTTAGGCTGTGGTTGAATTGGGTGCTCAATGACGAAGCTAGTTCTTGCTGGAGATGGTGCAGAACACAGCCTGGGATACTATCTGGTCCCATGGAAGCTGTATTCTTTGACTTGGATAGGGCCTTTGACACTTGATCTATGGAGATGTGAGGTGTGGGACAAATATCGGAGATGTCAAATGGGCCTTTATGGGGGGTGAAGTTTGCACTGAACCTATCTGCTAGCAGGTTGACTAATTCAACAGGATCAGTGGAAGTGGTACTGTTCAGTACTAATTCGGAAGAAACCTGGGCTTTGCCATAGAGAGTCCTGATGTAATTGGAGTAGGCTTTGTGGTTTCACTTTGTTTCAGAGGCTAGTTTCAAGTCATAATTAACTTTGGAGGTTTTCACTAGTGATGTTATTTGCTTGTTGAGGCTGAGGAGGGAGTTTTTCCAGTTAGAAATGTGTTCCTTTTTACTCTTGGACAACAGTTTCTTCCTTTTGTTGTAATGCCTGATGATAGAGGATGTCCACCAGACAGGTTTGTGTTTCCTTGAGGAGCAGGTTTTAGTTCTGTTGAGTGTGGCTGAGTCCATGCAGTTGTACAGGTGCTTGTATACTGCATTGACATACTGCTCATCATAGTTGTCTGCATCCTCTGAGGCGGGTGGTGGTTGTAGTCAGCTTTTGAGATTTTTTTAGCCTGGTTATAGCTGGGGGGGGGGGGTGTTGAGTGGGACAGAAACTTCAAATGAGACAGACTGATGATCTGATCTCACCAGGGAAGAACATTACTATGGGAGTGGTGCAGCGGTCACCCATGTTGGTGATATCCAAGTTCAGAATGTTATCTCCATTTGTGGGGGATGAAACGAGCTGTGGTCTAGTGCGATACAACTGATGAAGTCAAAAAGTCATTGGGTGAGTGCATTAGCGCAGAAATAGTTCACCCAGTCTATGGTGGAGTAGTTGGTCACCAAGGATCAGGGTGTTAGGGGGTACTTTGATGGAGTCTATGAATATGGACAAGAAGATGAAGGGACATACTGTATCAGAAATATTTGGTGAGCAAATGGCTATAAGTAAGGAAGAATTCTGTTCAATGACCTGTTTCCAGTGATAAAAGGGATACTGCCAGTTTTGCAGCTGTTACTTCTGAGAACTCAAATGCTGGTGGCAACTCTGTGAATGTACACTTTCAAGCTACAGCAACTGGTCCACTTGCTCCCTCTCCCCCTCCCCCTTCTTCAACTTTCGGAGGAGAAAGTTTACCAGCAGCAGTAACTCTGACAAGTGGAAACATACCCAATATTATTCGGTCAGCAAAAATCAATAATTTACTTGGTATGGATCATTTTTTACACATGAGCCTACCAGCACATTTTCCTACCAAAAAGAAGAGATCACTCACAGAGCAGAGGTAGGCAGGTTTGAAAAAGGACATTGATGGCTGGGCAGCTGGATCTTGGTCCAGCCATACAGAGAAAGATTCCACGGACTTAATTGTGAGTATATCCACTATTATTCTAACAAGTGAACAAATGACAAGTATTAGGCAAGAGCCTATCTTTTATTTTTTCCAAAGGCTCTTTGTGTGACGTACTTACTGATTTGAGATTGTGTGGAGTATTTCTTTAAAACTGATGTATGGCTTAAACTTCAGTGTTCAGAGTGACGTTTTTAGGAGGCCTATTTAGTTTGTCCCAGTGAATCCACAGCTGATTGAGACTTTTTTAAAACTCTCTGAACAAGACATATTTAAGTTGTTGCGAAGTAAACATTGTAGGGACTTTTTTATCCTTACTGAAACACAGTTTAAGGCCCTTATAGATTTAAATTTGATTGAACATGTGTATATTAGACCTGCTGACAAAGAGGATGCCATAGTTGTGATGGACAACTCTAGGTGCATATAAGCATGTGTAATATGCTATCTGATAGTTTTACGTATGCCGTTTGCTCTAAATCTGACATTGATAAGTTATGAAGAATTTGCTCTAATCTACATGATTTGTTCATGGAAGGTAACATTACTAAGGAATTGTTTGAATATTTTCTAATTGAATATCCTACCATTCCTGTTTTACATGGCCTCCCCAATATTCATAAATCCCTGGAAAACCCTCTGATGAGGCCTGTTGTCTTTGGCCGTGGTTGGGCAACTGAACCCTTATCTATTTATATTGAAAAGCAACTGCGACCAGTATTAGATAACACTGTTCGTAGAGATACTAAGCACTTCTTAACATCTTTATTTGAGCAGACCAGTACCAACAGCAGTGATAATTGTCTGCTGGTTACAGTGGATGTGGTATCACTTTTCATAGTCATACCCAATGACACAGGGATTGAATTTGTTACTCTGTTTCTGTCTAAATATTCTGATTACAGTGCAGGGCATATTTATCTTATAAGCATACAATTTGATTTGATTTTGAGCAACAATGTTTTTATTTTTAATGATCATCTGTACAAGTAGAGGGTGGGTGTAGCGATGGGCACACCTTGTACCAATAACTATGCAAACCTAGTGCTAGTTTATTGGGATACTCTATGTCTTTAATGAGAGCAATCTTTTTAAACAGTGTATTCCATACTATGCCACGTTCATGGATGATATATTTTTTGTATGGGCAGGTTCTGTTTTTATGCTGCATGATTGTGTTGCATACCTGCTATGATGCCCGTGCACTAGCCCAGCAATCAAGGAGCCTCAATCCTCACCACTAACACCAGTGAGGGGCTTCCATATAGGGAAGGGATAATAAATACACACACAGTAAAGTACAGTTTCCCTTAAGAGCACACAGAGATCACAGTCAGTCTGGGGCTGGTTTATCCCTTTCTCTCCAGATCCCCAATAAGACTCCCCACTGGCACAGCTATAGGGTCCAGATCTCAGCCTAGTGGGCAAGCTAAAACCTCCAGCACCCTCTCTGTCCAACCAGTCCTTCGTGTCCCTGCCCAAGTAGCTGACACACACACACACACACACACACACACACACACACACACACACACACACACACACACACACACACACACACACACACACACACACACACACACTTTGAGATAAGAGTTATATACAACCACACAGATACTCCTGGGGAAGGCTGGCACAGGTTCTCCAGCTGTGCCCCTTTTACCCAGACTATACGGTAGTACCACTTACCACCACCCACTAATATTTATCTACTAAAAGGCCCTTATGAAATGGTGTCCCATTATACTGTGCAATATTGTTATCCAAATGGTAAGTGCAACTGTGAACAGTCAAGGCTTATTGGAGCGGCTTAGCCAGTATCAATATATACATGCAATATACTCTAGAGCTTAAATTATCTCTGCACAAAACAGCCAGAGTTGAAAGGTTTAAAGATATTTAATAATAAATGATAAAAACACAAGACAATGCTTCTTACTATACAGTGCTAGTCAGGCGTTCCGAGATCACAGAGAAATTATTAAACTAATACAGTAGAAAAGTTCTGACATCAGTACAGAAAAAAACTAATCTAATCTTCCTATTTCCTAGCTATATCTAAGAGAAAAGACAGTTGTAAAATAAACTTGCATAAAGAACACAGCCAGAGTGCTGGTGAGTTGGATGTTCTCAAGACAAATGCTAAATTCCCTCATTTTTTCTGTCCTTAAATTGATAACACAGTACCACTGATTCATTTCAAACTACATCATTTCTTTCTGGTTCCCAGGCTAACAGAAACTCCGAGGTTAATAGCTGTTCTGATCTTGCAGCTGGTCAGGAAGCTAAAGCAATAAAATAAATTATACATGTAAATTCTAGCCATTAACTCTGACCTCAAAACAATAGGCAGAATGCTTCCTTCTAGACATCTCTGCTCCGAGTTTTAGATCAAAGATTTTCACAATACTTGACTTATCAGGTTTCTAACAGCAGAGTGCACTGTTACTTTTTTTCAGTTCAACATCCAATACAGTCTTTTCACATTTAAGAGAACAACCCTGTGGCTTACATTAATATTTACAAATGACAGAATTATCTACAAAATTCTATCTAGCTAGGCTGGCAGCCTTCACCTATCTTCACAACTGCAACAGACAATCAGATTTCTATGATTTACCCCATAAGTTCTCTGTTGAGAATATTGAGTTTTTAGATTTTGAAATCATCACAAAACTGAATGGTTTAGACATTTATACGTAGGCAGTGTATGCACCCACAGCATATTCCCAGGAATGTCTTGAAAATACAGTTCCTTAGCTATGCCAGGCTTAATGAAGATGAATGTATGGTATCTACTTTTGATGAGCTGGTGAATGATTTTTAGCAGTAGGGGATGCCTAAATCTTGCGATAGATGTAGTATGATAAGGGGCTCTATCTAATAGGAGTGCCCAGTCCAAACCATATTTCTCTCATCAAGATCCAGAGGCTAAGAGTTGTAGGGTTTCACAAGGAGACACTCTGAGAATGAGCATTACCTTCTCAAATGATGTTAGCTCTGTCTGTGAAATTACTAAAAAACACTGGTATGTCCTTATATGTGTTGATAGAAACAAAACTGTTTTAGGTGAGGCTCCTAAATTTTGTTTTCAGAACAATATTTTGAGAAAAACGTGCTATAAACATGTTCAGATGAAGGCAAGGATTACAAATAAAATAGGAACTCACCCTTGTAGAGACTGTAATATGTCTCAGTTTATTGAAACTATAGATAGTTGTGAGCATCCTGAGACTAAGCAGGTTTACAAATTCAATTTCCTTGCAAATTATAAGAGCTGTAATCTTGTTTATTTAGTTTGCTGCACTGCTGCACTATTTATAAAAGTTTTTATGTTAGCAAAACTAACATAGCTTTGAAAGACCATGTATGTGAACGCATTTATGATGTGCCTAGAAAAGATGAAAGAAATGTGCTGTCAAAACATATTTTAGTTGCTGGAAGAACTCCTAGGTTTAAGTTTATTGTGCTACAACTTTTTAATGTCAGCATTAGAGGTGGTGATGTCAGCCCTAAAACAGAATGTATTCAAACTAAATGGATTTTAGAATTACAAAGTGACAGAGGGAAGGGTTTAAATGACTATTCCTTTAAGACCACTGGTTAGGTCATGTGACCTTAAGAGGTAGACCTGCAACTGTGTGTATTTAAGTTGAATTCAAGGTTCCCTATTCTATCATCGAAGACGCAAAATCTCGAATGCTTCTTCATCAAACTGAAAATAAAGAAAATTTAAAAGAGCAAAAGGGCATATAAGTGATTTCTTCCTCTGGGAAAGAAATCTCTTGGCCGCCTCCGTTACTTTGCCATTATCCCTACTATAGTGCGATCTCGGAGTTGGTATATTTAGTTAGGGGTGGAGTGGGGGGTGAAGCCCCCCACTTTGTTTTGTTTGTAGTGTTTTTTTTATTGGACCAAGTAATTTATTTCACAGGGAAAGAAATCGCTTGTATGCCCTTTCACTCTTTTAAATATTTGTTGTTTTCAGTTCGATGAAGACGCATTTGAGATTTTGAATCTTCGATGATATAATAGGAACCTGAATTCTATGCCTGTTTTATTAGATCTGAAGAAGCAACTGGATAGATGTGAAAGCGCTTATCTTTTTCTTGGATGTTTTTAACATTTTTATGTTTTATTCTACATTTGTTATGCTCTTTTATTAAACTTTGGAACTGCTACTTCTTTGGATTAAACCGTGTTGACTGGTTATTCTTATACTTGGGCTGTAAGTAAGGAAATGATTCGTTTGAGCTGGCATACAGGATGTAAACTGCCTAGACATAGTATGGCTTTATTAAGTTTAATTTTGTTGGCTGTCAGAAAAGCAGTTACTAGAACATAGAAATCAAAGTGTAGATCAACTGTATTTGAGGTATTGAATAATATAAAAGAGATAAAAGAACTGGAAAAGGGTAGGAGCAAATTACATAGAAGCAAATGGAAATTGTGGGAACAATACATGCACAATAATGTGAGGTTCAAGGGAAGGCAGGAATTCAGCAGTTTTTTTTTTGTAATGTTGGACTGTTGATAAAAACAAAGAAAATGTATATGATGTATATTGTATGTAAATGTTAAAATGTTTTTTTTTTCTTGTTAATGTATGTTAACTATGTCTTAAGTGATCATTTAAGAAAGGTGTTTTTGAAAAAGAAGATGAAGGGATAGAAACAGGATTTTTCCCCTGATTTCTGATTCAGACTCTGAGGAGAACTCAGTTTCTGATTCTCTGTCTGGGAGTTTCTTTTTCTTTGAAACTATTTCCAGAATGTGCCAGTGTTTCAAGCGAAAACGCTGAGGTTTCTCAGTCCCTCACAAAATTAGAGAAGGAATTTCCAGAACTTTTCTCCCATTCCATCAATTTTGTCAACTGTAGAGTGAGTCTGTGACTGCTTGCAATTTTCCTGATAGAAAGCTGCCCCTAAAAAAGGTAGAAAGGATGTATGACATTCTTCAGTCTTTTAGGTTTTTATACAGTATTCCCAAAGGTAACCCAACAGCTGTAACTTTAGTTAACCCTACTATTGCTATACATTTAGCTAAATCCGGTTCTACTCTTTCTGATAAGGATAGGAAAATTGTTGATAAGTATGGGAGAAAAGTATATGCTTCTACAACTTTGATTTTCTGAATTTTGAATTGTAAGTGTCATATGTTTGTTCTAATTGTGAAAGTATGAGGAATGCTTTGTCTGCAGTTTCTTCTTTTGAGGAAAAATCTGCATTAAATAATTTAGGTACTTCTGTTGTACAAGTCACTGCTCATTGTTTTCAGTGTGTGTATGTCTCTGTTGGTACTTCTTCCAGGGCTATGGCCACTGGTACTGTTCTGACAGCGTTTGTCTGACTGCATTCTCAGAACCTGCCGGATGATGTTAAAATTTAGATTTTAAATTCTTCTTTGGATAGAGATTTAGTTTTGGGCCCCTCTGCTTCAGAAGTGATGAAAGGGTAAGTTGATTCAGCTAATCTCTTTTGCAACCCTCCTTTTCCAATTTTTCTATGGGATTTTATAACCCCTCATCCAGTTTTAGCAAAAAAACTGTCTCAACAAAATGCAGGTAAATAGATGCTTAAGAAGAGGGTTCCAGAAATATTTCTACAACCTTCCAAAACCAAGGACAGACTTCAGACCTGAATGACTATTTAAGGGGTCTTGCCCCCCTCAACATGTCTCCACATTGGGTACTCCTCATTTAATGCATTGTTGTGTCAAAATGTATTTGAAAGGGGTTTTGTATAAGAGGCCTCCAAGAAAAGCAGTGCTACCTCCTCGGGATCATAATTTTGAGTTAGAAAAGCTAACACTTGATCCGGTTAAACCAGCTAACCTTGGCTGACTTCAGGTTTGTAATATGGAAAACAGTTTTATTTATTGCTCTGAACTCTGCAAAAAAAGGGTATCTGAGTTGCAAGCTTTTATAGTGAGTCAACCCTATCTTATTTTTCAGATAGACAGGGTTTCCTTTGAAAACTAATCCTTCTTATTTGCTAAATACATATTCAAGTTTACTTTAAGCCAAACTATCTAGCTGTAATTTTTTCTTTCCTGAACCTAAAATGATGGAGAGAGTATACTCCATACCTTGGATGCCCACAGCCAACTTGGGTACTATCTTGACAGAACTAAATCTTTCAGATCTTTGGCTCAGGTGTTCATTTCCTGTGAAAGTGAAAAGAATGAACAACCTGTGTCAAAACGGGCATTTTGAAATGGTTGTCTAAGGCTATTACCTTTTGTTATACTCACTATATACAGACAGTTCCAGGCAGGGTCAAGTTCCGCTCCCCCAGGGCCTAGGTTTCATCTATGGCTTTTTGGAAAGGGTTAGATTCTGAAAGTATTCTGGAAATATAAGTTTGGTCCTCTGTACATATTTTTACAAAACACTATAAGATTGATTCCTTCTCTAGGTCCATATCAATTTGTGATAGGACCATTTTCCAGGGGGTGTCCTGGACTCTTTTTTTTTTTTTTTTCTAACTCCCAAATGTAGTTAGCTAAGGTAATCTACCCATATAGCGAAGGCTACTGCAGCAGTAATCAATATGACGAACATAGTGCAATTGTGTAAGTAAAACTTAGCATAATAATAGATGTCTGAATGTTCACTTTTGCAGTATTCGCTCCCTCCCTCCATACCCCTTGTTGTTGGTGTGTTTTTTTATGCCAGGAAGTGGATATCGTTTTTTGTTGTTCCTAACATTGTCTTTTCAGGGCTCAGCCTCCCTTTCTTTCTCTATTGGCATGACACCTCTGAAGGCACCCAAACTTGTCTTTTAGTCATTTCAGCTGACGATGACTGATGGTTTGGATGAAAGGAAGGAGCCCTGAAGCTTTGGAATATGTCCATCTGTTATATCCTTGTCAGGAGATAACCCATTTAACTAAGGTTACTGCAGTAGCAGTCATTTGAACATCTACTGTTATGGTAATTCTAACTTGTACAACTGTATTTTCCTCAGTCTTTCAGGTTTGCATACATTGTTCCCAGATCTGACCTAGCAGCTATTTCTGTAGTAAATCCAGATACCGCCAAGCACTTTAATTCTAATTCTTCTCTTCCTGATAAGGATGGCAAAGCTTTTGATAACATTTTTTTTGGGGGTGGGGGGTGTATGATTCTACAGCTTTGATTGTTTAGTATTCTACTGTCAGGTTTACATGTTAAGTTTATCCTGAGAAATGTTTTGGCTCCTCTTACAAGGAAAACTCTGCATTCTATTGTTTCATTTCTCCTGTTTCTCAAGTCACTACTCATTGCTTAAAACATGTTTATGACTCTGTAGATACTAATTCCAGGGCTGCTGCCAATTGGACTGTTTTAAGGTTTGCCTGGCTGTGTTCTCAGAACCTCCCAGATGTCAAAAATGACATTTTGAATTCTGCCTTTGATAGCGATTTAATTTTTTGCACCCTCTGCTGCAGAGATTATCAAGAGGTATGATGAAAGAGGTATGCTGATTCAGGGAATCTGTCAGATATTTCAGCACTACTCCTATAAATTCTGCAAGGGATCCTCTGCTCCCTCATCTAACTTTGTCAAGAAACGAAGTGTCTCAGCAGAATGCTGGTGGACAGGCATTTAAGAGCAACATCAGAGAGATTTCCAAAGGAAAGAAGGAACCCATTAGAACAAAGGACAGTCAGATAAATCAGAATGACTATATAAGGGACCTTGTCCTCCACCCAAACACACTATCAGTCCTTTATCACTTCCAGAGAGTCAGAATCTCCATTCCTGTCTTTGACAAGACTTTTTTTGGACAATTGGGTGCTAAATGTGATCTATCTAGGGAAATAATTCTTCTTTCCCCCTGTCTTGCATCATATGCTGTCTCAGAGGGGTAGTAGAAGCTGTGCTTCCTCCTCACGTAGAGGAAGAATTTTAATTAAGAATGTTTTTAGTACCAAAGAAAGAAAACTCTTGAATACCAAGTCTGGGTTTTTCTATCCTGAATCGGTTTGTAATAGCGCCCACATTCAAAATGCTTTACCCCTTACCCTTTTACTTCATTTATGTTGTATAGTAACCTTAGATTTAAAAGATGCATATCATCACATTCCTAGTCATCCAAATTTCAGGCTTTTTTTAAAGGTTTTGTGTATCTGGATCACATTTGTCCTCTGCCCTACCCTTTGGCCTTATCCACTGCTCCAAGGGTGTTCATAAAGTGTTTTACTCCTGTGATAGCCCATTGCAGGCTACAATGGTATACACAGTTTTCAGTATTTAGATGATTTTCTTATTTTGTAGAGTATTTTTTGAAGTGTCAAGAATCTCTTTCCTGGGTAAGTGATCTCCTACACAGGCTATGGTTCCAAGAGAACATTCAAAAGCCTTTTCTAATTCTACCTCACAGGATTGTTTTTCTGGGGTGTCCGCTATACACCTAAGTACAATGTGCTTTTCTTCCACAGGAAAAATAGATTTATATTTAGAGCTATTCCAGGGATTTTCCAGTCAGATGTCCATCACAGTGAGTGAATACCTTAGGATTTTGTATCTCACGACTTCCATGATTCTCATGACACCTATTGCAAGACTCCACATGAGAAAGAAACAATGTTCTCAAACCTCTTTGGTTCCAGCATCAACACCTATTGTCTTTTCGAATTCCAGTTCTACGATTTGTGTAAAAGAAAGTTAGTTGGTAGCGACATCAGGTCTTTCTGATACCTTGTCTCATATTCTCCTCTCCTGCTTCAAGGCTGTCGGTCACACCAGATGTCTCAGAGTTTGCATGGGGAGCAGTGTCAGTTGTTATGTAAGTGCAGGATCTTTGGGTCAAGAAAGACAGACCAAAAGACACACATAAGTGAGACTGTAGCTGGTATAAATCTTCTCAACTCTCTGAATCGTTTTTGTTTCTCAGGACCTGTTTAAGGGTTTATAGACAATATCAGAATGGTGTGGTACATAAACAAGCCAGAGGAACCAGATCTTACGCCCTATACAGACTAACCATATTAACATGGGATGCAGCTTTACAGCACAATCTCACTTTACAGGCATCTTACTTTGTGTTAAAGCAAAACTGCGTGGCAGACAAGCTGAGAAGGACTAAGGCAGACCCCCGGGAATAGAAACTGATTCACAGGGTCTTCCAAGATTTGATCCATCTGTGTGAAATTCCTTAAGTAAATGTTTTTGCTTTCCCTCTAAACAGTCAGCTGTCAAAATTCTCTTCCAGGATCCCATGCAAGAAAGCTTGGAAGACAAACACCTTTTCTTTTCCTTGGACAGGAATGTGCCTTTGTGCTTTTCTACCTTTTCCAATGATTTCCATGGTGGTACCTAAGATTCAGAAGAACCCTCCAAAGATTATTGTGGTGTCTCCCTTCAGACTCAGATAACAGTGGTTTTCTCTTTTGGAATTAGCCAGTGGCAGTTACCACAAGCTTACTCACAGGCTGGATTTACTCACATAAACAAAGGGTGTTTAATACAGCCCGACCCAAACAGCTTCAACTGACTGGCTTGATGATAGGGTCTTAAAATTTTTTGGCACCCATTTTCTGAGGACATGCAGCAGGTATTAATGCAGGCATGAATACATTCTACTAGAAGTCATATGTTAGTACTGACAAGCTTGCTGCTTTGCAGCCTGAGTATGCTGACTCTGGAATTAAAGTTTGTCGCTTAGGAAACAGCTTTCATGGTGGCCATCTGGTGCATCACAAGGATCTGTTGGCCATTAATATTAGCTCCCATTTTCTCCTGGGAGTGTTTTTGGAGTTTTCATAGGATCATAGTTGGTTACTAGGCTAACAGCCCTAGGGCCCTTACAAGCCTAGACAAAGTTCAACCCTTGTTCCCATGAGTGTCTGCCTGAGGCAGTCAGTGGTATCAGCACCTATTGCCCCTGCCCAAGAGGGACACAGGTGGAACACCCAGGGTGATTTTCTGGTTTCCCATCCCATTGTCCAGTTTACACTTAAATAGGGTCAACGAGGTGCTGTGCTTAACATGAATTAGTAGCATTAGTAGCTTTCTATTTTATAAAGTAAAAAAATAAAATAAAATAAAAATTTATTTTTAAATAAAAATGTATTTTTATGTTTTTTATTTTATTTTATTATTATTTTTTTAGATGGACCTTCCCGGAAAACAAATGTAAAATAAAATAAATAAATAAATACATACATTTTTCCAAAGGTATGAACTATCCTCTGGGAGAAAAATCGGTCCCTCCAGCAGGTTCTGCTGATGTCACATACCAGGTTAAGGTCTTTAGAACGAGTGACCTGTGTGCCATTAGACTTATGAATGTGCAGCATTTCCATTAAGGCAGGGTCAGAGATAGCTTTATATAAGAGGCACAGGTCTCCTCTGAGATGTCTGTACAACACGGAGTAAAGTTGTTGTGATTTCAGTCTGTCCACATATGACAGGTGCTAAGGACCCTGAATTTTCTTTGTAAGGAACCTTTGTGGGTTTCTCCAGTTGCTTGGAAAGGTACATACCAAAAGGGGTGTTATACTGTATTATTGATCTGATGAGGGAGGAGTAAACCTACAGGCCTATGAGGGTTAATGGCTTTGTTTGTCCTGATGTCAGGGGTTGGCATGTGGCTGTCAAGCTTAATGCCAAACTTGTTGGTGTCAGTGCTGGCTTTAGCAGTTCTTCAGTCTTGACATTCATTGATTTATTTATTTATTTATTTTACATTTGTTGACCGGGCTAGTCTAACTGGATATATGTCCATTTTCAGTAGAGGCCCGGGGAGAAAAGCTCCAGGACAATAACAAATAAAAAAGTAAAATAGTGTAGAATAAAATAAAGTTTACATAGAGAAAAAAATATTGATACACATTTTGGTACACACTGGTTAGTAATTATTTACAAAAATATCAAACACACTGGTAAGTAACTAATTACAATACATCAAAGACAATGGTTTAAAAAAAAGAGTACTATTTACAAAATTATAGGATACGACATTTATAAAGAGTCAATCATAGTAGCTTACAAGTAAACAGTTCTACTTACAAATGAAATAAGAACAAAAGTGTCAAGAGGGATAAGTAGAGGGAAAATTAGTAGAGTTAATCAGCTAGTCAGGGTTGTTGCAAGGGCATAGCCATTTTGTTCTGAGGAATATTTTCAGTTTTTATTTGAAGAGGGGTAGAGAAGGAAGAGAAGTTAGGACAGTAGGTAGAAGATTCCAGTTTTTCCCAGTAGTGTTTGAGAACAGAGAGTCACCTGCCAAGTTGTTTGACTTACTAATGTTAACTAACAATTTATTTGGTGATCATAAATTAGTAAGATTTTTATAGGGGGTAATGATGTTTGAAAGTATCAGAGTATTATTTGGGAGGTAGAGGATCTTATGTGCAATGATAAGTTGACTATATTGAAGCTGATTTTGTAGCTCAAGCCATCCTAGTTGTTTTAGATTCTGACAGTGATGGGTTCTATAGGGATTACCAGTGGCAAATCTTGCAATATTGTTATAGGATGTAGCTAGTTTGAGACAATTATGTTTTGACAGATTAGTATAGATTGGTGAGGCATAAAGTAGTGTTGAGATTAGATGGGAGTGGGCAATAGTAGATCTTGCTATAGGAGTGAGGAAGGATTTGACTCTATATAGGAGCCCATTTTTCTGTTGACTGTTTTATAGTGTTATTAATATGGGAGTCAAGTTGAGGTTGTTGTCTATAGTAATTCCTAGGAGCTTGGTGGTAGCATCAGGGGTTATGACGGTACCATTGTTAGAAGTAACAGAGAAATCTAAAGGTATATGCTTCCGGGTAGGGGTAAAAAGCAGGAGCTTAGTTTTTTTTGGATTCAGGAGGAGGCATCGTTTTAAGAACCATGATTCTACTGTGTTAAACATTTCCTGAGTTAAGGACTGTAGTTCTGATGAAGATTTGGCTGTGCAGATTATTGTTGAATCATCTGCATTTTGTATATAGTTTGCATGAGGAGTAGCTTTACAGAGATCATTAATAAAAATGGAGAATAATAGAGGACCAAGAATAGAGCCCTGGGGAACACCTAGTGAAACTGGCAGGTGGGATGATAGATTATTTTCCCACATAGCTTGCTGTCGGTTGCTTAGGTAGGAGTTGAACCATTGTACAGCTAGAGTATCGAGTGAAAGTGATTTAAGAATGTTTATAAGCAATGTGTGGTTAACCATATCAAAAGCTTTTGATAGATCAATAAATAGAGCTGAAGAGAGAACATTATTATTGCGATTTCTGTTAATGGTGTCAGTGAAGGATAAGAGGGCTGTAGTGGTACTATGGTATGGTCTGAAGCCATGTTGGCTTTGTGCTAGTAAGTTGTGTTGTAGTAGGTGGTCCAGAAGCTGATGGTGAATACATTTTTCCATTATTTTTGCTAAAGGGGATAGTAGGGCTATAGGTCGATAGTTGGAATATTCATTGGAGTTACCACCTTTATGTAGGGGGATAATGTGCGAGATTTTCCAGATGATTGGGATGGTTCCCTCATTAATGGTTCTGTTTATTAGGATTGATATTGGATAAGCTACTGCTTTAGCTGCTTTTTGCAGATATTGTGCTGGAATCTGGTCAGCAGAAGGTGTACAAGGCTTAAGTTTTAGAATTAGTTTGTAGATAAAATGAGTAGAGATGGGCTGAAATATGAAGGTAGGAAGAGAGCTAGAAATGGGGTTTGGGAGGCTAGAGCTGTCAGGGGTTAGCTGGCTGGCTAGAGATTGGATGGCTTCAGTAAAAAAGTTATTAAAGGCATTAGCAGTTTGGTTGGGAGTTTCGTGATTAGCTCCAGTTGGGGATGGTGTGCTGCAGTGACCTGGGTGTAACAGAGTATTGATACTTGCCCAGAATTTCTGAGGATTGTTTAGGTGTGTTTGTTGCATTTTACAGTAAAAGTTTTTTTTGTCTGAAAGTATAGCTTTTTTGTCATATTTCTCATTTGTTTAAATATTTGTTGATCTGTTAAGTTTTTTGTAGTCCTCCACCTAGTCCAGGCTTTATTTCTAAGTAACATTTTTTGCCTGGTGTCTTTAGTGAGCCATGGGGCTGGTTTTGACCTAGTTCTGATGGTACGCTTTGGTGCATATTGGTCAAGGATATTTAAGAAGGTAGAGTTAAAGTGTTTAACAGCCTCTTGAAGAGGGAGGGTTTTTAGTAGATACCAATCACAGGAGCTAAGTTCAGTTTGGAATAACCTTTGGTTAAACCGTTTGTTTGACCGTATTGTCCTATATGATGCTTGGTGTGGGATATCATTCTTTTGCCTGATTATGTAGGTCAAAGAGTGGTCACTTACATCATCAGGGAAGACACCTACTTTGTAGGTTTGGTGGTAGTTATTAATAAGGATCCAGTCCAAGGTGCTCTCTTTATTGGTAGGTTTATTAATTCTAGTTGGGGAGGTGATGGTCTGTGAGAAACCATGAAGGTTAATGTGAGAAATAGGATGGTCAGTACCAATGCATCTCCAGTCAATATTGAAATCACCAAGGATTATAGTTACTTGTGGGAAGGTTGATGATACCCAATTTAAGTATATCTTTTTTTACTGATTACTGCATTTATTTTAAAAATTGCACTTAAAGTTACATTTAGTCAAAAGTTTGCTTGTTTGTTTGTTTAATTGAACTGTGGAGGCTGCCCACTAAAGTGTGCTAGCTTGTGTAACTAATTTATCACTGTCTCTGCATTTTCTGTGTATTTCTGCAAAAAAACCCAAAAAAAACAAAAAAAATAATCCTTGTTTTCCCGCCTTTTTCGACTAGTTTAGACCAGTATACAGGCATTGCTGTATTCTGGGCTGTGGTGTAGTTCCTGTGTTGTCTATTACCTTACTTGGATAAAAGGAAGTTTCTTTGCTCACCAGTGGGAGTGGGGAGCCTTGAGC
The DNA here is from genome assembly GCF_019279795.1 of Protopterus annectens. NCBI lineage: Eukaryota > Metazoa > Chordata > Ceratodontiformes > Protopteridae > Protopterus > Protopterus annectens. Next base: position 1,072,374,358 of record NC_056737.1, read on the forward strand.
AGCCTACCTATCCTTGGGGGAAGTGACCTCAGCACAAGAAGCTGTTAGCAATTGGTTGTTTGGGACCATTCCTAGCTCTTTTGTAGTTCACTGCTTAAAATCCGCCTTTGCACGGCTTTGCGCGGTCGTGCACATAGCGCAGCGCCGGTTAAACTTTTTCTGGCTCCGCCAAGTCTGCTCTTCAATTTTTCCCTTAGAACTGTTCTACTTGCAATCTAAACAGCCTATACTCTGTCTGAAAAGCTCATCACTTGCTCCTAAAGCATTTTGTATACAGGTAAAGCACTCTTAAACAAACGAAAAGTACTTCATTCACCTAAATTCTGTTGAGTACCCATTTCCCTATAGGTCCTTTCTGACTCAGTTACACAGCAATCTTTTTCACTATTTCTAGCATGTCGAAGGGTCAGTTGCTAGCGTCCTCTCCTGTTCAGCTGGTGAATCTGGGAATCTTGAGGCAATGTTACAATTGCTTCATGTACACAGACAACCCTCTCCTCCTCCCAACAAATACAAATATATGCGGGAGATGCAACTATATAGCCAAACTGGAGGCTGAGCTTTCTCAATTCAGTACTGGCAAGACCAGTCAGGAGGAGAAGGTAACCACGCACACCACAAACCCAGTCTCACATAGAACTATCACAACTGCAAACCAAACACATAAACACACAAAAACATACTCGGAGGCGCTGATTAAAAATCTACCAAAACAACAGAGGCCTCTAAAGCAGACACCCAAGCAACCACCACCTCAAGACATAGCAAATGCAACACATAGTTCACAAAGTCAGTGTGCTAAACAGTCACAGCCCTTAAGGCCAAACAACATGCCAGACACACTTGTAATAGGTGACTCCATAGTCAGGCACACTGACGCCCGCTCACCAGACTGAACAAGGAGAGGGTCACAGTAAGCTGCCTGTCGGGAGCTAGAATCCGCCACATAACACAAGCACTCAGGTCACTCCACAGCAAGTACAAATATGACTCAGTCATTGTACATGCAGGTGTAAACGACCTGAGACGTACCTCCCTGGACTACATGAAAAGAGACATAGAGGAGCTCTCTGATTATGTAGCCCAGGCCGGTATGACCCTTACCCTGAGCAGCATCTTACCCTCACCAAGAATGATGCCACAGTACAAAGACAAAATGATCAGTTTTAACAATTGGCTTAATTACTGGTGTCATTCTAAGGGGAATCCAGTGTCTGTCTGCTTGGGATGACATGCTTGACAAGCCACGCTGCTTCGCAAGGGATGGTTTGCACCTGTCACCCCTGGGCTTCCGGATATTGGCCAAGGCTCTTGCCACCCCCATAGTGCCTTTTTTAGGCAAGGCTCAAATGACAAACCTACCTCCCTAGAAAACACAAGTGGAAAAAAACTAAGGGTAATGCTGCTCAATGCCAGAAGTCTAAACCTCAAGATGCACGCCTCAAGCCCTTCTCAGTATGGAGAACATCGATGTCTGTGCAGTGACTGAAACCTGGTTCAAGGCTCCTGAGAGCACCCCAGCACTATCAGGTTTTACCTCATATCATGCTTTCCGGCCCCAAAACTTGGACAGAACCACAAAAGGAGGGGAGTATCCATTTTCATCAAAGATACCCACACCTCCAGGTTAGTGGCAACGCACGAAGCATCGGAGACTATCCAGGTGCAACTAACCATAGGCAAAACTGCCTTGCAGTTTGTAGCATGCTATAGACCACCCTCTCAAACTCAGGAACTCCACACAGCCTTCCTGAAGACACTGGAGAGTATGAATGTCTCTCCAAATACCATCATTTTGGGAGACTTCGACTACCCAAACATAGACTGGGAACATTACTCAAGCCCCAACACTCTAGCCCAAAGGTTCTTAGAATTCATAAACTCAAATGCAATGGAACAACTAGTCACCATTCCCACAAGAGGAGACAGTATACTAGACCTGATCATCACAAACATGGGGACAAAATGCTCCACACCGGAAGTACATCCCTCTTTGGTAAGATCAGACCATAAATTAATCTCTCTGGAAATCCACATCCGCCCCACCCCCTGCACAAAAGACCACAGTGAAGAACTTCTCAAAAGCAAACTTCACACTTCTTAAGACGGAAGTGGTATCTTTCAAGGCCCCTGGGCCAGTGGAAACCACAACCCACACTGCTGAATCCCTTGCAAATGCCTTCTATGGGCACCTTCAAGAATGCATGGATCATGCAATCCCAAATAAAACCAAGACCCATTCCCCCAAAGGCAGGCGACGGTCTGGTGGACCCCAGCCATAAACAAACTTTACAACAGAAGGAGGAAGCTACTACATGACAGAGCAAAATCCCTAAAAGGAAAGGCATCTCTGATCAGTACTAGCAAAAACTACGATCACTCATAAAATCATCCAAGGCCAACTTTGAGAGAAAAATCGCAAAAGACACAAAAGACAATCACAAGGCCTTCTTTAGCTATGTTAGAAACCTGGGTGGAAACTCCCAGATATGCTCAGAGTTAGTCCAAAATGACACAAAATACACTGAACCCACTGACATTGCCAACATTCTGGCAGACAGGTTCAGTGCAAATTTCTCCTCCCTCCCCCAAAAGGAGAAATAACTATCCCAGCAGAGTGTAGCCTCCTGACATCTCAGATGCCCAGGTGAGAGCCGCCTCTCTAAAGCTAAAAACACAGCATCAATGGGACCGGATGGTGTCCCGGCTGTGTGCTACATGAACTCCAAGAGGAACTAAACCCACACATAAGGCTGCTGTTTAATCTTAGCCTTACCACAGGATACGCACCCAAAGAGTGGCGTACGGCAACAGTGGTCCCACTTCACAAAGGCGGTGCTTCTACGGACCCTGGAAATTACCGCCCCATAAGCCTGATGAGCCTGGTCTGCAAAGCTATGGAGAGGATCATTATGGAACTCATAAACAAAGACATTGGGGACCTACAGACATTGGATCCTACCCAATTTGGCTTTGTCAAGGGCAGATCCTGCCTTCTGAACTTGGTCGACTTTTTTGAAACAGTCACTAAGGCCATTGATGAGGGTAAGGCAGTTCACACAGCCTACCTTGACCTTGCAAAAGCCTTTGACACAATACCCCACTCGGGCATCATAGACAAACTCACCAGCTTAAATGTAAACCCATATGTCACAAGATGGGTTGCAAACTGGCTCAAGGACAGAACCCACAGGGTCAGAGTTGCTGGAGCTATGTCAGACTCTAAGCCAGTCACAAGCGGTGTCCCACAGGGCTCAGTCCTGGGACCCCTCTTGTTCGGCATTTATTTTTCCGAGGTACAGGCAAACATAGGAGGATTGTGGCTGACAAAGTTCGCAGATGACTGCAAACTGGGCCATAATTGATACTCCAGCGGACACAAACATCCTTCAGAGAGGCCTCATAGAAATGGATAATTGGTGCCAGAGCCATGGCCTTAAGCTAAACGCCAAAAAATGTATAGTCATACCCTTTGGGAAAAACAAGGTACCGACAAATTACCACATAGGCGTTAATCCATTGGCACGGAAGAGGTAATCAGGGACCTAGGGACCCAGGTTGACAGTAACCTCTCATTTGACACTCACATTGCCAAAGTGGTTAGGAAGACCTTCTATATTGCCCACCTTATCATGAAGGGTTTCACATCTAGATCAAGAGAGGGCATTGTGCCCCTGTACTCTTCTCTTATCAGGCCAGTGATTGAGTACAATGCCCCATTTGGGATGTATCTCACCCGACACCTGCAGCAGTTGGAAAGACCCCAAAAGTTCCTCACCAAGAGGATAAAGGGTCTTAAACATATGTCATATGCTGCCCGACTGAAAAAACTGCAGCTCTATTCAGTTGCATACTGCCTACTCAGAGGTAATCTGTGCCTGACGTACAAGGCCATGTCCAATCCTGAATTAATGGACATGCTCCACCTCAGAAAATCCAAATCCATCAGAGCCACGAGAACAAGTGACTTAAACCTCAACACAGAAATAAATAGAACGTGCTGGAGGGACAGATTCATAACCCAGAGGCTCCCTGCACTCTGGAACAGAATCCCAGTCCATGTTAGGCAGAGCCCCTCACTGACTCTATTCAAGAGAAATCTCGACGAGTGGATGGGAGATCGTAGGTTTACCCCGGGGGTCATCTCTGTGTCACTACTAGACAGAGGCATAGTAAACTAAACCCTAAAAGGGCGTAGTATTCTCATCCTAAGGGGTGGTATAAGCCACATACACTCTGGCTAGGCTTATAAATGCCTTAGGGCAGATAGCCTAGTACGAACCTATGAACCTATGAAGTTTAGATACATTGTTTCCAGGAGGTAGGTAGATGCAAAAGATGTACAAGGATTTATTAGAATTAAGTTGTACTTTAGAAATAAGAACTTCAGCATTACTGTCTTTTGGCGGGTTATAAGGTAGAGAAGTGACTTGTAATCCATCCTTGAAAAGAATTGCTACTCCCCCTCCCTTTCTCTTTGAACAGTCTAGTCGTAGTATATTATATCCTGATGGGAGGATTTGATTATCTTGGGTTGCTGGTTTTAGCCATGTCTCTGTTAAACATAGAATGTCAAAGGAGTGTACATCCAAGAGAGCATGGAGATGGGCAACTTTGTTATTAACACTCTGTATATTGAGGTGTGCTATAAGGAGTGAATTTGGGTGTTTGTTTTGGGTGTGTGGGATAGAGGGTTTAATGGTTATAGATTCAGTAGAAAGGATATTGGCTGGGCCTGGATTGGGATGGATGTCTCCATCTTGTAAGGAATTCTTTTTTAGTTTAAGCAAAATATAATGTAAGTTATTAGGTTGATACTGAGCTTTCTTAGGTAAAAGGCTATTATATTTAATGTGTGCCAGTCTGTGGTACTTTACTGTTAAGTATGTAGGTGTGGATAAGATATTTAAATTATAATGGTTGAAAGTGTGGCTATATGTAGCTGTTTGTTTGGTGGGATAATGCTATTGAAAATAAGTTTGGTGTTCAAAAGAGGTTAAGACATAGGCTGAGGTTAAAACAGATAAGAATATGGTGGTAAGTAGTAGCTTAGTTGGTGTGGAGCTAGAAGTGGTAGACATGAGTGTATAAGTAAGGGAATTTTAAGCAAGGTGAGAAAAGGTTAGAGTATAAGAGAGGTTAAAGTGGAAGGAGTGGGCTAGTGATAGGATGTGGGCTGTGTGGGTGTGGTGTAGTTATAAGGGCAGAGAGAGTATTCTATTTGTTGGATTGTGGAGGAGGGTGTGGTCTGGTATTATAAGTCTAGGACACCTGAGGGTGGGTGGAATTTGGGGGTAGTGTAGGGGAGCGGAGTGAGCCCGCAGGGCGAACGGAGCGGGAAGAGACAAGAGAAGGAGGACAAGTTCAGATCGAAACAATCAGCAGAGCACTGACTATTGAAGGTAGGTATAGTTGAGGGATAGAGTATAGATGAGGGAAGTAGAGATAGAGAAATACTTTGTAACAAAGGGATACAACTAGGAATCTAAAGCAGGTAATATTGTTAGCAAGATTGCCACCTCAGCAGTAAGATAAGCTAGACTGTAAGTCAGAGGGATAGACCTATGGAGGTAGGATTGGGTATGGGTGCCACCTGGTGGACAAATTATGTACTACAACAGATGTTTAGTAAGTGTAAAGTCTGGTCTAGCATATGGTAGGAAATAGGTTATGTGATAGGGAAGGGGTAAGGCTACTGGCTATCCTGGCTATCCTGGCTTGGAAGCGTACTGTAAAACCACCTGAAAAACTATATACAGACAGACTAATTGTCAGGTGTAAGCAAGCACATACTTTCTTGCTTCCTCTTAGAGAAGGTATCTGGTTGGGAGGCAGTGAGAAGATCCAGCTGGAAACCTGGAAGGGGTCCTTAGTCTTCAGGCAGGAGGTTTTTGAGAGCACTACAGCATAAGCAATTTGTATAGCTAGGTACTACTGGGAAAGAAAGAAAAGGTGTAAAGACATAGAAGGTAAAAATAACGATTAGTTCAAGCAAGGTACTTTGAGCAAATAAATTCTACATTCAAAAAATCCTTCAATAAAAGGTACTTAATACAAGGCTATAGGCTAGGTACTTCATTGCTTAAAACAGATAGGAACATTTAGTCTAACAGGTCATAGTTTAACCATTTATACATCAGTTAGCTGATCTAATTGCTGATATATAGATATGATATTCAGTTCATATCGAAGGCAAGTACTCTTAGTTTAGAACACACATGACTGGTGAGCACACTTATAATGCACATGTGTATCTGAGTCCTACTTTACAAACATAGGTAATAAAAGGATTGGTCAAGTAGGGCAACTTAATTCAGCATAGGCTACATCAGAGAGTTAAAAATTCAATCAGAATATTCTCACAATTACAGAATTTCATCAAGCTTTAGTGGGGAAGGCTATATAAGCTAAAACAGAAAGTTAAAAAATTCAATCAGTGCATTCCCAAACATACACAATTTCAAATAGCTTTAGTGGGGAAGGCTGTAAAACAATATATCCTATGTGCAGTAAGAGGAAAGAGAACACTACGTGTTCCACGATTGCCCAACTGTTAAAGGAGAGCAGTAAGCACACTGCTATAGTGAACAAACAATCTATTGTTATTTAAGAGTCATAAGGAATACATATTTACACACAGAACCAACAAAGAAAATCTCCTTCTAGCTTAACCAAGTGGCAAGTCTTCTAGCTAACAAGCTTTATTTCCGATATGGATAGTTCTGCAAATATATCTAATTTCTAGCGCTTTAGGCTAAGAACTTAAACACTAGTGGTATAGTTTGTTAATGTTATTTAGACTGAACATAATCAGTACTAACAACATATTAAAACAAATGCTAGCATAGCATAGCTTGTCAGTTATAATGCATAATAAGTTGTTCATTTGCAGGCACAGCTTACGAGTAGAATTATACACTTTCAAGCGTTGGTATGATCAAACGCGTCAGGTATTTCAGGAGAGAGACAAAGATACAGTACTATTAGCAGTTAACATTAGCTAGAGAAATATATAAAAGCCTACAACAGCTCAAATAGGCTCTCCCAAATATAGGTAGCATAAGCAGAAGCTAGCGTTGGTGAGGAGGGGGGACAACTATCTTCTAAAATTAGTAGTTACCTAGAGTTCATATACACGTGCTAGAAACTGGTTAGCATGTTCAAAAGATAATTTCCTATACGTAAAGGGTATCCATTCATTCTAATTATATAGCTGAGCAGTCGCTAGATAAAAAGGTAAACTGTAATTTTTAGGGTGGGAAACATTATAACAATGCGACTTCTCAGTACAAAGCATCCAACACAAAAGCAAGTCCCTTCGAAACTGCACAAAGTAAACGCACCCAGATATTGGGAGCAAAAACAAAAGCTAGTGTTCATGAGAAGGGTAGGGACTGATTGCGGTAAAATACGTACTAGGTACGAGTAATCTGCGCTAGACATTAAATTCCACACTTAAAATAGTCAAATATAATTAATGTAGAGAGGCTTTAGCTATAGAAGTTTAATAATCAGAGCTCTCTCTGATGTGAAAAGAGGATGGCCATAGCCTCTCCACGTGAGCAACGCAGATAGAATACAAACAGGACAACAGCTAACCAAGATAAATGCTAGGTTGTACCTTATCCGGAGGAATGAGGTTAAACAGCTCAATCTCTTAACTGTTAAAAGTGTACCAGATAAGGAGGAGGCTATAATCTAGGGAAAACGCAGTTAGATTACAACGTCTAGTTATAAAAATAGCATGTTCAAAAGACAAGTTCCTATACATAAAGGGTATACATTCATTCTAATTATATAGCTGAGCAGTCGCTACATAAAAGGTAAACTGTAGTTTTTAGGGTGGGAAATGCTATAACAATGCGACTTCTCAGTACAAAGCATCCAACACAAAAGCAAGTCCCTTCGAACAGATCAGTATGCCTCAGAAAGAGTTCTTAAGCACATTGAACTGTCCTGAGGCATATGCATTGAAATCAACACATTTATAACTCTAATGCTAGCAAACAGTCTTAAAGTTAACAATATTCAGCAGGTCATAACTTACTACAGCCAAAGACGCTAGGGTTGCTAACATTGATGATATTGTTTGCCTTAAGTCCTACATTGGATTCACAGTCAGTGTCATTGATGTAGACAGTTCTGCATATGTTGCCTTTGGAACATGCACCCCTTATGATGTCACCCTCACCTGGAAGTGGTTCTTTGCATGGGAATTTAACCATCCTTCTTGTTGGAGAGCAGTGCAGATGGCCAGGAAGCCTTGCACAAGGTCTTTGTACAGTCTCCAAACCTTTCCTAGATTCTTCATCTTCCATTGGTCTACCATCCCCAAGGAGTGGTAGGAAACATAACTGGAAGAGGAAGTACATGGACTGTCATTTAGAATGTCCCAGCCTGAATACTGATGAAGTGGTGCAGATTACCCTACCCCTCCTCCTCCGATTATCACAAGTTGGGAGAAGTTCTTGCAGTAGGGTAGGCCTACTCACCCTATGTTGTATCTGCAGAAGACAGCAGGAGGCTTTCTAGACTTCTTCAGCCATCCTTCTGGATAGCCCCACAAATAGATAAAAGTCAGACTGGTGAAAAAAATGTATGAGAATACCCTGAAGTTAGGATGCCTATCCCGAGGAGACCTGACATGATCATCTGGTCTCCTTAGGACTAGATTTATTGGTCAGAAACTGCAAAACCTGATACCATTGTGACTGCCATTAATAAGGCTGTGACCCCTCAGATTGCTGCTACACACACCCCAGATTCAGTTGAAGAACATAGTTATGTGGAACGTGTTATGTAACTTCCCCTTTGGCATTGTTTCCTTTCTTAAAGAGGACAAGGGCAGTTAACCCGGAGTAAATCTGAGGGAAGCCATCTCATTACCCAAGTTATGTTTCAAGGAAAATTGTGAATATCATTGCTTTACATGCAGTGCAAGTATATTCCGAAGCAGGGAAAGAGAGTGAATGATGAATCTGTTTTCCACCAAGTTTTATTTTCTGATGAAACTTCAGACCTCTGCCTCTAGTGTTAGCTGTGTAGTTTGACTTAGTGAGTAAAAGGAGGTTCAGTATCGCAGGATCTATAATGGAACACTGAGCAAGGCAATCAGCAATTCTCGGGAGTCTTTAAGACAGAATACAGGGAAATGTTTTCAAACCTCGCCTGGTAACTCATATTCTTGTGAGCAGAGCTCATTTTAGTTAGGAACCTCTGAGGTATTTTGAGTTTTTGGGTATGTCTAGTGAGGTGCAAACCAGTGGAAGCATTGTATTTTATAGTAGGTTTGACCAGTGCTGAATATAAATTAATGGAAGCATTGTATTCTATAGTAAGTTTGAACAGTGCTGAATGTAGTCAAATTTTAACTTTCTTGGATCTAGCTGAAGTACTGTTTCCTGACTACTTACAGGTTTCTGGCCACTATTCTGTTTGATACAGGCATGTTGTCAGTACTACAAGTAATAGACAGTTGTTTTACAATATTGCATTTTTTAGTATTCACTGGAAGCCTGTTTTTATTGCAAAAGGCATTAAAAAGAGTTACTTTTATGAAAAGTATTGATATGTACAAGTATTTTGGCAAGAACTCCCAGTTTACAGACATCAGCAGATTAATCAAGAGGCCTGGTTCTCAATATTGAAGTCAGATAAATAGATGCCAAAGAGGAGTGGGCCAAGCACAGATACCTGAAGAACTCCCGTCAATTTCTCACTGTTTGAAGAGACACCTGCCACACAAGTTTATTCTGTCCTTCAACCAGTTGGCAATCCAACTTATCACATAAAGATCAATGTTTAAGGCAGATAGCATCTTTACAATTCCTGACAAGTAGTATGCTATCATATGTCTTGGCTAGATCCAGATAAGCTGTATGAAGTGCATAAGCACTGTCAGTCGCTTGAGTGACCTTTACAGATGTTAATGAGATTTAACAGGTATGATCTGCCCTTAATGAAGTCATTAAAAGGCATGAACTGCTCTTTACAATGCCGATTTGTTCCAGGTCCGATCTATTGAGGTTCTTTATCATAAGTGATGAGATCAATTATGATAAGCTCCGTGGCTTTACAGGGCAGGCTTGTAAGGCTGGTAGGTCTTTTAAATACAAGGTAGAAGGAACTGTCTTGATGTGAATGAACCTCCTCATACCAGATACAGAAGTTATGTACTTTTTTCTCCCTCGGTTCTCTCCCCACCCTCGCCTGACAAATTGAGCCTCCTGCCATTGTCCTTGAGCTCATTTGTTCCATACGGGCAAAGATCTGGTTCTCTAGCAGATCCCCTAGGATGAGAGTCCAGGGAGGGGTGTCATTTGGGCATCTGCAGGAATAGCATTTTCCTATTTCTGATAATTGTGTTACGGGGAAAGAAATTGCTGTTCTTTTTAATTGTTTTTAATATCTGCTTTCCAATTAAACATATTATCCCATTAAAGTAGCAAAATGTTACTGCCATTTTCACAAATGGAAATTGATTCTTAAAATTGGCTGAAAAAGCATTACTTACCTTTTTATTTAAACTTCACACTTAATTGAAGGTTGTGAAAGTTGTCTTACAGTCATGTTAAACCATGTGGTTGACTATTATTTTCTTGGGAGAGGGCATTTGAAAATGAGATTTAAAGCCAACAAGTATTCCAGTAAATTGATTACCTGATTAGTTACTTTTTCTTGTTCTGTAGAAATGAAGATGATAAATATATACAGCTTTTTAATCAAGGTAATCCAAGCAGTATTGCACATCTTAAAACCTTTGGTGAGGAGCCATAGAATTAATAAAAAAAATACTTAATAATCTGATTTTGTGTCTTAACATTGCAAATGCATTTCAAGGATGTTTTTATTTTCTAGTTTGTAAAAATGCGCACATCTTTTACTGAATGATCTTTAGGTACATGTTTCTGTATTACAGTGGTTACAGAGCCTCTTGTCTGGCTTTGACGTTTGTCATCTCAGTATCATTCAGTTGCAAAAAACAAGTCTGTGTTTGTCAAGGGAAACACTTCTCAGCAGTGCATTTCTTACCCTGTAGGTTGGAAGATGACCTGAAGCTAGTTTAGCTTACTGCATTTTGTTAACCATTTATGATTTTACTATGATGCCCCAGCACTGGCTTATATGACTATACCTCTGATAACCCAGACTGAGAGACAGATACAGATTGTATATCACATGATGGCTGGGTCTGGGATATTGCAGGCAAGCAGCTTGTGTCAGCTAAGTAAAGCCAGCAGTGTGTTTAAACTGTCACTGCTGCTTTATGGACAGCTCAGGGAGTTGGGTTGCATCCTAGTGGTGCACTGATTATAAGTGAGGAATAGGCTAGAACACCCAAGAGAAAAGTGAAGTCCTCAGCACAAATGGTCACAGCATGTGATCGCATGCTGTGCACCGAGGCATGATCCACTGCTATATTTCACTACCATAAAGAACTCCCCTGCACCCCCCCAACCCCAGCAGTAATATTATTTGACATGCTTAAAAGGCAGTGGAACAACACAGTTGAAAGGCAGCTTCACTGTGGAGAAAACTAAAGAGGATAAAATTGTTGAGAAGAAAGCTTTTCATTTTCCAGTGAGGCAGGTTACTGTTATCAGCAGACTGTAATAATTATAACTCAGAAAGTTTCCAGTATCCAAAGGATGTTTTCTTTTGCATTAAAATACACACAGATGCTTCATTGTGTTTTTGCTTTGTAGTTAGAAATTGAAATGCATTAACTCGTCAATCCGCTTCACATTTGCTTTGTTCCTAAATTCCTGCTTGCATGGTACCTGATTGTAAGCCTCATTTGGGTACTTGCATTCTTGTTGCTTGGAGAACCGAGTTTTAGCTGAAATGCATTAATAGGATATGATTATATTTGATCCATCAGGGACCCATGAGAAATTGTTTTTGAATTAAAAATAAATCATCAGTACTCTGTGGATTATTTATCCTCTGAAAATCATTTTTGTTCAAAATACAAGATGAAAAACAAAGGATTGTTTCTTTTAAAACTGACTTTTTAACTTAATGTGAAGTTTTGCAGGAGGATGCTTGATAGTCTGTTGCAGCTCTTTTCTTTAATTGATGTGACTTAGCAATCCCTTCTTTTTCAGGTTTCTTCTTGTCATCATGCTTGCATTAGTGGAATATTCACATTTAAGGACGGAGATGTTTGCCCATACTGTCTTTAGCTCTTTTTTTTTTTCCAAGTGATTCATTCCCTTCACTCATTTGTAGAATATTTATAGCTTTATTTGAGCTCCATCACCAACATGGCATTTTGACTGTGTTTTGTTGCCCAAGGCAGGGGAGCAAGGATAGAGTGTCTTTGTCAGATTTGCATTCATTTTGAGACTTTATGCTTATTTTTATAAACGTGTTTATTGCAACAGGAATGCACTTTAGTTTCAAATTTCTCCTGGTACGACAAATTGTATTGCAGTCACCATATTGAAGCTTTGCTCTAGGCTCATTCATTTTACTACTTATCAGCTTAGTAGGGCACCAGTACCTTCCTGACTGCATGGTATTACTGACGTACATGGTCTGTTATCAGATGTTGCAGACATTTCAAATCCTTGTTTTACACACATGATGTACATCTAACAGGCGTGTTTATGAACAGCAGCAATTCAGTGTGGGGAGCTACTTTCATCAGAATCTGGCTTTGAATGCAAGAATCACAGGAGTAGAGCATGCACAAGTTTTATGCTGCTGCTGGTCATGTGTTATGCATGCACCACATCCTACATTCAGAAATGAGGCATTTTGTAAGCATTTTGGGGGGGGGAATTCTTATAGAATTGTTAACACACCCATAGCTAAATAACCTCCAGTTATCGGCTACAAGATTACAAAGTATTGTTACTCTGTGCACTGGTACAGCTCCCTTATGTTAGTTAGCAGGTTGGGTGTACCTTGTAATTTTATGGGGGGTGCTTAGGGTTGCAACATGAGTTCTGACACAAGCAAATATGACAAATGCCTAGAAACCTAGCTGCAAAGGATTGCGGAAACAAGGAGTGATTAGAGATAATTAAGATATTTATAGGAAAGTATCTAAAATACAAATTAACTTTTGATATGGAAACATCCGATTTAAAATTGCAGTTTCCAAAGCTGTTGAACTTTCAAATAAAAGTAAAAAAAAAAAAAAAAAGCAGGGCACGGCACATTGTATTTGGAGGCACTTTTCAGTGGATGCTTTACAGGAAACCAGCTCATAAAAAAGAAATAATAGCTAATAAAAATAAATGATAGCTCAAGAAAAGATGAAATGTGCATGTCAGCGGTATGCTGAAAAAGGTAATCACTATTGGCCTTTCTGAAGATGGATTGTTGTAACACTACTCTGTGTTGTAACTCTTAATGTTCATACATGGATCATCATTGTAGTAGCCTAAGCTATTTAGATATTACCTCCTGCACTGACCAGCTTCCAAAAGCTTGGGTGCTGTCCATGCTGCTCAGCTGCTAGGAGCTCTTGAGATGCTTTCTTTAAAAGGTGGGTTTGAGCGCCAAATTATTTCAGAGTTTTTTTTTTTTTTGGCCACCAACACAAGAGCTTTATCAATGGGTCCAGTGATTGTATCATTTGGCTAGAGATCCTTATACATCTGGGTAGAGAAGTCCCCATTTGAGAAAGCCTTCCTATTTCATCACTTGTGTAACTAAAACTTATACTTTTCTGTTTTGGGCTGTTATTGCATTCAGACAACAAGAGATTTGTTGGTGCCTGTGTAAAGGTTTTATGAGGAAATGATTACTTTTTGACTGAAAACTATCAGTTTTATTGAGGTTTTGTGTGTCAGGACAGGATTTTGTGCTTGTGTGGGACTTTCAGTGGTTTACTTATGTCAGGACCACATGTTCTCTTATGTTCTGCATGCCGACTCCTTTTTGCTTCATTACCCACTTCACAAATCTCTTTCACGGCATAGTGATGGAACAGCAGTTGGTCTCCTTAGTTCTTCCTTCCCCAGTGTACAAAAAGAAACAAAATGAGTCTTTTAGAGTTAGTCCAGCTTCTAGTTTGCCTCAGCCACTGGTGGCTGATTCTGCTGTGGCCAATAGTTGTTACTTAGATCACACATTTTGTTCCCCTGGTCCTCTTGGTGGACCCTTCTAAGCTACCAAGTTCATAGGTTCACAGGTGTGTACTAGGATAATGGCCCTGAAGCCTTTACAAACCTAGCCCATAGGATTACCCTGGCATCATGCCACCTGACCTTAGTTCCCAGTGCCTCTGTCGAGTAGAGCCACTGGAGTGATCCACAGGATGAATTTTCTATTTCCCATCCACTCATCAAGATTTCTCTTGAAGGCCAGTGAGTTGCTCTGTTTGAAGTGTATGGGAAGTCTATTCCATAGCATGGGCAGTCTCTGGGTTATGAACCTGTCCCTCCAGCACATTCTGTTGATTGTGGTAATGAGGTTGAGGTCTCTGGTTCGTGTAGTGCGGAGGGATTGGGATTTCTTTAGATGCAGCATTTCTAACAGAGCTGGGTCAGACATGGCTTTGTAAGTCAAGCAGAGATTGCCTGTAAGTAGGCGATATGAGACCGAGAATAGTTGGAGTTTTTTTGAGTCTGTCCATATAGGACAAATGTTTAAGGCCTAGAATCCTCTTTGTGAGGTACTTTTGTGGCCTCTCCAGTTGTTGCAGGTGTCTAGTGAGGTACATGCCAAATGGGGCATTGTACTCAATGATTGACCTAATGAGGGAAGAGTAGAGGGAGACAATGACCTCTTTCTTCCTGGATGCAAAACCCTAAGTAATGAGATGTGCCACACGGAAGGACTTTCCGACCACAGTGGCAATGTGATGGTCAAAAGAGAGGCTGCTGTCAACCTGTGTTCCCAGATCTCTTATAACGCCTTCTGTGTTCAGTGGACTAACATTGATGTGGTATTTCATGGGAAATGGATTTTCCCAAAAGGGATGATGACACATTTTTTGGCATTGAGCTTAAGACCATGCTTCTGATACCAGTCATTGGTCTCAGTGAGGCCTTTCTGTAGTATGTCAGCATCACTTGAGGTGTTAATAATAGCTCCCAACTTACAATCGTCTGTGAACTTTGTTAGCCAGAGTCCCTTTGTGTTGGCCTGGACTTCAGAGGAGTAGATACCAAGCAGGAGAGGACCCAGGACCTAACCCTGTAGGACTCCACTCGTGACTGGTTGGTAGTCTGACTTGGAGTCCGTTAATTTAACACTGTGGGTTTTTTCTGTGAGCCAGTTTGCAACCCACCTAGTGATATATGGGTTGATGCCTAGCTTAGTGAGTTTTTCTATTATTCCTGAGTGGGGAGTAGTGTCAATGGCCTTGATCGGATCAAGGTAGGCTGTATGAACTACCTTGCCTTCATCCACAGCTCCGGTGACTGACTCAAAGAAGTCGACCAGGCATGATCTACTCTTCACAAAACCAAACTGTATGGGATCCAGAGTCTGGAGATTCCCTATACCCTTGTTTATTAGGTCCATGATGATGCGTTCCATAGTTTTGCATATCAGACTTGTCAGGCTAATGGGGTTATAGTTCCCAGGGTCTGTAATCACTCCTCCTTTGTGGAGCGGGATGACTGTAGCAGTGCGTCTTTCGGTAGAGACAAAGCTTGAGGTGAGGCTGTAATTGAACAGGGCACACAGGTGATGTGCCAGTTCACTCTGTAGTTCATGTAGAACACAGCCAGGGATATTGTCAGGTCCCATAGAAGCTGTATTCTTGGCCTTGGACAGTGATGTTTTAACCTGTGGAGCAGTAATACTGGGTGCTTGGCAATCTACTGGTATTGTGATTGGTCCTTTTTTGGGGGAGAGAGGGGTAAAGTTGGCACTGAATCTGTCTGCCTCTATATTGGCGATATCTGTAGGCTCTGGTATAGGAGGTACCATTGTGCAGTAGCTCAGAGAAAATCTGGGTATTGCCGTGGAGATTCTTTACATAACTATAGAAGGCCTTGTGGTTGTCTTTACTATCTGCTGCAATTCTGTTTTCATAGCTAGCTTTAGAGGATTTGATGAGGGATCTCAACTTTTTGTTGAGGCTGATAAGAGTTTTTCCATTCTTGGGACTTAAACTTATTCTGCATCAGTTTTCTCCTTCTGTTGTAGAGTTTGTTTATGGCAGGGGACCACCACACTGGCTTCCTTTTTCTGGAGGAGAGCATCTTGGTTCTATTGGGTATGGTGAGATCCATGCATTTGTGTACGTGTTCGTACAGTGTATTGCTGTATGATTCAGCGGTCATGCAACTATTCCCTATTTGCATGGGTGTCATGAAGTTAGCCACCTCTGTTTTTAGGAGCCCAAAATTTTGCTTTGGAGAAGTTTTTCATGGTGGTTACCTTTTGGGGGTGGGTGGGAGGGATGTGGATTTCCAAGGTGACTAGTTTGTGGTCTGATCTAACCAGAAAGGAGTTGACAATTGGTGTAAAGCAATGATCACCAATGTTACTAATGACCAGGTCAAGGATGTTGCTACCTCTAGTGAAGGTAAGAACAAGCTGGTCCAGGGCATTGGAATTAATGAATTCCAGGAAACTTTGGGCAAGTGTATTGATACATGAGTAGTTTTCTTAATTAATGGAGGGGTAGTTGAAGTCGCCCAGTATGAGAGTGTTAAGTTGGACCCTAATATTCTCCAGGTTGCTTAGGAACATGGAGTGTGAGTCTGGGACATAGTTGGGGACCTACAGCAGGCTACGACCTAAATCTCGGTCTTATCCAATGTTAGCTGTACCTGAAATATCTCTGATGCTTTATGTTGGGCCACCAGTCTGGAGCTGGAGGTGTCCGCATCCTTTATGAATATGGAAACAGCACTGCCCTTGGTACTTCGGTCCAAGTTCTGGGGCTGAAAGGTGTGGAGTGAGTTATAGCCTGGTAGTGCATGGGGTGTTTTCTGCTGCCTTGAAGCAGATCTCTGTTACAGCACATATGTCGATGTTCTCCATTTTAAGGAGTGCGTCGAGTGAGTGCATTTTGAGATTTAAACTTCTAGCATTGAACAGCATGACCCTCAGATTGCATTTGTTTGTAGCTGTTATGGTGGTAATTTGATCTTTGGAACATCCCTAAAAAAGGCACTATAGGGATGGCAAGAGTCTTGGCCAGTATCCGGAAGCCCAGGAGTGAGAGATGCAGGCCATCTCTGACAAAGCATCGAGGTCTGTCAGTCATGTCATCCCAGGCAGACAGATACTGGATCTCCTTAGAATGACCCCAGAAACTTAGCCAGTTATTGAAATCAATCATTTTCTGCTTGTACTGTGGTATAATTCTGGGCAATGGTAGGATGCTGCTCAGGGCTAGGGTCATACCCACCTGGGTTACATAATCCAAGAGCTCCTCCATGTCTCTTTTCATGTTGTCCAGGGAGGTACATCTCAGGTCATTCACACCCACATGTACAATGACAGAGTCATATTTGTACCTGTTGTTGAGGGACCTGAGTGCGTGCGTTATGTGGTGGATCCAGGCAGCTGACTGTTACATTTTCCTTATTCAGCCTAGTGAGTGGGACATCAGTGTGCCTCACTATCGAGTCACCTATGGCTAGTTTGTTGGGCATGCTGTTTTGCCTTAGGGGCTTTGGTTGAGTGGCATACTGTTTAGGAAAGTTGTGTCTCATGATTAGTGTTGTGGTGGCCGAGTGCGTTTCTACCTTGGAGGTCCCTTTTATTTGGGTAGATTTTTTATTGAGAGCCTCCGCAAAGGTGGGTGAGTGTGGTTTGTGTTTTTATGTGAAGGCAGTGCTTTTGTGTGTTCTGGAGTGCTATGTGCTTCATGTGGTGTTGTGCAAGTGTCGACCTTCTCCTCATGACCAGCTATTCCAGTCTTGGCTGGAGAGTCTGTGGCTTCCAATTTGGATATATAAGTCCATCTCTCACAAGTCTGATTGTTGGGAGGTAAGAGGAGAGGGTTGTCGGTGTACATGAGGCAGTTGCTACATTGCCTCAGGATGCCTAAGGTCACCAGGTTAATAGGAGAAAGGGCAGGGAACTGGCATTTAGACAGGCCTTGAGGGGTGGGCATTAATAATATGTATTGGAGCTGTTTCCTTGTAGAATGTTTAGTGCTGGTAGCACTTTTGCATGCTACAATAATTGCTACAAGAAGTCTAATAAAGTGCTAGACTAATAAGCTAGTAAAAGTGCAGGGGTGGAGAGAACTAGCAGATCTAAGGGAAAAATTGAAGAGCAGACTTTCGCACTGCTCAGAAGCTTACAAACAGTCCTGGATACAGCAAATCTGTATCTGGACTAGTGTAGTTACAGGAAAGGTGGGAAAGAAGCGGAAACACAGGCTTTTAAACCAGAAAGTTGAGAAAGAAGCGGAAACACAGGCTTTTAAACCAGAAAGTTGAAAGAGATGGAAAAACTGTCCAAATGGCCAATAAACTACAATTTCTGTGCCAGAAACCACTCCTCTTGTGGTAGATAGGCTGCCTAGTGCTTACCACTCCCACTGATAAGCTAGAAGACTTCCCTCCGACACAGAAATGCCTGGGGGGGGGGCTCAGAAGCTTACAAACAATCTTGGATACAGCAAATCTGTATTTGGACTTGGCTAGTTACAGGAAAAGTGGGAAACAAGAGCAAATGCTGGCTTTTAAACCAGAAAGTTGAAAGAGATGAAAAAAAACAGCCTAAACGGCCAATAAACTACAATTTCTGGGCCTGAAACCACTCCTCTTGTGGTAGATAGGCTACCTAGTCCTTACCTATCCCATTGATAAGCTAGAAGTCTTCCCTCCAACACAGAAAGGCTTGGCGGGCTCAGAAGCTTACAAACAGTCCTGGATACAGCAAATCTGTATCTGGACTAGACTAGTTACAGGAAAGGCGGTAAACAAGCTTAGAATTTGGGGGTCAGTCACATCCTGTGCAACTATAGGAATGCCCTTAGCAGGCAAGGGAGAAACATTTTAGTCACTGTCCAAGAATGAACAGGTGAAGGATCTTCACCTGGCAGGGATGAGGTTTTGGATGTTGGAATCAGTGCGCCTAAGAGCCAGACATTGTTAAGGGATAATGTGCTTAGTGAGGAAAAACGTCCTCTCAGCTGTTTCATTGGACAGGGCAGATTTACTGGGATTTGCAAGGAACTGATCAGTGCTTTTTATTCATGTTTTCAACCACTGGGAGACAAAAGAAGGATTCCTTCTCATTCTGATAGGATTTTCCAATCAGAAGAGCAGTCAGTAGAGGGGGAGGGGTGAAACTTAACAGTTTCTTCTTAGTCTTAGCATTCTGATTATGAGGACAGTATTGCTTCAGAATTCCCTGTTGAAGAAATTCTTTCACTGACATTTTATCTAACATGAAAGAGGTGTTTCAGTCAGTGGGATCATAATGAAACTCCTGTGGCAAAGGAACATGAATTATGATTTGTTAGAGATACTGATACCTAAAGCTGCACCCATACCTCCTGTATTGCCTGCTTTAGTGAATGCTTTCCTAACTGTATCAAATTCCCTGATGGACAGACATTGACCCCCTAAGAGGTATGACCGGTTAAATAAAGTGCCCCCAAGTACTTGTTTTCTAATCCTAAAATAGATACAGCTACTTTCCCTTCAACCAAATCTGCTGCTGTCAAACAGGTCAATGCTACTAATCTCATCCCTACCGACAGCGATGGGAAAGCAATGGATGTGTTGGGGTCAGTGCTACTAATCCCATTCCTGTTGACCACGATGGGAAAGCAATGGATAGTTTGGGGAAGACAATCTGTTCTTCTCTTATTTAACTTTCAGGATTTTGAGCTGTGAAACACATATGTTAGTTTTTGATTTTGTATAATGAAAATATGCAGAACTGAATGGATAGCCTTCCTTCTTCTGAGATAAAGGATTAATTAAATGCTTCTCTGGTGATAAAGCTTATCCTAAAATGTGTTTCTGATGCAGCTGACTCTTCCTCTGGTATTTCTGTATCTAGATCAGTTTTGAGGAGACTTGCTTGGCTTCATAATCAAAACCTTCCTAAATATGTTATGTCTAAGACTCGAATATCCCCCTTAGATAATCTGATTATCCCAAGTTAATTACTCCATCGATAAAATGCCCCTAAGAGTCAACCCAGTAATTAGGGATCTTGGAACATATGTAAACAGCAATCTGGCCTTTAATCAACATGTAGCTAAGATAATAAAATCATTCTATGTCACCCAATTTGTAGGTAAGAGTACGGCATCCAGGTCCAAGGATATTATGGTACCACTCTACTCATCCCTTATCAGACTTACTGTTGAGTACAGTGCTCCCCTTTGAAATGTACCTAACCAGACAACTGAAACAGTTGGAATGACCATAAAGGTTCTTCTTGATAGGTTTTATAGGGTGCGCTCATAAGTATTTGTTTAAGAGAGTCCCCCCAGGCGGACCCATGTTTCTCAGGGCAGGGCCTAAGTGTAAAGCTGTGGTTAAAAAAAAAATCTCCTCTGATAAAGAGAAGCAAGGGCTTTTTGGGTAGGTGGGGAGAAATATATACTTCTTCCACTCTAGCCATGAGGGCATTGAATTGTCAATTTCATATGCTGAAATATCAGAATTATCTCCTTTCACAATTGAAATCTAAGGTGGATGCTTTGGCGGAAGGTATTGAGTGTAAAGATTGCTGGATTTGGTTCATGTGTCTGAACAAGTGGGTAAGCATTCTTTGCAGTGTTTTGGTTTTGATCAGGCCCTCCTCCTCGAGTGGCTGCTACTAGTTTCTGTTCTTCGCAGACATGCATGGTTGAAGGATCAGGAAGCAAGTTGCATGCATGTTAAGACCAGATGATTTTGGACAGTCTGATGTGTTGTTTTGTTGTTTGACCGCCAGCAGTTTGCAAAAGAAAAGAAATGGAAAGCTAAGCTAATGCTATGCAGACTGTTTTTTGTTTTGTGCAGGTCGAAGTTTAGTTTAGTTGAAATGCTAAGGGGTGGGTGGACATATCTGCTTTATGGTTCCCAGTCTAGGTAGGGTCGTGGTGGGGTAGGGCAGGGCTCAAGTCTGTTTTAGGCCTAGATCAGACAGTTCACCTGCTCAGACTTCTGGTGAGGGGCAGGGGTCAGTTTTTCAAGCAGCACCAATGATGACTGCCTTTTTCAGCTGCCAGTGGACTCTGTCTGGCAGCTCCTTTGGGAGGAAGATTGTCTCTTTTCAAAGAAAATTGGGATTTAATCACTCAAGACAGATGGGTGCTGGATATCATTCACATCATTTTATTTTTTTTCCATTCCAATTTGCCCCTTTTCAGCCATGCCCGATGTCTCCACCTCAAAAAGAAAGAAAAAGAGGCTCACAACAGTTACTTCCAGATAGGGGCTATTCAGCAGTCCCTGTGTCAGAAAAGGCTTGCTTTTTTTATTTTCTCTGTTCGTAGTACCAAAGGATCGGGACACGTGGAGACCAATTTTGGATTTATCTATCCGTAACACTTATCTGGACGATCCCAAGTTGCAGATGTTGACGTGACAGCAACTGTACCTCTGCTCGGCAACGATCACTGGTGGGTAACTTTGGATCTCAAGGAAGCTTAGCTTCATGTGCCCATAAGGCTTTGTTGAAGAAATATCTCGCGGTTTCGAACTGGAGATTTTCATTATCAGTTCTTGCATTTGCCCTTTGGCTTATCTACTCTACAGAGAGTATACAAAGGTTCTGGCTCCAGTGATAGCTTACTTCAGGCTTCAAGGCATTCAAATTTATCCTTACTTGGACGACTGCCTGATTCTGGCTCAAGAAAAGGAACACCTTCTACAGCATCTGGAATATGTCATAGCAGTGCTAAGATGCCTAGGGTATTCTGTGAGCGAAATAAAGTCCAGTCTAGTACCCTCTCAAGACATGTGCTTTCTGGGTGTGAGACTGAATACAGCAGCCCAGATGGCCTTTTTAACCCCGGACAAACAAAAGAGTCTGTCACTTTACTTCCATCAACTATCTCATCAGTCCGTGCTGACTGCAAGGACAGTCCTTCAAGCATTAGGGTTCATGGCATCTTGTATTCTGGTGCTTCCCAATGCCAAACTGCATATGAGGAAGCTGCAATGGTATCTCAAACATGTATGGACACAGCACTGCCAAGATTTGGACACTGTCATTCAAATAATACCTTGCCTTCAAAAGGAATTCTTGTGGTGGGCTCAGGAATGTCACCTAAACAAGGGACTCTCTGTGACCCGGCCAGAGGGGAGGCAGATTTTAACGACAGATGCCTCGGGCATTGCTTGGGAGCTCATCTAAATGGAAAGTGGATACAAGACAAGTGGCCTGCCAGACTACAGCATCTACATATCAACATGAAGGAGATGTTAGCAGTCCAGTTTGCATTGATGGCGTTCAAGGAGTTACTTCTTCCAGGGCAGGTGTTGATTCTGACAGACAACACAACTGTCATGTGGTACATCAACAAGCAAGGGGAACACATTCTTATCCTCTATGCAGGCAAGCAATGATTCTATGGGAGACTGCGTTAAGCCTGCAACTGACTCTTCAGGCAAGGTTTCTGCCAGGAGCACAGAACTCCTAGCAGATGTATTAAGCAGACAAATCATGGATCCCACGAGTGGAAACTGGATCTTCATGTATTTCAGAAATTGACAGTGTCATGGGGAACTCCAGACATAGATCTGTTCGCTTCTCCACTAAACCACCAGCTGCCAAGTATTGCACAAAGGGGTTTCATCACACAGCTTGGAAAGTGGATGCTCTGTCTTTCAGTTGGAAAAACCTTCATGTCTATGCCTTTCCACCTCTACCTCTTCTTCCAAAGGTATTACTAAAGGTCAGACAGGACAGGCCAAGGATGATTTTGATAGCTCCAGATTGGCCTCGGCAACACGGGGTACCCACTTCTAAGGAGTCTTGTAAAGAAGCCTCCATGGCCTTTACCTCTGATTCCTCATCTGTTATCTCAGAAGGACGGTCATCTGCTCAATGTCAAGCTTCCATCTCTTCATCTCACAGCTTGGCATATTCTGTGTTGAAGCATGGTAGGTCTCAGCTTCCTCAACAAGTTTTAAATGTGATTATGGAAGCTAGAAGGCCTAGTACTAGGAGAGTGTACAGAAAAATGGAAGAGATTTTTGTTTTGGAGTACAGCAAAGAATTTGGAGATTTCAGAGCCTAATTTGAGTGTGGCTCTTCAATATCTTACTGAATTATTGGACAAAGGTTTGTCTTTCTCTTCCATAAAGATTCATGCTGCAGCAATTTCAGCTCACTATGATTGTGACCCACCTTTGTTTTCGCATCCTTTGTTCAAGCAGTTTCTTAGAGGGGCAAAAGAATATAAGACCCCACAGAGCTCCTACTCCTGCTTGGGATCTCAATTTTGTGTTGGAAAAACTTACTCTACAACCTTTTGAGCCTGCAGCTACTGCTGAATTGAAATATTTGTCATGGAAGACTGCTTTTCTGTTGGCTATTACTTCTGCAAGAAGGGTGTCTGAGTTGCAGGCCCTTATGGCAGTAGAGCCCTTTTGATTTTCCATAAGGACAGGGTATCATTACGTACTAATCCTTCCTTTATGCCTAAGGTGGTTTCTAGTGTGGCTTTAAACCAAACTATTCATTTGCCTACGTTTTTGCAGATCCTCAAAATAAAGGGGAAAAGATTTTGCACACTTTAGATGTACACAGGCAATTGCGTTATTATTTGAGCAGGACTAAAGATTTTAGGCAGTCTCAGCAGTTACTTGTTTCTTTTGCTTTAAGTTCACAGGGCAAGCCTGTGTCAAAACAAACTATTTCTAGGTGGATTGGCTTTTGCATTGCATTTTGTTATTCCCATCATGGCAAAGAGGTTCCAGCTGGGATTAGGCCTCATTCCACTAGGGCTACTGCCACTTCAACAGCATTTCTAAGGGGTGGCAACTAAGGATATTCTGGAGGCAGCTACTTGGAGTTCAGTGCATACTTTCTCTAGGCATTATCACCTGCCTATATACTCTAAGACTAGAGCTGGTTTTGCCACAGCTGTTTTACAAGGCATGTTGTCAGCTCCTGCTACTTTATAATTTGCCAGCCTCCTTACCTCTGCTTTGGGATTCTACCCAATTGTCAGGACTGCAGCAAGGAAGGCGAAGAACATAGTACAGTTTTGTACCTACCATAAATGTAGATGTTTCCCTCCTTCCCTCTGTGTTTCAGGGTGGTTGTGTAGGTGAGTTTACTTGCTTATATTTTGTGTATATATTACTGTATATATTGTACATGTTTTTGGTGCAGGTTGTTTTGGGACTTGTCTTTTGGGTCTTCTGACATCTGGGGCAAGAAAAAGAGAATGAAATGGCGTCGTCATTGCATCGCGTGCCATATGCGCACCTGGCAGTCTAGGGGCGCCATGACCGACGTCAGCCTTATACTCTGGTATTCGGGCCGACTGGGACGCGGACTATACCCAATTGTCAGGACTGCAGCAAGGGAATCCTCGAACATCTACATTTATGGTAGGTACAAAACTGTACTTTTCTTACCAGAGGAATTTTTGTGGCATGATTACCCTGTCTCACACTGATTGCCTAAAGGCTTTGTCTCTGTATTCAGTCTCCTACAAGTTGCTGAGATTGAATCTTTGAGTGGCTTACAGGGCCTCCTCAGACCCAGTCCTGGTGGATCTGTTGCACATGCTCAAACAGCACCAGAAACAGTACATTCAGGCGTCTGAACGTTGCTTGTGACATAAACAGCATGTGCTGTAGAGATAGATGTGTATCCCAAACGATCTCTGCACTATGGAATAGGCTCCTCATACATGTAAAACAGAGTTCATCCATGATCCTGTTCAAACAAAACCTTGACAATTGGATTGGAAACTGTAAATTTACTCCCGATCTGGCCTCAATGTCCTTTATAGACAGAGGCTGTCAGTAAGAAAAGTATTATCCTAACACTCCCCCTTACAAATCCTTAGTTACCTCCCTACTAACATGTCTCCACCCACATATAGATGTCCATGATACTTGGGACCCAAATGGCATTAGGTGAGTGGCTAGACTTGTAGGGGCCCTAGTGAGTATGAACCTGTAATGAAACTCTGGCCATTTTGCAGCTGAGGTATTGAAGTATGATAAAAGAAAAATACTGCTGCAAGGAAAGATTCAGATTTTCCAACTGCCTTTTGTAAAAACAAGTCATAGTTTTTTACCTCCTCCTTAGCCTCCTTTTCTAGGAAATAGTTTAAGGGTGGCACAGATGACATCATTGTTGCCTCACAGCAAGTGCTTCCCAGCTCAATGCTTGGCTGGAATGCCTTCTCTGTGGAGTCTGCATGTCTTCCTTGTTTTCGCATGGGTTTTCTTGCGTGCTCCAGTCTCCTCCCACATTCCAAAGACATGGAGTAGGTGGATTGGACACTCCAAATTGGCCATAGGTGTAAGTGTGCTTGCAGGTGGATGAAGTACTGTGGCAGAACTTGCCAAATGGCAGTGTAAACCGTGGCTTGAGATGATTGCCACTACTGAACTGACACCCCAGACCCATGTGCAAAACTGGGAAAAAGTGGTTATGGATGTATGGAGTTTAAACATCAAGGACTCAATGAAAAAAGGAAGAAAAAGCATGCTAATGTCAAAGAAGCCCCCCGCCCATCAGTATGACTTTCCACCTGTTCAGGTCCTCCCCTCCCACCCTGGTAATCTTATCTGAAATGTCATCTTCTTTTATGGCATTAGTCTGACATTTTGGTTTTGACTATACCCATCAGGGGTACTCCTGGCAGTGGAATTCCTTCTTCCCTTCTAAGAGATTCCACCTTGCTCACAGAACCAAAGTTTGTTTTTTTCCACCCATTCTGCACAGCATGCTGGTCAGGGAGTTATAGAACTAGTTCCTCTCCATCTCCTAGGCAAAGGCTATTATTCAGAGATATTTCTGGTTCTAAAACCAGAAGGATTTTGGAGCATGCTGCTGGAACTTTCTGCTTCAAACTCTTGTCAAGATGCTGAAGTTCAAGATGTTATCAGTTCAAAATCTTGTACCTTTGATTCCTGTTCTAGCTTTGATGGTAAAGTTGGACATGAAGGATGCCCATCATCACATTTCTGTTATCAAGCATTTCTTAGGATTTGCTGTGCCTGCCTCACATTATCAATTCTCTGTTGTATTCTTTGGATTTTGTGCTGTGTCAAGGGTATTCACAAAATGCCTAGCTCCAGTCATTGCTTATCCAGAGTTTAGGGCATTCATATCTTTCCATATTTGAATGATGTTCTTACATTATTGGCCGTTTGGGCAGTTTTTCCATCTTTCAACTTTCTGGTTTAAAAGCCCACTCTTGCACTTGTTTCCCACCTTTCCTGTAACCAGTCTAGTCCAGATACATATTTGCTTTATCCAGGACTGTTTGTAAGCTTCTGAGCCCCCAAGCCTTTCTGTGTTGGAGGGAAGCATTCTAGCTTATCAGTGGGAGCGGTAAGCACTAGGTAGCCTGTCTACCACAAGATCCAGGTACCGATTATTAGTTTTAGCACTTGAATTTGCTTATTCATGCTCAGCACTTGTTTAGACCTTGTTAGCACTAAACAAGCTACAAATTACTACAGTACTCAACCTTCCTCTTTACCTAGAGGAAAACCGTTTTTGTACTTACTTTCCTCACTTACCTAGAGAAAAACAGTTTTATACTCACTTTCCTCACTTGTCTAGAGGAAAGTTTTTTATTCAGGCATGTCCAAGGGCCTTCTCCTAGTGTTCTCTCCTGTCTATCTGATGAATCTGGCCATCTTGAGGCAATGTAGCAATTGCCTCATGTACACAGACAACCCTCTCCTCCTACCACCAAACATCACAGCCTGTGAGAGATGCACTTATCTAGCCAAACTGGTGGTAAAGCTCTCTCCAACCAAGACTGAACTTGACAGTCAAGAGGAGGAGGTAAACACTTGCACCGTACCACACTCATCACATAGCCCCGCTAAACCTACACCACCAAAATCCACACATAAAAAACACAAAAACATTCACAGAGGCTCTCAATAATAATCTGCTCAAGCAACAGAGACATCCAAAGCAGAAATGCAAGCAACCTCCACTCTCTCAACACAACCCAAATGACACAGCCCACAGACTCAGTGTGCCAATAAACCACAGCCCATAAGGCAAACCAACGTATCCAACACACTAGTCATAGGTGACTCTGTAGTCAGGCACACTGATGTCCCACTCACCAGGCTAAACATGGAGAAGGTTACTGTCAGTTGCCTGTCGGGTGCCAGGATCCGCCACATAACCCACACACTCAGGTCACTCCACAACAAGTACAAATATGACTCTGTCATTGTCCATGTTGGTGTGAACGACCTGAGACGTACCTCCCTGGACTACACGAAAAGAGACATGGAAGAGCTCTCCGATCTTGTCGCCCAGACAGGTATGACCCTAGCCCTGAGTACCATCCTGACATCGCCCAGAATGATGCCGCAGTACAAGGACAAAATGATTGACTCAACAATTGGCTAAGCTTCTGATGTCATTCTAAGGGGATCCAGTATCTGTCTGCCTGGGACGACATGGTCGACAGACCATGATGCTTTGCCAGAGATGGCCTGCACCTGTCACCCCTGGGATTCCGGATACTGGTTAAGGATCTTGCCACCCCTATAGTGCCTTTTTTAGGCAAGGTTCAAATGACAAATTCACCACTGTAACAGGAACAGGCAAGCAAAAACAGAGGGTAATGCTGCTCCGTGCTAGAAGTCTAAATCTCAAAATGCACTCACTCGAGGCATTCCTTAAAAATTGAGAACATCGATGTCTGTGCATGACTGAGACCTGGTTCAAGCCTCTAGAGAGCACCCCTGCATTACGAGGCTATAACTCGTACCACACTTTTCAGCCATCTAACCTAGACCGGAACACCAAAGACGGAGGTGTGTCCATATTCATGAAGGATATCCACACCTCCAGGCTAGTTGCGCAGCATAATGCATCCGAGGTTATCCAAGTGCAACTAACTCTAGGCAAAACTGCATTCCAAATTGCAGCTTGCTACAGATTCCCCCACCATGCCCCAGGATTCCCACTCCTCTTTTCTTGATGTACTGGAAAATATTAGGGTTCAGCCAAACACCCTAATAATGGGCGATTTCAACTACCCCCACAATTAACTGGAAAAACTACTCCTGTACCAACTCCTTCGCTCAACGCTTTCTGGAATTCATAAATTCCAATGTCCTGGATCAACTTATCCACACCACGGTAAACAATATCCTAGACCTAGTCATTACCAACATGAGTGACCAGTGTTCCACACCTGAAATCAACTCCTCATTGGTCAGATTCGACCATACGCTAACCATCCTAGATATCCGCATCCCGCCCCCACCCCCATTAAGGAAACCATGGTAAAAAATGTCTCCAAAGCCAAGTTAAGACAGAAGTGGCGAACTTCATGACACCCATGCAGATGGGCAATACAGTTACGACTGCTGAATCCTACACAAATGCACTCTATAAGCACTTACATGAGTGCATGGATCGTGCTATCCGAAACAGAACCAAGACGCTATCCTCCAAAAAAGGAAGCCAATCTGGTGGTCCCCTGCCATAAACAAACTCTACAACAGAAGGAAGAAACATTGCAAAAGAGAGTAAAATCCCATGAGTGGAGGAGCTGCCTGGTCAGCCTCAGTAAGAAGCTGAGATCCCTTATAAGATCCTCCAAAGCTAGCTACAAAAACAAAATCGCCACTGATTCTAACTGCAACCACAAAGCATTATATAACTATGTCAAGAATCTCAATGGCAACTGATATTGCCAACATCTTGGCAGATAGGTTCAGTGCTAACTTTACCCCCCACCCCTAAAAGGGCCCATATCTATACAGGAAGAATGCAGAGTCCCTGTAATCACATCTATGCAGGTAAAAGCTGCACTCTCTAAAACAAAAAACACAGCATCCATGGGACCGGACAACATCCCAGGCTGCATTTTACACGAACTTCAGAACAAACTGGCTCCCCACCTAAGCACCATGTTTAATCATAGTCTCATGTCAGGCTTTGTGCCCACTGAATGGCGCACACCAACAGTTATCCCACTTCACAGAGGGGGAGCCACCACTGATCCTGGGAACTATCGCCCTATTAGACTGACGAGCCTGGTCTGCAAGGCCATGGAACGTATCATCATGAAACTCATAAACAAAGACATTAGTAACCTCCAAACTCTGGACTCCACCCAGTTCGGGTTTGTGAAAGGCAGATCATGCCTTCTGAACCTGATTGACTTCTTTGAGGCAGTCACCAAAGCCGTAGATGAGGGTAAGGTTGTTCACACAGCCTATCTTGACCTCGCCAAAGCTTTCAACACCATCCCCCATTCTGGAATTATAGCTAAACTCAATAAACTAGGTATAAATCCCTATGTCACAAGATCGGTTGCCAACTGGCTCACTAACAGAACCCACACTGCAAAAGTTGCAGACTCCAAATCTGACTTCAAACCAGTGACAAGTGGAGTACCACAGGGTTAAGTCCTGGGACCTCTCCCGTTTGGTATCTACTTCTCTGAAGTACAGGCTAACACAGAAGGCCTATGGCTAATGCAGTTTGCAGATAACTGCAAACTAGGAGCCATAGTCGAGTCTGCAAATGATGTGGACATCCTACAAAAGGGCCTAACTGAGACAGATGCCTGGTGTCAAAGGCATGGCCTCAAGCTCAATGCCAAAAAGTGCATTGTCATCCCCTTTGGAAAAAACTGTTGTACGTATGAAGTACCACATAAATGGCAGTCTACTTAACGCCGAATGTGTGCTAAGAGACCTTGGGACCCAGGTGGACAGTAGTCTCTCCTTTGATAATCACATTGCCACAGTAGTCAGGAAATCTTTCTATGTGGCGCACCTCATCACAAAAGCATTCTTATCCAGGAAAAAGAGGTTATTGTTCCCCTCTACTCTGCACTCATTAGACCCATTATAGAGTACAACGCCTCTTTTGGAATGTACCTCACAAGACCTCTGCAGCAGCTGGAAAGGCCACAGAAGTACCTCACAAAGAGGAGTACTGGCCTCAAACAGATGCCCTACACTGACTGTCTCAAAAAACTCCAGCTTTACTTTGTAGCATATTGCCTACTCTGAGGAGATCTCTGCCTAACATATAAAGCTATGTTAAGCCCAGAGCTGTTGGACATGCTACACCTTAGGAAATCCCAATCCCTCCAAGCTACATGATCTAGGGACATAAACCTTGTTACCACAATAAACAGGACATGCTGGAGGGATAGATTTCTGTCCCAGAGACTTCCTAAACTCTGGAAGAAGCTTCCCATCTATGTCAAGCAAAGTTCCTCATTAGCACACTTCAAGAAAAATCTTGATGAGTGGATGGGAAATAGGAAATACACCCGGGCGATCACTTCTGTGGCTCTGCTTGACAGGGACACAGGAAATTAACCTTCTTGGGTGGCATAAGACAGGGAACCTTGTTGGCTAGGCTTACTTAGGCCCTTGGGCCGATAGCCTAGTACCTACCTTCGAACATTTGCAGACTCATGCAACAGTTTAAGAACTTCTAGTCAGTCTCAGAGATGTTCTGTCATTCTGTTTCACAGAATGATTTTCTTGTGATGTGTTGCACTTTACCTTGATAAGAGTCTTCCTTTCCTTGGGAAAAAGGGACATGTTACATCAGTTTTTCCTGAGTTTCTCTATCCTAAGCTACATACCTGCAAGGGAGTTTCTGTGGATTCTAGGGTACCTGTCATGGATGACTCTCATGCTGCCCTTGGCCAGACTGTATATGAGGAAAATACAGACGTATTTTTTAGATCAGTTTGGCTCGGTATTTGCACCATTTGACTTCTCAGATTCCAGTTCTGGAATTTATAAAGAGGGAGACTGGATCATAAGTAGATCAGATCACTTGCAATCCAGGTCTTGCATTCTTCCTTCTCACCCTTGTCCAGTCAGTTACCATAAATGCTTTGCACCTGGTATGGACAGCAGTTCCTGAAGATGTGCATGTCCTGTGATACCTAGTGAACAGACAGAAGCACTTAAGTGTATGAGAGAAGTTGGCTGTCAGAAGTACTTTAAAGGTCTTGAAATATCTCTGGTCCCTAAGACCTCTACAAGTCTACACAGACAACAGCACGATGATGTGATGCATAAAAAGGGGGTACCACATCCTCCCCTCTTTGCAGACTTGTTATGATAGTCTGGGAGGTAGAAATTCAGCTCAGTCTGACTCTTCTGGGTTCATACATTGTCAGAGTAAAACCTTACTGTGTGCCAGCTAAGAAGGACCAGTCTAGATCCCCATGCATAGAAACTTTATCCTGGGGTCTTCCAAGAATTGATCCGACTGTGGGAATACCTGAAGTAGAACTGTTTGCCTCCTCGCAGAATAGACAACTGAATACATTTCAGGCCTAGAAGACCATATTTTTTAAAGATAGTGTTTCCTTTTCTAAACAAGTTGATGAGAGTCTCTATTCTGAAATATTTCAGCAGAAATACAAGTCTGAAAAAGTGTATTAAGATAATGTCTTACACCTGTGTATTACTGTAATACAAGGTAAGTAATATGTTGTGCCTGTATAGTACTGTAGTAGAATGTACTTTGTTCCACTGACTTTATGGCTTGTAATTTTTATTATTCTTAAGCTCATGGCAAAATCATTTTAATGAATTTTGTTAATTTAAACAATTTTTATGTATGTGAATTCTTAATACAGCCAGTAATTTTTAAATTGGATATTTCCGGTTGTGTTACTTATGCTTTTACTGCAGCAAGGTTGATTTGATTTAGTACATTACACAGCCTAAGCTTTGAATAGTAGTAACAGTGCAGTTTTTCACCTCTAAAGTGGCACAGCTGAGCCATTCTGGTTTTGCAGTGTTAAGGTTTATTCACTGGGCGTTGCATATTTTTGGTGACACTCTGTTGACTTATTGCCATTCATTTGATAGGACCATTATACATTCCACTAACTTAAGCAGTGTGCACTCTTTGCAGTTTCACAGCTGAAACCCCCTGTTTATGTCATCAAGCTCACATTGGAGAGACGCATCAAAAGTGACTCTGAGTCTAGAGAATAGGAGTCGGGACTGACAGGTGTGATACTTAGGGGAATCCTTTTCTGTACTGTTTGAGTTTTCATTTTTAAGCTTTAGTGATAGGTTAGAGGAACATACACACCACTAATGCATTTTTTCTGCCGCTTATTTAATTCCTTTAGCTTCAAAATAGTAAAGGAAAGTCCAACAATATAAAGACCTATTAGGAATTTTTAGTAATTACATGTCCATAAATTGACCTTCACAGTAGTTCTACTCTTATGCCATGTTCTTCATAATGCTTTTCAGTTAAACTTTTTATGGACTAATGCCTTGACTCTTGATAAGTCCTGGACAGCAGTCAAGATGCAGAATCTTCTTATTTGGCTTTTGAGGTGGGGGGGGTTAAGGTGTTTTTACAGGAACAAATGTAGGTGTCTCAGATACCCTTTCCACTGAATTAAGTGTCAGTTACACTGATCCCTAGACTAAACATCAGTTACACTGCCCAAAGAACCAGGTGTGTGTTATACTGCTCTCTGAATTAGATAGGTATCCAATAACATTTCCCCTGAATTAGGTTTGAGTTGTACTGCCACCTGAATTAGGTGCGAGTTACACTGCCACCCTGAATTTGATGCGAGTTATACTGCCCCCAAAATTAATATCAGTTACATCAACCCCTCAATTAGATATCAGTTACACTACTCATGAATTAGATTTCACCTCTTTTTGGAAGTACATTTGTAGTGGTATTTTCTTCCAGGCCAAGCCAACCAAATGAGGGTGCTATTTATGTTCCTGATGTTTTGTTTAGAAACCAAACTGAAAGCTTAGATGACGGACAACACAATGTACTATATAGTGTATATTATATATTTTTTCATTGCACCATTAGGTTAAGTAAAGGCTGTAGATACTGGTAAATGGAGTGCTACAGCATCACACCTGATAAGCAGTCATGTTCAGGCTGGTGTGCTACATTACAAGTTTAAGTAAAGACTGTATATACTGGTAAATGGGGTGCTACAGCGTCACACCTGATGAGCATCATCTTCAGGCTGGTGTGCTACAGTACAAGTTTAAGAAAAGGCTGTATATACTGGTAAATGGGGTGCTACAGCTTCACACCTGATGAGCAGTCATCTTCAGGCTGGTGTGCTACATTACGAGTTTAAGTAAAGGCTGTATGTACTGGTAAATGGGGTGCTGCAGCGTCACACCTGATGAGCAGTCATCTTCAGGCTGGTGTGCTACAGTACAAGTTTAAGTAAAGGCTGTATGTACTGGTTAATGGGGTGCTACAGCATCACACCTGATGAGCAGTCATGTGCAGGCTGGTGTGCTAGATTACGAGTTTAAGTAAAGGCTGTACATACTGGCAGATGGGGCACTGGAGCATCACACCTGATGAGCAGTCATCTTCAGGCTGGTGTGTTACAGTATGAGTTTAAGTAAAGGCTGTATGTACTGATAAATGGGGTGCTACAGCTTCACACCTGATGAGCAGTCATGTTTAGGCTGGTGCGCTACACTATGAGTTTAAGTAAAGGCTGTATATACTGGTAAATGGGGCTACAGCTTCACACCTGCTGAGCAGTCATGTTCAGGCTGGTGTGCTACAGTACAAGTTTAAGTAAAGGCTGTAGATACTGGTAAATGGGGTGCTACAGCATCACACATGATGAGCAGTCACCTTCAGGCTGGTGTGCTACATTACAGGTTTAAGTAAAGGCTGTATATACTGGTAAATGGGATGCTACAGCGTCACACCTGATCAGCAGTCATCTTCAGGCTGGTGTTCTACAGTACGAGTTTAAGTAAAGGCTGTATGTACTGGTAAATGGGGTGCTACAGCTTCATACCTGATGAGCAGTCAGGTTCAGGCTGGTGTGCTACAGTATGAGTTTAAGTAAAGGCTGTAGATACTGGTAAATGGGGTGCTACAGCGTCACACTTGATGAGCAGTCATCTTTAGACTGGTGTGCTACAGTACAAGTTTAAGTAAAGGCTGTATATACTGGTAAATGGGGTTCTACAGCGTCACACCTGCTGAGCAGTCATGTTCAGGCTGGTGTGCTACATTACGAGTTTAAGTAAAGGCTGTATATACTGGTAAATGGGGTGCTACAGCCTCACACGTTATGAGCAGTCATCTTCCGGCTGATGTGCTACATTACAAGTTTAAGTAAAGACTGTACATACTGGTAAATCGGGTGCTGCAGCATCACACCTGATGAGCAGTCATGTTCAGGCTGGTGTGCTACATTACGAGTTTAAGTAAAGGCTGTATATACTGGTAAATGGGGTGCTACAGCTTCACACCTGATGAGCAGTCATGTTCAGGCTGGTGTACTACTGTATGAGTTTAAGTAAAGGCTGTATGTACTTGTAAATGGGGTGCTACAGTGTCACACCTGATGAGCAGGCATCTTCAGGCTGGTGTGTTACATTACGAGTTTAAGTAAAGGCTGTATGTACTGGTAAAAGGGGTCCTACAATGTCACACCTGATGAGCAGGCATCTTCAGGCTGATGTGCTACAGTACAAGTTGCTGTCTCATCAATTTCCAGCAAATATTCAATTAGGTCCACTTCTGATGATAAGGTCCCTTTTTGGAAAATAAATTCTCAAACCCAACTGATGCCAAGGTCATGGGGGATCACAGTTGTAAATACAATACCATCACTGGATTTACATCATTCCTCGACTTTACATTTGAATTTAGAGTTGAAACTATCTCCTACCTAGATGTTGAATTATCGAAGGACCTTATAAATTGGAGATATATAGCTAAAATCTTTAGAAAACCCACATACTCCAATACACTATTACACTTTAATAGCTCCCACCCATTTCACCAGAAAGAAGCGGTAATACAGGGTTAACTTGTATGAGCCGGTAGGATGACCACGCTAGACTTTGAATTCATGTACGAATGTGAGACACTTAAAAATATGCTTTTGAAGAAATGTTACCCTCTAGCATTAATAGATGTCCTTATAAATGAAGTCTATGAAAAAAGAGTTAGTGGTTGGTTCAAGCCTTTACTGAATAAAACCATGGAATCAGCAACGAAATTACCCTTGAATGAGTTGGCATTCAATGGTCAGGCGGATGTTATTGTTAGTGAACTAACTAGATGTCTGTTAAATAAGATTGGTAATAACCATACCTTTAAATTTATTACCACTTTCTCTATGGATTCTGGGTCTGTACGAGACATTGAAAAACTGGTGAATTTTGCTGGATGACCCTTTCATCCAACAAAAAATTAGTGTTAGCCCTAGGTTAATTTTTAAAAGAGGGAACAACCTAAAGAACATGTTTGAAAATAACACCAGAGCATACCCACTAAAAGTGGGAATGACGAAATGTGGCAGATGCAATTTCTGTAAATTTATGTTGGTTGCTAATTCTTTCACTCTGAAAAATGTAACATACCAGATTAGAGGTAAATACAATTGTGAAAGTTGTGGTATTGTGTATGTTGCCTTATGTAAATGCTGCCCAGGGTTCTATATTGGAAAAACAGAGAGATTCTTTAAACAGAGGATTTACAAACACCATTATAATATTGGGAAAGCTAACATCACGGACACTTTTTGCTAAACATGTCTCTGAGAACCCTGGACACTTTTTCAACTATTTAATAATGGATAATGTTAGCAAGAACATCAGAGGTAGCCCTTGGCCCCTCCGTTTAGAGGAGAGGGAGCTTTATTGGCAGCTCAAAGTTAATGCCTTTGCCAGTCCTGGCCTAAATGGCCAGTGTTTTCTGAAATGTATTTTACGTTTTAAAAGCTTTAGAAAGATAACTTTTATGTTAAAAAAACTTTTGAAAATACAGTATTTGTGTTCTTATATGTGACTTGTTTTAAAATATGTATGAAAGGTAGTGAACATTTACGTATTTACTTAATAGCAATGTACATGTAGTGTTAATGGGATAATATGTTGT
Organism: Protopterus annectens; assembly: GCF_019279795.1. Lineage (NCBI taxonomy): Eukaryota > Metazoa > Chordata > Ceratodontiformes > Protopteridae > Protopterus > Protopterus annectens. The sequence goes on from NC_056737.1 coordinate 1,072,410,319, forward strand.
TAAATGGTTATTAGGGGAAGTGATGTAATTTTATTTGAATTATTTATACTGGCTTTTCATGCTTTGTAATTGTCTGATGAAGTTCTTTCATTTGGTTTGGACGAAAGCGCTTACTTTGATTGTATTAACCTGTCTTTGTTGATTCTTTGTGGATAAACTGTTGATGTACCTTTGTTGAACCTTGCCTTGAGTGTTTTTGTTTGGAAAGATGGTTCGTGAGACATTGGTCCAGAGTGGGAAGGACGGGAAGGCACTCTGGATCCGCTTCTCTAACCCCCAAAGATCCTTTTCCAGGAATCAGATGGGGCAAAATAAGATGTGGTTCCGAAAGTCTCAGTATTCCCACAACACTCTGGACTCACCTTCCCCTAGAGGCAGAGGGGGTCAGGACAGATGCCAGCACAGAGGTGGGGGGGGGGGTCCAAGAAATTTCGGGTCTCAAGAACTGTTCTCAGACAGGCCAGCCCAGCACCCCTGAGCGGTTGCCCAACTGCTCTGCTCTGGAGGCAATCAGGGGGTCGCCTTTCTATGCACCTGATGGCATGGGAGTCCATATCATCAGTCCCTTGGGTGCTTCAAATAATATCCAGAGGTTATACCATCCCCTTTGTGACTCCTCCTCCCATTACCCCAAAACACCTCCTGGATGTTCCACCCACTCAAAGGGAGGCAGCAGCACTCGAAATAGGAAAGCTACTAAGGAAACGAGTCGACCAGCCCACCCCCCAAGATGAAATCCAGATTAAGCATTGTGCCAAAAAAGATGGGGGACCTAAGGCCTATCCTGGACCTTTCCACTCTAAACCTGTCATTTGCCAAAGAGAAGTTCCGGATGGTCACTGTAGAATCCATCCTACCTTACTTGCAGGAGAACTACTGGATGTGCTCAACAGATCTCCAGGACGAGTACTACCACATCAAAATGCACAGACGCTCCAGGAGGTTCCTCCGCTTTCGGCTAGGGACCAATCACGATCCGTTCCGAGCCCTACCCTTCGGTCTCACCACAGCCCCCAGGGTGTTCACCAAGGTCATGATAGTAGTAGCGGCTCACCTGAAACTTCTACACGTACCTGGATGATTGGCTCCTTGCCGCTCCCACCAGGAATCTATTTTGTCAGGCCAGCGACTAATTCCTGAAGCTGTCCGACTTGCTAGGAATTTCAATCAATATATCCAAGTCTTCTGTAGACCCAGTTCAGGTCTTGGACTATATCGGAGCGAGGATAGATACGTTACAGTCCAAGGAATTTCTAACTTGAGAGAGTCCAAAACTTACGACTTCATGTGTTTGTGATCCTTCTGTCTCGTCTTCCTCCAGCCGAGGCAGGTTTAAGAGCCCTAGGTTCCATGGCAGCCACCATTACTCTTCTCCCCCTGTGCTCATCTTCATATGCGGATTCTACAGTGGACATTAGCAGTTCAATGGTCTTTATTGGATCTGCCGTTGACACATCCAGTGCATATAAGCAACGCATGCAAGAAGCCCCTCCTCTGGTGGATATGCTCCCCGGAGCTAGTCTAGGGGCGAACATTTATTGCAGCCCCTTCTAAAGCCATGGTGACCACGGATGCCTCCCAGTTAGGGTGGGGGGGCATTGCTCGGGCAGGACAGTCCAAGACACGTCGTCCCTGAACGAGACCAAATTACATATCAGTGCTCTAGAGATGAGGGCGATATTATTAGCATTACTGGCCCTTCATGCCTTTCTTCCTCTGGGAACTATTGCAATTAAGACATACAAGCCCGTCAGTGGTCTGGTACATCAGCAAGCAGGGATGAACCAGATCTTAACCCCTTTGTCGCGAGGCCATGAGAGAGTGGGAACGGGCAATCTCTACCAGGCATTTTCTAGTAGCAACGCACATTCCGGGTCGATCCAATACTGGCAGACAGACTCAGCAGGACTATTCTAATGCCTTACGAGTGGTCTCTGAATCCTTTGGTAGCAGAGCAGATCTTCCTTGAGTGGAGTCGACCTTGCTGCGATCTCTTCGCATCTCCTTCCAACGTGAAGTGCAGTGAGTTCTTCACTCTGATTCCCCCCACAGGGAGAATCCCCCAGGGACGCTCTGGTCCATGCTTGGCCTCCCAGTCTTCATGCTTATCCCCCTTTACCTCTCATGCCAAAATTTCTCCGAAGGCTCGCCGGTTGGGGAGCAGAGTCATCCTCATTGCCCCATTCTGGCCTCGCCAAGTCTGGTTTCCCTTTCTTTGGTCTCACCTGATAGTTCCTCATTGGATCTTGGATCCAATACTGGATCTCATTTCGCACCCCTCGAGGATCCCTCATCCAGACCTGGGCAGTCTGAAGCTCACGGCTTGGCTGCTCCAGTTCCCTTGATTGCTAGGACTCCCGGTCTGTCTTCCCCGGTCAAGACTATTCTGGTGGCAGCTCATAAATTGTTTACCAGAAAAATATACCATAGGAAATGGAAATGTTTTTCTATCTGGGCTTCTCAGAGGGATTTGGACCCTTTCACAGCTCCTGTTCCAGCTGTCCTTGAGTTCTTGGCATACATTTTCCAGAAGGGTGCCAGCTTATCTACAGTAAAAGTTCAACTGGTTGCCATTTCCAATTTCCATGTAGGTGAGAACATGGCTTCTCTTCCTCCAGACTTTGCAAAACCTTTATTAAAGGTACCTTTCTTTTAAGACTCCCGGTTAAAGATCCTCCCCCTCCTTGGGACCTTATCCTAGTTTTGCAAGCTTTGGTTGCTCCGCTCTTTGAGCCTGCTCTGGATTTGAAATTTTTATCCTGGAAAACAGCTTTTCTAGTGGCTATTACCTCTGCTAGGAGTGTGTCAGAACTCCAGGCATTGCCTGTCAAACCTCCATGTATGATTTTTCATAAGGACAGGGTTTCACTTCGTACTGATCCTTCTTTTGTCCCTAAAGTGGCCTCGGAAACAAATGTCAATCAATCAATTTACCCGTTTCCTTTCCAAATTTTCAGAACAGGGGTGAATGCAAATTGCATTTATTAGACGTGAATAGACAGCTACATTTCTACTTACACAGGACTAAAGCCTATCGCAAGCCTGATCAGTTGTTTGTGTCTTTGCTACAGCCTTTCTCGGCAAACCGGTTTCCAAGGTAACCATTGCCAGATGGATTTCCCTTTGCATCCTGCAGATTTACAAAGACAAAGATATGTGCCTTCCGGGTAGGATAAATGCCCATTCTACTAGGTCCATGGCTATGTCAGATGCCTTTTGGACTAGTGTCTTTGGATGATATTTGTTCAGTGGCTATGTGGTCCTCATCTCACACCTTCATTTATCATTATAAATTGGACATGGTTTCCAGGGGGAAAGCATTCTTTGACTCCACGGTGCTCTGAAATATCCTTCCATGAGGGCCACCCAAGGTTTTGGTAGCTGGGGACTCTGTCCCACAGGTTGATGATTAAATGAAGTCAACTACATCAGATAAGGAAGTTATGTACTCACCATAACATTCCACCTGAGTAGTTAGACTTCCTTTGTCATCAACCGTCCTGCCCTCCTTCCCCCCGACCTTCTCATTATGTTTTCTGCATTGGCAGGCAGGAGAGAGCACCTTTATGGCTCTCATGTTTTTCTTTGTTAGTGAAGGTTATTGGATCGGGTTCACGTGAGGGGTATAGCAAACTCAATCTGAGGGAAGGAAGGAGATGGAGGGGTATTATGGGTAAGAGGAGGAGCTTGGAGCTCGGATCAAATGCTGGTGAAGCTGCCGTCTCGGATCCGACATCCCACAGGTCGATGACAAATGAAGTTTAACTACTTTGATGGAACGTTATATTGAGTACATGACTTCTTTTTTTAATCCATTTTTCAAGTATTTTGGAGAGAGTGGATAAGATTGCTATAGATCTAAGGTTAGTACATAATGTCTCTTGAATTTCCTCCTTTGTGTATATGGAAAATGTGTGACTTTTTCCAGAGAGAGGAAATGTGGGATTCCTGGATTAACCTGTGTATAAGGATTGAGACAGGGTAGGTAATGCTATCAGATGATATTTAGGGTACTTGCCTGGAAGGTGAGCACCTAAAGTAGAGCATGGTTTCAGTTTGAGTATTTATTTTTATTTTATTTATTTATCATTTGTTTACCGGGAAAGTCCGACTAGGACAAAGCCCATTTTCAGCAGAGTAGTTTTATGTAGGCTATGGGCTTAGGTTTGAAGGTGAAAGTGGATGTAGTGATATGTGGCTTCAGGGCAGTGTTAGGATTAGATGTTAGGGAATCCTATGGCTTCTGGGCAGTGTTAGGATTAGAAGTTGGGGAATCCTGTGGCTTCTGGGCAGTGTTAGGATTAGATGTTGGGGTTAGGGGTGAATTTATTGCCGGGATGCAAGATTTCTTTAATGGCTGTCCATAACTTTTGAGGGTTGTGTTTACTATTATTCTAAAAGTTATTATAGCATAGTTTTTGTCTTTATTAATTTGCATTTCAGTACAATTGTGAAGCCCTCTGAAGTTTTCAGGATATTGTGGTTTATATTACCGTTCTTCCCAGGCTTTTTCTTTGTCCTGTATTAGCACTCGACTCTTTTTGTATAGCCAAATTGCATTATTTGTTTTTAGTCTCTTCCTTTTAGGAGGTGCAAGGCTATTCAGGAAAGCTGTGTTGAATTTATTTACTGCATCATCTAAGGGGAGGATTTTTAAGAAATTCTAGTTATTAGCTGATAGGTAAGTAGTGGGCATTTCTGGGATAAACTTGAAAAGGCTGTGTGTTGTTTTATAATCATGCTGTTTAAGTGGATGTGTGTGCTGTCTGGTCCCTTTTTTTAATTTCTCCAAGTCTTCCGAGTTTTCTAATACCATGACTGGAATGGACCCCATTCCTATGTCAAAGTATGATTAAAGTTCATGAAATTAGTATGGTTTCAATCTTTGATGTTAGCCAGAAGTGCTCTTCGCAGCACCCGCAATGTGCCCAGTAATCACTCCTCCTGCAGTTCATTTGGCTTTACATGTATCGGTAGCATATCTAAGTACAATTGTAGATCCTTTTTTTTTTTTAAACCCATTGCTCCTACTACTATTGGAACTATCTGAGTATCCTCCTTCCACATTGCCCTTGTTTCTGCCTGAAAATCCTGGTATTTTATGACTTTGTGTCTCTCTGTATGTAAGACACTGTAGTCAATGCATATAGCAATTTCAGTGATCAGTGCTACTTTTGTCTTCTTTTCATGGACTACTATATCTGGTTTTATTGCATTTATCTTTTGAACTGTTGGTAGTGGGTGATCCCATGTGATATAAACTTCATCATTTTCTGTGATGCTTTGTGGCTAATATTTCCAGTGCTTTTCAGCTACTTCAGTATTATGTTTACACAGTCCCCAATGCAACAGTCTTGCCACATCACTATGCCTTTCAGTATACAGTCCTTCTGCCATTAGTGTATCACAACCAGCAACAAGATATGCAACAGTTTCCAATTCTGTTTTACAAAACCTGCATTTGTCTTTCTCCCACATTTCAGTGGACTTTGTAAACCGATGTGATTGGTTGTATAGATTACGAGATGATCACTGAGACAGACATTGTATCTAAGGTGGTGTATTTGTTAGGGTCTGATACTATGATCCAATCTAATAGGGAATTTGATGTCTTGCTATAATGTGTGGGACTGTTATTTAGTTGTGTGAAACTAATTAAGTTTACACAAGATGTGGGGGAGTTAAGAGTATATGTCCGATTAGTTGGCATTCACATCGCCTAGTAGTATTTCTTGTGGAATTGTTATGGCTATCCAGTGTAAGATATCTTCTAGTATAGCTGTATTGTTACCAGGAGAGAGGTAAAGAACAGTAATACATATTTATTTATTAATTTCAGGAAAGTAATAAGAAGCTCTGCTGAATTGAATTTTGGTATTGGGTTTGTTGTAAGGTGAAATGTGGTAGCTGGGAAGTATTAAAGCAGTACCTTTCCTCTTTATGTGATCATTACAGACGATGTTATAGCCAGGAGGTGGTATTTTGGAGTCATTTATGCTTGGTTTAAGCCAAGTTTCAGTTATAGCAAGAATATTAGACTCATCCTCGGGTCAAATTATAATAATCAGTTTATAGCCAATGCAAAGCAGTTAGAAGAGAAGTACCAAGTGGAACCTATCAACCAGGACGACTAAGTGAAACTGATATGAGGGTATGTGAATGTGGAATTTCATGAAGAAATGCGGAAGGCTGGCTGTGAACTGATTACTATACTGGACCATGCATCAATGTCATTAGAGTTAAACTTAAGTCAGGGAGGAGCAGAGTTAGACATTGCAGAAGGAAAATAAGAGGTAGAAAATGAGAAGTATTGTGGATCTGGTGTTGGAAGGGGAGCAGATTTGGATAGAGAATGATGGCACAAGTGCAAAATGGAGATTAGGGGGCGAATGAGAAGTGAGTAAAACAGAAGCAAGATATATTAAAGGAAAACAGGAAAGCATTGCTAAAAGGATTAGAAGGAATGCAGACATGTAAATCAGAAGAAATGCAAGTGATTAGATAAATAAAAATGGAGATAAAAAGGACAATACAAAACTGGGGGATAAATGGATATGGAAGAAGAGGGTAGGGATTATGTTTTAGTAGTTCATCTAGGCACACCAAAACCTTGGTGGACAGACTGTAGCAACATTTAAGTAGATAGGCAAATATTTGTGCTTCAGAAAGAGGAAGGAAAGGGAGGTGAAGGTGAAATATTGAACCATTTTAGGAGATATTACAGCACACTTCAATCTAGACATGATGTCGGCCACAACTCGAGAGAGAGATGATGTAGAAATTTGGAAGGTACCAGAACTGCCTAATGTAGTGGAAAATGAGATTGGAATCTTGACAAGTGGGATAATATACTTCCTAAACGTCATAGATGAACTTTCCCTCATTCTGGGAGACTGACTACCCATCAATAGACTGGAGTAGCTACATTTTCAACATAGGATATACCCCAAATTGTTTTAATCTAATAATAAAAACTCAGTGGACTAGACTGTCCCTAACCCAGTTTGAGAACAAAATGTTCTTGACCTGATGCTTGCAAATATAATGATCTGATGTCATTTTTCATTCTTCCTCAACTGTTGGGTTTGGATCCAACTCGGCCACTTTTTAACTCATGGAACACTGAAACTGTTGAGCTCCTCGCTTACCCATAATGCCCTGGTGATCAAACATACCTTAGATCTTGTTTGCCCCCTTAGTGTATGGACGTGGTCACTGTATACTCTCGAGTATAGTGACTTCTTTTTTTGTGAGTGAGACTCTTTATTGTAAATATATATCTTGATAACACCATTCCATACCATCATCAACAGCATCTTCTACACATTCTTCTTGAAGTCTATCCAAAGCTGATGTGGACAGGATGATAAGGAAGTTCCTCTCGATGCAGATTCAAATGGGGGTTCTTCCAGCTCTGACCCCATTGGGTCCGGAGACCATTATTAGTTCTGCCACACTATTATTAGCTCCCCTCTGATCCAACCATTGGTTTCAAGCATTGGATCCAAAGATTATGGTAGCTTTGACTCCAGTGGCATCTCTGAGTGGATTGACAATGAACACTTCAGAGCCGGATGACTCTCGGAGCCTTAGCGTCGCATCAGATCTTGGGTGTTGGAGTAGACTCAGAAGTTGTCAGGGGTCATCTCTGCCCCTCAGAGCTTCAGTGTTTAGATGGCTCGATTTCAATTCCCTCCTCCAGTATTCTGCCTTCGCGGTGGAGAAAGCATGAGGTCCATAAGCATGTCTTTTTGGAGCCATCGGTCTCCCTCTCTCCAAGACTTTCCGCTTTCGAGGTAGTGAAGAGAGCTTTCTCTTTTCGCAGAGTTCAGACTTCTCTTCCTTCTTCGGCTCTGACTACCCAACACCATACGTTTATGCATCTAGAGCCTCAACCAGCTGTGTCACTGAGGCAGTCAGCCCAAGTCAGCCACCAGGATACCCAACAGGGTATACTAATTTCTTCTGATACCGCATCAGAATATCCCACTGAAGTAGTTCCCAGGTAGAAAAAGTGCAAAAGGAGGCAGACTCTCCACAAGACTCTGTCACAGAAGATACGGACTTTGATGAGGGGGAAGGGTTCCTAAAATCACCACCCAACAGTGTCTCATTTGGAGGTATCCTAGAACTGCTAAAGCAAAGGAGTGGTTGGTCTCCTATCACCCTTTTCCAAGAGGAGCCAGTATTCCTGGAGGCTTTTGTAGTTGGCCTGTCTACCTCCTGGGTGACTCTGCCCAGCAATGAGCTCATTGATTTGGTCTCTCAGTGGGTATGGAAAGAACCTGACACCATTGAATCGATCCCTGAGAGACTATATAGGATCCTGGCACCACCAAATGACATTGTTGGAGCAAGGGAGTACCACTTGATGCCATGGTTGTGGCAGTTGCCACAAAGAAGGAACTAGTGGAACAAATGTCCTCTGTCCACCCCCTTAGCAGGGAGTCTAGGGTGCTGGACAGATTTGGGAAGCATGTCTATGCTTTGGCAACCTTTGCCCTTCGGTCACTGAATTATTGGCACACTTCACAAGACTTCAGAGGGATTTGATTAAAGAGCTTACCAAATCCCTTACTGGGACCATATCCTCTGAGGCAGAGAGCTCTATTGCCTCACAGGTGGCTACCCTTCAATCCATTTCTAGCTTGTCCATGAGGCTTGTATCTCATGCAGCTGAAGGTACCTCACAGATGATGGGTTCAGGTATTTCAGTAACTAGGCAAACCTGGATGCGCTTGTGTGACTTTGCGGAGCCCTTCAGTACTTCCTTCATCAGTGCTGCCTTTCATGAAAGTTCCTTATTTGGAAGACACACTCACTAGGTGTGAGCAGGAAGGAAAAACCCGGTCTGCTGTAGGTGAAGGTTTTTCGAATCCTCAACAGATATTTTGCTAGGAACCAGCAAGACAGATGAAAAATGTGGCTCAGAAAATCCCAAGATCCCTTCCAAGATCCATGTGGAGACAGTTCCCTCATTGGTGGGGTGGTGTAATGGAAGACACTGTCCCTGTGGCATAGGTCATCTGCATAACCAGGGATCTAGAGATACTTTCTCTGACAGATCCTTCCAGTGTTCTGGAAAAGAGGGCTTGACTGACCATCTCTGGAGGCAGTCAGGGGTCATCTGTCCCTGTACCAGAGAGCCTAGCTTAAAATTACCCAAGATTCATGGGTGTGGAGGATAATATCCAGAAGATATATAATACTCCCATCCACCCTCGCTAGTATCAGATAAAATCCTCAGTGTTCCACCCAATCAGAGGGAAGCAGCAACTCAAGAAAAACAAAATTTGTTAGGAAAAAAAGGTCATCCAGGAGGCCCCCCTAGACCTGAAAGAGTCTGGAACCTACTCAAGATTTTTTTAGTGCCAAAGAAAACAGGAGACTGGAGACCAGTTTTGGATCTCAGCTGTCTAAATCAGTCAGTTCAGTGCACAAAGTTCCATATGGTCACGGTTCAGTCCATTCTGCCTTTTCTCCACAAGGACGACTAGATGAGCTCGATAGATCTTCAGGATGCATAGTATCATATCAAGATGAACAGACGATCCTCTTGATAGCTATGCTTCCGGCTAGGCGCTAGTCATTACCAATTCGGAGCACTGCCTTTTGGCTTCCCTACAGCCCCCAGGATGTTTACCAAGTGTATGGCAGTGGTGGCAGCTCACTTTAGACTGCAGGGATTCCGGGTGTTTCTGTATCTAGAAGACTGGCTCATAACCTGATCGACCAGGCATCAACTGATTCAACCTCGAGATTCTATGCTCCAGTTATGCTCCTATTTGGGCATTTCAAACGATTACAAAAAAAATCTCATCTAGAACCAACACAGACATTGGAAGTCATTGGTATCTTGCTCAATATGATCAGTCAAACAGCATCTCTCCCTCCGTCAAGAGTTTACACTATTCAGTTCCAGGTCAGAAAGATCATTCAAAGGTCTTCTCTCTCAGCTCGACTGATCATTCAAGCTTTGAGATCCATGTCAACGGCAATCATCCTGGGACTGTGTTGTCAAGGTACCATATGAGAATTATTCAGTGGATATTGGCAACTCAGTGGTGCATTCTGTACCATTCCTTGTACGCTCAGATCAAAATAACATAGGCTTGCAAAACTTATCTCATATGGGAGATAAGGTCATACCTTTGTTCTTCCTCAACCCAAGGCCATAGTGACCACTGACACCTGCCAGATTGGGTGTGGGGGGGCACATCTTCTGACAGACAGTCCAAGACACATGGTCTTCCTAAGAGGGCATCACACATATCAATGAAATGAGAGGGGTTCTCCTAGCATTGCAGGCCTTATAAGACACTCTCCTCCAGGACTATTGCGATCCAGATGGACAATATGTTAGTCTGGTACATCGGCAAACAAGATGGAACCAAATCTTACCTCCTGGGTCAAAAAGCTATGAGAGTGTGGCAATGGGCTATCTCATCCAGTCGATTTCTGATAGCAAAGCACATTCTGGGGAAATGCAGTGTGATTGCAGCCAATTTAAGCAGATCCATTTTAATGCCTTATGAGTGGTCCCTCAATATGAAGGTTGCAGAAAGGATTTTTTGTCACTGGGGACAGCCATGCTGCAATCCCTTTGCATCTTCTCTCAGCAACAAGTGCAGCAGGTTCTTTGCCCTGATCTCTTGGGAGTCACCAAGGGACACTCTGTCTACTTCACGATAGGCCCTGGTCTCCTTTGCACTTATCCCCCTGTTACCTCTTATCCCCAAATTTCTTCAGAAAGGATCTCGATTAAAGAGCACAGTTATCCTCATTGCCCCTTACTGGCCTTGTCAGATTTGGTTTCCCTTTCTTTGGCTTCATCTACTTCATTTGGCATAGATTCTGGATCCAATTGCAGACCTACTGTCTTACCCGACAGACATGACATGAGTCATCCAGACACTCCAAGCCTACAACTGACCACATGGTTTCTTTACTTCCTTTGATTGCTACACAGCCCAGCCTCTCCTCTCCTGTCTGTCACCTTCTGCTATCATCTCATAAGGCTTCCAGTAGGAAACTTTATAGAAGTTTGCCCTTTGGGCTTAGCAGAAAAAGCTAGAGTCCTTTTCAGCACTAGTTTCTAAAGTTCTTAAATTTTTAGCCAAAATTTTCAATGATAGTGGTGTTTTTTCTGCTGTTAAAGTACAGCTAGCTGCCATTTCCAATTTTCATATAGGTATAAGTAACTCATCTTCAGCCTCCTACAAACTTTCTAAAGCTTTTATAAGGAGAACTTTTCTAATTAGATCCCCATTAAAGATTCCACTCCTCTTGGGATTTGAACATTGTTTTACAAGCTTTAACACAGTCCCCATTTGAATCATCGGCCAAGTGTGAACTAAAATTCCTGACCTGAAAAACTATCTTTTTAGTGGCCATTACTTCTGCTGGAAGACTATCATAATTACAGGCCCTGCCATCCATCCTTTCTTATTTGTTTAAGGGGGATTATCCTTACAGACCAGTCCTTCCAATGCAGTATAAATCAGGTTAACAACCTTCCAATTTTCTATTCAAATTTTTCAAATAAGGGAGTTTTTACACCTTTTGGACATCCATAGGCAGTTGTGGTTTTATCAACATAGAACCAACAATTTTAGGAAAAAAGAACAATTGCTTGTCTCATTTTCAGAGTCAGAATTAAGCAAACCAGTGTCTAAAGTGACTTTAGCCAAATGGTTAACTAATTGCATTTCCTTTGTTTATGATAAATTGGGCTTGTCTTTGGCAAAACCATTGAAGCACATTCCACCAGATCTGTGGCAACTTTTTCAGCATTTTTATCCAGCTCTTCATGGGATGATATTTGTGCTGCCTCAACTTGGGCTAATCCTCATACTTTTATTGCCCATTACAAATCGGATCTGATCCCTAGGGGAAGAGAGTCTTTGGCTTGATGGTGCTCAGGATCATCCTTCCTTAGAGTCTTCCAGGGATGTAGGTAGCTGGGGACTCTGTTCCAATAGCTGAGGAATGAATGAAAATGATAGCATTACATAAAATACTTATGTACTCACCACAGCGTTCCATCTGTGTTGTCCGTTTTCATTCTTCCTCAACTTCCATCCTTCCACCCCCCCCCCTGTTTGATTTTTGGAAGGATCATACGATGCTGAAGGGTTTACTGCTCCTTTGTTTAAGTCCCAGATTCTGTTGATTTATCATTTTCTAATACTTTCTGGTTTCAGAGGCAACAAACTATATCTGAGGTGTGTTGGATCACTAGGGCATTATGGATGAGGGAGGAGATCAAGAGTTTGTGTTCCACTAGCTGGAAAAAGTGGCCGGGTCTGATGCGAGGGTCGGATCCATACCCAGCAGTTGAGGAAGAATGAAAATGGACAACACAGATGGAATATTATGGTGAGTGCATAACTTTTTTTATCATGTACAACTCTACTACTAACTTTGTCTCTGATCAAATCAGACCATAAACTAGAAACCTTTTTTATCAAACTCTGTATACCCCCTGAAACCAATATATTGGAATTCAAAGACTTCAAATGCTCAAATTCTATGATGAAGTCTCAAAGTTCACTTGTAACAAATCACCCTAGACATCATCTCAACAGATCGATTCGCAAAGGAGTTTCATACCCACATGAATAAATGTACAGAATTGGCAATTCCATCTATAGTCAGATACAGTGGGAAATTTACAAACAAACCACTGATGGTCTATCAGCATAAATAAAATCTACAATAAAAGGAAAAACTCATTTGAGTATACAACTCAAGGAAAATATTAAGAATTTGATGGATAGTTTAAAAAAAAAGATTATTAGATATATTAAGACAGCTCATGAACTCAGGTTGGCATCTGAATCCAAGGACAGTTACAAATTCTTTAGTTTCGTAGCTTTTAACATAAATGCACTCAATGTACGTAATTCATACTAAATGGCAAAACCTACTTGGACACAGTGGGCATTGCTAATATGCTAACAAATACATTAATTGCAAATTTCACTCCTGAGAGACTATCCAAAGCCTTATGATTCCCTTATCTCTACAACCCTCCATCATCATTAAAGAATACATACTGAATGTGCTGTCCAAGACTAAGAACACTACCAGATACCATAATGAGCTGACTGTTAAATTGTACTAAACATGCCTTGATGGACCCTCTCCATAAGCTATTTTACTTGAGACTGGCTACAGCCTCCATCCAGAATTATGTTGTACAGCATTGGTGATGCTGCTCCATAAATGTGGCCATACTACCAACATCAGAAAGTATAGGCCCATCAGCCTGGCAAGTCTCATTTATAAGGCTGTGGAACACATAATAGACTTGGTTAACATGGACATCAAGAATCTCATCAAGTTAGATTACCAACAATTTAATTTTGTAAAAGGAAGATTGTGTTGAATGAATCTGGTAAACTTCTTTGAAAAGGTAACACAAGCTGTTGAGAGTGGTCACATTTTACATGTAGCCTACCATGATTTAGCCAAGGCATTTGACACCATCCCCAATTCCAGCATGATTAATAAACTAAATGCATTAAAAATACACCCCTGTGTGGTAAGATGGTTAGCAAATTGTCTACAAGACAAAACCCACATGGTGCAAGTGCCAGGGGCAACACCACAGAGCATGAAGATAACCAGTGGTGTCCACAGGGCTTAGTGCTGGGACCACTTTTGTTTAGTATTTACTTCTCTGACCTGTAGACAAAAACTAATACCTACGGCTACCCAAGTTTGCAGATGACTGCAAACTGGGAGTCCCTGTCAAACTCCCTCTGACAGAGAAAACCCCGCCAGTAGGAACATGCACTTATAAATGTGTGGTGGGTTGAAAATAAGGCTTTAATTAAATGCTAAAAATCACAACATCGTCATATTATCAGACAAACCATCCCACCAGAATGCAGCATTGACAATGCCTCACTCTAAAATGAAAATGTAGTTAAGACCTAGGAACCTGAGTTGATAATTCCCTTTCCTTTAACCATGTAGCAAGGATCATCAGGAAATCCTCCTCCTTGGTGCAGCTGATCGCCAGAGAAATATCATCCAGATCTAAAGATTAACACAGATCAGACCAGTTGTGGAATACAACATTTCCTTTGGAATGTAACTCACCAGACATATCATTTAGAAACACCTGAAACGGTCCTGACAAAGAGGATTACAGGCTTTTTTTTTTTTTTTTTTTTTAGTGCAAAGTGCATTAGTCAGCATTTATGAAAGTAGGTAATAACTTCATTCAGTGTAATACATTTAATGAACCTAATCGATGTAATTCTTTATTTAATGAACTGAAACTGCCTTCTTCCCCCTCAGTTTCGGGCTTCTAAGAACACAGACAGACTAACCCGGTTAACAGAAGTAAAAATAAATAAATAAATAAATTACCATCTGTGGGTATATCTAGAGTTGTCAAATATACAGAGCAAGCTGTTTTCTAGTTTTGTATTTATTTCTACAACAAAATTTTGTTTCCTTTCATTTCTAGGGTAGTGCAAGATTGTTGTGATATCCATACCCTCTGGATCTTGACTCACTGTGATTTAAATCAGTTTCTAAGGAAAGGTCCATTAATGGAGAGACTATCCTTACCCTGCAAATGCTAATTTCAAAATGCAAAATTTCTATTGGTTGGCCTGCAAAAGCATGAACTTTTAGGTAAAATAGCAGGTATTCTGTCCTTATCAGTGTGTTAGGCACATTTGAATAGCCTGAACAGCAATAGTTACACTGAGCATCTGACTGTCCCAGGGGAATAGGGGCCTTCGGTGTAGCAAGTAGTGTAAAAACAATATCTTAACAATAGGAAACTTTTTTTCCCCCATTCTGTCCCTATTTAGCAAGTTGCGTTTGAAAGCTAAACGGGTGAGACAACAGATTATTTTTTAAAAGTCAAATAAGACACATTTCTGGGTGGCATAGCCCTATTCAATTCCGCCAAGATCACCGTCCACCCAACCTAATTCCCATCCACCCCATATTGTTAAATTTAGACTTAGATAAAACGCACACTTTTTCTTTTTTTTTTTTTTTTTTGACATCACACCACAGAACCAATCACTTGCCAAAACAACAATTTTATCTCACAAAACTAGTAACCTACTAAGTTTAAAAATTTTCCTGCACCATCTTCTATCAAGTAGTACTCAGGACAGCTATCAAACTAGCAGATATACATCCCCACAGGTCTTTTAAATTATGCCTTTAGAAAAACCTCTTTTTTAAACTTTCTGTACTGTACTGCTAACAATATTCTTACAGGTTACTGACAGTCCCCACTCTTCAATCCGAAACCCAGCACATATTGTAAAACAGACATCAGAATACCTTTCCATCTCCATCCATATTGCAAACCCTTAACCTATATCACCAGAAAACAGTTCCTTTACAAATTTATGCAACTCACCACTGTAACGTCTTACTTCTCATAAATAAATACCTACTTAAACTTTATTCCATAATACTTAGATTAATTAGATCAAGGGATATCCATTCCGACTCAGGATCATCACAGGTACCTGTCCAACCACCCTTGGCCGAGTACAGACAGCCCATTCCATACCAGACATCACTACATGCTACTCAAACTAAAATACTCAACATCAGTGCTTGCAGTGTTCACAATAGATGGGCCACCTTAGAAGCATTCATAAACATAAAAAAAACACACATAGTTAAGTTTGACAGAAACATGGATTCAAGATAACATCTGCCCCTCCACTTTTGTCCAGAATAACTAGCAGGTAAATAACCTGGTGGAGGAGGCTCATTTTTGGTCAAGTAAACCATCTCTTTGGATATCTTAAACTGAATCATTGCTAACCAAACTGATAAAGTTTCCAATTGCATAAAAATGCTACTTTTGCCTTGGCAAAAATATTCTCCTTACTCATTATGATCAACCCCCCATTTTCCACATGGGTCAAGGTATTTTGTCAAGTGTTGCCATCTCTCTTTATTCAGTACCACCCTCCTACCTTCTTCAACACTCATGCCTGACTGTCAGATCGTCTAATAAGCGATCCATCCATCTATTTCCTGGATGCAGTCATTTCATAGGTTCATAGGAGGTTACTAAGCTAATGGCCCTAGGGCCTTTACAAGCCTATATATGTTATACCTGTGTTCCCTAACCTAATTGTCCATGGTTAGATGGTCTTTATTTGTAGGGTGAGAGTGTGATCAGCACCAACCTCCCCTGTCCATGAGGGTTATGGATGCCACCCCTGGCATGAATTTACGGTCTCCCATCCAGTTGTCTAGGTTGCTCTTAAATAGGGTTATTGAAGAGCTGTGCTTCACATGACTTGAGAGTTTATTCCACAGGAGTGACAATCTTTGGGAGATGTATCTGTCTCTCCAGCATGTTCTATTTATGTCACAGGCTAGGTTAATATCCCTGGAGCGAGTGACTCTTGTTCCATTTGATTTGCGGACATGCAGCATTTCCATTAGGGCAGAGTCAGGGACTGCCCTGTAGGCCAGGTACAAGTTGCCTCTCATCAGCCGGTAGGATACAGAGTACAGTGACAGGGCTTTCAGTCTTTCCATGTAGGTCATGTTCTGGAGATCCTGAATGCACAGTTGTAAGCAGGCCAAGCATGTTTTGGGGCAGTAACTTTTTAATTCATAATGTTGGATTGCAACTCCTCATTTAACTGTTCATCATCTGGCTATTTGCATCATGTGACATTGCTCTACTCCCTGTGGATTTGTTTGACATGGGGCTGCTGAGGCTTGATGCACATGTTGGAAACAGAATAGATATGCAGGAAAGATAATTTTCTTTCATTTAAGTGTCATAGGTGGTTTGGTCTGTATACATTATATATGTCATCTTGATAGGTTACTGATGACATTCCTGTATAGTCGATCAGTGCATAAACGTAGGTAAGTCTTTACCTGTTCATTACAGGTTCATCACTCACCTTTCTTACTGCTGCTGAAAATGTACTCTGGGGTTACCTATTGCCACCATAGTAATCTCCTCTCTTTGGCCTTTTCTGCAGTTGAAGCTACTTTAGCTTCTGCTGTAATGTCTTCATTTCTTCATCTGCCCCACAGTATTCACCCTACCACCAGTCTCACACACTTTATTTCCATCCTACCACCAGTCTCGCACACTTTATTTCCATCACCTCTAGCTTCCTCAGTTGTTCTGCTTTTACTGCACAGATTTATGTACAATATAGTAGTACTGTTTGCACCATTGTTTCGTACACCTTACTTTTCAGCTTTTTTGGCATTCTTTTGTCGTGCACTACCCCTGACACATTATGGCAGTTGGTTGCAGCCCCTATTATCCCAGCTTTGGCTTCCTCATTCAGACTTCCCTTCTCCTCAACCACTGCTCCCAGATACTTGAATTTGCTAACCTGTTCCACTATTTTACCTTCTATGTCAATTCTCAGCTTCTTTTGGTTTCCCTCATTGGCTGCCATTACAACTGTCGTATATGTACTCCAAGTTTCATTCCACATGCCTTCAGTTTTGCATTCCATTCCCATATCCTTTGGTGAAGCTCTTGCTTAGTCTGCCTGTAATTCCATATCATCTGCATACAGCATTTTTTTAATCTGCCCCCTCCAGCCCATTTGCTAATGTAGACCATCACCTGCACTGAGCTCAGAACTGAACCCTGATGCATGCCCACTCCCACTGGGAACCCTCTGTGGGACTGAACACAGTTTGTACTTGAGTCCATTGGGTCCTTGTACATGGCCTGCACTAATTCTACCAATATTTCTGGGACTCTGAACCACTGTAGGACTGCTCAAATGAGCTTTCTTGGGACCTTGTCATATGCTTTCTCCAAGTCTGGCAATGACCAGTTGTACTCTTTTTCTCAACTATCTGTCTCACTGCAAACATCGGGTCATTTGTGCTCTGAATCCAAACTGCTCATACTGTCTACTTATTGTACCCTCTACTGTAGCTGTTTTATATATTCTTCCTTCCAGTTCTTTCATTAGCATTAATAATTTGCTAATGGAGCTTTTCCCCACAGGAAACCTAAAAGATGTTATATAAACTTAGAAGACTTTTAACTTCAGTGCCATAGAAGGAAAAGCAAAGCAGTTGCATAATGTGTCCCAAGATTTCAGTCTTGAGAAAATAATTTCCCTATGAGGCCCAACCGCCAGTCAGGCAACCACACAGCTGTCGACCTCCTAATCGCTAGTATTTCTCATTGTTGTAGTGTATGTGCTTTACCACATAACCTTAGTGACCATTGCCCTGTCTTCTTCACTTGGTCCTTTGGAGCTACCAGGACCCCTCCACAATGTTTCATTAGCTGACCTTTCCCCTAAACATAAACTAGCTGTTTTAGACTAGACACTTTTGTGTACCATACAAGATAACTCAATTGCCCTGTTTTTCTTTACTGACACCTTATTTACTGTCCGGGACTTTTTATTTCCAACCAAGCTCAGAAGGCTAAGAGGGCAAAAGTGTCTGTGGCTTACAAACGAAATCAAAAACTTTATGAAACAGAGAGATAGGTCCTGGGTGAGCTAGAAAAAAGAAAACTTCAATAGTAATTACAGCGGTCCTCTACACCGGGAGCATTTTGCATTAAGAAAACAGACTACAACACCAATAAGCACAACAAAGTCCCTTTATTTTAGACAAGAGCAAGCTGCCACCACAGCTAGCTTAAAATCCTTCTGTAAAGAATTAAAGAACCTAATTGGGCAATTTACAAACCCTTCCTCTAACCCACCTTCCATCAACCACTAGTACCACCGACATTGCAGCTGAATACAAAAGCGCTTAACAGTTTATTAAAATTTCCTTGAGGTGTCTATGGAATCTTTGTGGTTTATGAGTATTTTATTTGTTTTGTTATTTTTGGCACAAATTCGGATTCAGGAGTGTGTTTGGTTTATTTCTGCTGAAGACTACACATACTGTCTCATTTATTCCATCACATGTATCACTGTCTCCTTCCCACCCTGGTCACCTCCAGCACTAACACAGCTATTTATGTCCCCTAGCAGAGTATGGCACTACCTTTTATTTCACAGAAATTGGTACAAAGGAAACAAAACAACTAATAAAAGATCTAAAACCCTCCTGACCAGCTTTCAGTACTCTCCACACCAGTGAAGTAATGAAAGCTGCCAACAAAATTGCTAAACCAGTTACGTATACATTCAGTGTCTCCCTAATGTCAGGCATGGTTCTATCATCCTTCAAGCCATCAAAGTTCATAATGCCTCTCCCGAAACTTTTCTTTTCTATAACCTTTAATGATTTTGTCCTACATCAAATCTTTGTTCACTGTCAAAAGTATTTGAAAAAAATATTCACAAATAGCATTTTGGGCGGCCACGGTGGTGCAGTGGTTAGCATTGCCGCCTCACAGCAAGAGGTTCTCCGGTTCGATCCTCGGCTGGGGTGCCTTCTGTGCGGAGTCTGCATGTCCTCCCTGTGGTTGCGTGGGTTTCCTCCGGGTGCTCCGGTTTCCTCCCACATCCCAAAGACATGCTGCAGGTGGATTGGACACTCTAAATTGGCCCTAGGTGTGCGTGTGAGTGTGCCTTCTGTGGAAGGTTGGGAGCCGGGCTGGCAACTCGACACCATAAAACTCCACTGCCATTCAATGTGCGGACAGGTGATCCGCTGTGGCGACCCCTAACCGGGATAAAGCCGACAGAAGAAGAAGAAGAATTCACAAATAGCATTTTGAATATATAAACAAATAATGTTACTTTACAGACAAACAACATGGCTTCAGAAATAAATTCAGTACTAACATCCCCACTCACAGCAACTGATAACATCTACTGCAAAATCACTGTTCAGCGGGCCTCTTCATAGATATGACAAGGTTTTTTGAAACAAAGAATTTTCCTCCTAAAAAAAATTAGAAAATTTAATTTTGGCAACAAAACCACAAAGTGGTTCTAAAGCTACCTTAAAAAGAGAACCTTTCAAGTCCATAGCAATAAATAAATTTCAACCATAGGAAGTTTTATGTACAGGAATCCAGCAAGGCTGTGTACTTGGTCCCGTACGCTTCTCACTCTTTATTAATGATATTATAAATGACTTACCATCACTAAATATCATCCTGTATGCAGAAGATACTCTTCTTTTATAGTCTAGTAAATACTAAACCACCTTGTAACCAGAATTACAAAATGACTTCCTCAAAATGGGTCAGTGGGCAGAAACTAATGAAATCCTAATCAACCCCCCCCCCCAAAAAAAGAAAAGAAATCTTGTGCTCTTTGCCTGTAACCACAAACTAGCTACTTTGCCTACCTTAACCATTTATGAGCGCTGCAACAATATTATCCCACAAGTTACACAATGTAAATATATTGACCTCATTCTCGACCCAGTTCTTCTCTCTCATCCAATACTGATGTCATTGTAAATAGTCTTTTCTCAACTAAAACTCTGCTGTAAAATCTTTCATCTGCTCTCCACAGAAGCTCAGCTTGCCTTTGCTACCAATTTACTCCTTCCCATACTTGAATATGGCCTTCCACTACTAGCCTTTAATGCACCTTGCAACACCAAAATATTGCAAGTAGCTGAAAACAGTATCTTCAGATTTGACATACCATTGTGATTTTCTAATGAAACTAAAATGGCTACCTGTCACCGTACGATCTACTTTTCTACTAGGCACACTTATATTCAAAATATTTAAAGATTGCTACTGCCCATCCCGAAGAAGAAAGCTGCTAATGAAGGAACACATATACTCGCTAAGAAACACCCAAGAAAGCACTTTAGACCCCCTTTTTAAAACTATCTAGGAATGCGCTTTTACAGAATAGGCCCTTCCTTCTCTGTGGAATAAACCTACAGAAATTAAAATGAGACTGCCCTCCTAGGATGTCAACAAGCACTCTGGTGAGCACCTGCATAATGAAGCAAAATGCAAGTGTTTTAGGGATAGTGGTTGATGTACACAGTGTACAGGTATCACTTCTCCCCTGGATAGGTATAATTCCAAACCTCTCTTAATATGTTAAATTTACTACTTCTTGGGTAATACCTCTCAAGAGTCAGGCTCCCTCTCCACCGCAAATTGTAAATATGTTCATTGTCTCCAAAAATTTGTCAAATGCAAGCTAGCATGCTATTACTGCTATAGGACTCAACATGTTTTTCTATTAATCATGCTCATTATGTATACATAAATCATAAACTGATCAATGCATGCTTTATATATTCTGTTCCATTGTACAATATGCATCTGTCTAGTCTACTATCCTTTGAATAAGTGATCGCTGAATGAATGTGCTTTCATATGCCTCTTTCCAAGACTGGAATTATATATATATAGCACTTTTTTAAACTTTAATCTGATGTTGCACTTCATATTACGAAGTACAAATTTTTCCACAGTTTAACTGCACCATTGTTGAACCATACATTTGACACATTGTGTGACGGACTGACATTTGCAGACATAATTGTTGTTACATTTTCTCAGTGATGAAAAAAGTCTTAACTCATTGGCCATCTAGTGTTATTTTCAAAATATACACAAACATCTCCTTTTAATTCTACTTTCCCTGGATCCCCACCAAGCCAAGTTCAATCTATTGGCCTGCAGTGCTCTTTAACAGAACCAGGCAACCTTGGATTGAGTGTTATTTTCAAAATATACAAAGTATGTTTTATCCTCCAGACAAAATTAATTGGTAGCCCTTGTTTAATTTCTGTTTCTAAGTAAATCACTCCATCACGGATGTTAGCTTGCTCCCTCCCCATACTGTACTTTCTAACAGCAGTCTCCCTTTGCAAGCTGTTTCAACTATTTAAAAGCCCTGCTGTTTTTCTAGTATTACTAAACCCTTACTCCTATAACTTGTGGTCTTTCTAAATCCCACATACTCCTGGTTACAAGTGTTTATTTAATTTAAAAGAAAGGTATGCAAAACAAGTAAGTCCAAAGTACCTACTGATTTTCTTATTGTTTCAGAACATTAGCTGCCCCCCCATTCTGTACTTCTAACTGCAATCTGTCTTTAGATGCTGTACTATTTGTATGTTCTGTTGTTTCTCTACTTCTACTAAACCTTTTCTCTTATAAATTCTTGTCTTCCTAATGTCCACATAACTCCTTGGTAAAATTGGCTTATTTTATTTCAATAAGACAGGTATGCAAAACAAGCAAGTTAGAGTACCTACTGCCTTTTCTTATTGTTTCTGTAGGCTTGCATATCTGTGAAATCAGGGCCAGCCCTTTTCATCATACTATTGCTATCCACCACTTTTCTGGTCTATTCTGATCCTCCCCCTCCCCACAAGAACAATTGCAGCCTAATCAGGGCCAGCCCTTTCCATTATAACCTATAAACCTACTGATAGTCTTTCTTCATTTGTTGCCTGCTACGCTCCCCTTCCCCCAATTCCCTCCCACCCCCAGTGGTCCTACCTTTATTACTAACAGTAACTCCTCCCACCCTTCAACCTATAACATCACCACACCTATACATCCTCCTACAACTTCTAACTACTATCCCTCCTACTCAGCTATGTACAAGCACACCATACCTATAGTCACTGCATGCACACTCCTTGCATACATCACATCTTACCAAACCTCCACCATTCCTGCACTCAACCACTACCACTGTACCACCACACACACCACCACTCATATCCCACCTCTAGTCTACTACTCTCTCATCAGGTCAACAACCTTCCCAATACACCCTCTATATAGAGTACAGACCACAGTACCTAAACTAAAAACAACCCCTCAACCTAATATAACCCTACCACCATACCTATTGCCCACAGAATGCAATCAAAAAACTTCCCATATAAGCACGCATATACAGAAATTGATAAAACTAATAATCTCATCCATATCCAACCTAGCACTCAGTGAAGACATCCATCCTAATCCTGGTCCCTCTATCTCCAGCCCCTCCCCTCATAATCAAACTACAAACCACATCTCCCAAATTGCAGCCAATAGAAAGCCAACCGGCCTCCTTCTGATAAGCCTAAATATTAGCAGTATATGCAACAAGGTGCTTGAATTTCATGCCACCATAGACTTCTACTCCCCTGATGTAGTGATCCTTACAGAAACATGGTTAAAACCACACATTACTAATGAGCAAATCCTCCCTGCTGGTTACAATATACTAAGAGTAGACCGACTAAACAAAAAAGGAGGTCGTATAGCTATAATATTTAAGCAGCATCTAGACATCCAGATCTTAAGTTAGCAGCTCCCCAAATAGGTAAGGAAGAAATAATATATGCCAACCTTAAAATAAACCAAAATAAAACCCTAAACATAATAGGTTGCTACTTCCCACCTGGCCACAACATCCCTCCACTTGAAAACCTCCTCAGCTGGACTACCCACCACCTACCCCAAGAAACTTTAATTCTAGGAGACTTTAACACTGACTGGCAATCCTGCTGTAGCAACCACCCAACCCATCATGTAAATCTTCATGGCTTCACCCAGCTAGTCCAGTCACCTACTAGGCTAAATAACTCCAACAAACACACTACCCTTGATTGGATACTAGTCAATAAGAGCCCCCAGTCATATATAGCAGGCTGCTTATCTGACAGCCTCAGTGATCACTCCCCAACCTTCTTACTAAGAAAACACCTTTATAAAGCAAAACCCATCATCTACCGTCAAATACGCAAAAAAACTAACTTCAGCCCTCTCTCATTCAGCTCATCCCTAAAAGACTGTAACTGGCAACCTCAAAAATACCTCAAACTAGATGACGCAGTTGACTACTTTAATAAAACATTCCTAAGCATCCTTAATTACCACGCCCCCATAAGACATTCCCGAACTAGAGCCCAGCAATCCCCATGGCCACAAAAAAACACGGTCTGAAATGAAAAAACGGGATAAAGCATGGGACAACTGGCGCAAAACCAAAACCCCCTCTACTAGGCAAAAATTCCTAGAACTACGCAATAGAACCAAAAAGCTTATAAAACAGGACAAAATCCAATACTACCAGTCTGCCCTTGCCTCCTCCCAACATAACCCATAAAAAATTCTGGTCCTCAATAAACTCCATCCTCCACCCAGGTAAAGTAAGTACACCCACTCCTAACTTAACTTACTCCTCCGAAAATATTGCTACCTCTTTCAACAATCACTTCACACAAACCGTACTATCACTAGCGAGACAACACAACCCCCCCCCAATAAACCCACACCATCAACTAGAACTAACAATGTCCCAACTAGCTTCTCTTTCTCTCCTGTTCCTACCTCCAAAATAAAACAACTACTAACTAAACTTAAAAACCACCTGATTAGCAGCAGACAACCTCCCAGGTGAATACATTCAACTTGCAGCTGACACTCTAGCCTACCCCATATCACTCTTCATTAACAGATCTCTGTCAGAAAGTTATGTTCCTACACTATGGAAAGTCTCGCACATAATTCCCCTACACAAAGGAGGCCCCTCCACAGATCTAACTAATTACCGCCCCATAGCTATTCTCTCGCCACTCTCCAAAATACTAGAGAGATGCATTCATTCTCAAGTCTCAGATCACCTCCTCTCCAACACACAACACGGTTTCCGAGCTAACCATAGCACCACCACCGCCTTACTCTCTTTCTCCAACACTATCCTACAAAATAAAAATGCGGGTTATCTCTCCTCAGCTACCTCCCTAGACCTCTCTAAAGCTTTCGTTATGGTCCCACACAAACAACTCATCTCTCTTCTCAATAACCTATCCTTCTCTCAACCAGTCATCAACTGGTTTCAGAGTTACCTATCTGACTGCCAACAAGCAGTTCTTTGTCAGGACAACCTATCCCCCCAATTACCAGTCTCCATAGGAGTTCCCTAAGGGTCCATCCTGGGACCCCTACTCTTCTCTATTTTCACCAATAGTCTAGCCTCAGCCACAACACATGACACGCTCATACAATACGTTGATGACTCAACCATCATCTGCACAGCCCACTCCCTACCAGAACTGCAAAAAGTCACACAGGAAGCATTTTCTTCTATTGAAACTTGG
The DNA here is from genome assembly GCF_019279795.1 of Protopterus annectens. Lineage (NCBI taxonomy): Eukaryota > Metazoa > Chordata > Ceratodontiformes > Protopteridae > Protopterus > Protopterus annectens. The sequence continues at coordinate 1,072,435,318 of NC_056737.1, forward strand.
TTATCCGATGCCCAACTAATACTCAATCCAAACGAAACAAAATTACTAATCTTCCAACCCACCAAACTTACCCTAGACAGCTCTCACTTTAACATCACAGCAAAAGACAACACCACCATCCATCCTACAGAACACACCAAATTACTAGGAGTAGAAATAGACAATAAACTGAACTTTGACATTCACATTTCCATGACAATTAAAAAAGTGCACAAAAAACTAGGAGCATTATATAGAAATCAGCAACTACTTACCAAAGCAGCTAAAATTTCGGTAGCAAATTCTCATCTTATCTCTACCCTACTCTATGCCTCTCCAATATTTACTAACCTTAGACAATGTGATCTAAATAAGCTTGAAACCTGCTACAACAAAATGGCCAAATTCGCCACAGGAGCTTCCTACCGTACTCACCACTGTCTCTTACTAGCAGAACTGGGCTGGCTAGAGCACCCCCACCTCCTTCAATGGTGCCAACTCACACTTGCCCACAAACTAATAAACCAACCACTAAAAGTCCCATCCCTCCAGAATCTACTCCAACCCTATATAACCACGAGACCACTAAGATCCAGCCACAAAAACCTCTTACAGGTCACAAGAGCCATTAACTCTGCTGGAGAAGCATTATTCTCCTGCACTATAGGCCAAACTCTGGAACTCCCTCCCATCCTCAATTACCTCTGTAACTTCTTGCACCCACTTTAAAGCCTTACTAAAATCACACTTCAAAACTTGCCAGATATGGCCTTGCACCCCCCCCCCTCTAATACCATTCATTCCCCCCGCCCACTACCTCTCTCAGCCCCCTATCAACAACCTACTCTTAGCAAGCTTGGCTACTCATGTTCCCAGCTACCTACCACATAATACTAACTTCTTGTAGCAACAACTGCTAATGGCTGTTATGTAACTCAAAAACAGTTTGTATCAATTGTTCACTGATGAATCTCAACTACATGTGTAACCATGTTTAGTATATGTCACCATATTTTAAAATTGTACTATGTTCTACAGCTGTTTTACATCTGTTTTCTTCTTGTCTTGCGTCCTTAACTGGACTAATGTCTATATTTAAATGCTATGTTTTTTTAACTGTATAATGCAAATAATAATGTGGAGCTTTTCTCCCCGGGCCTCTGCTGAAAACGGACCTGTGTCCAGTCAGACTCTCCCAGTCAACAAATGTAAATAAATAAATAAATAAATAAATCTTAGGGTCATCAGATTCTTTAAGTAATATCATCTCTCTTCTCCCGTGTTTTATATGCCAGTGAATGTTGGCCCAGTATTTCTGTTGTTGCAGGCTGCTAGAAATGTGCGACTATCATTCCTTCCAGTATTTCTTTTCTGCATGAGCAGTCTCTGAATGTGAAAAAGGTTATGGATCTGAGGTTACAATCAGTTCATGCTGTAACTTTTAAGATGAGTGGCATCTCTGGAGAGCAACATTTTTTTGTTTCTGAAGTATATTGTTTTTTTTTTTTCTACTGAGGTGACAGAAATTAGGATTGACACTCAACTGAAGTGAAGGGTGCTTTTCAGCATTGGCTCAATTCATTAGTTCTGAGACTGAGAGATAACATTTAATTTAGCAGGCAGTAACCCTCACATTTGGCAGTAGCAGGCAGAAGACACTGCTTACTCACAGCTGGAACTAATTCTGAACACTTTCAGCAATCTTAGTTTGGTCAAAAATACATTTTTACTGTGACATGCACTGACTAAAAACGTGTAGATTATTTGTAAATCACAGGTTAATTCACAGTCAGTGACCGTATTTATAAATGTCTTTCCCTGCTTCTGAGAAAGCCGAACTGTATCTGAATATGTACTTGTATACATGTGATAACCACATGAGAAGACTGGGCCCGGCAGTCTGTTTTTAGGGTACTGAACATACAAAAATACAGAAGTTTAAAGAGTGTGTGTGTGTGTGTGTGTGTGTGTGTGTGTGTGTGTATATATATATATATATATATATATATATATATATATATATATATATATATATATTGTCATGCGGAAGTCAGTATACTAGCACAGCCCATGATATTATGTCACTATAAGTAGGGTATAAACAGACTAAAGTATTATACTGAAGGTTTTGTGACGCTTCTGCTGAGGTAAGTGTGAGATAAGAAAAGAACAATCCAACAGAAAAAAATTGTATTTGTACGTTCGATGCAGTCTTGCTAGAGAACTTGCCTCCAGCTAGGGTTTCCACCAGCCCCTGTTTATACTGAACAGTCCCAATTTGGGTGCTTCCGTACCCTGAAAAAAAGCAAATGTTCTGTGATTTTAGAGCAAAAAGTGTTTTCTTACTTTCCCTTTAGTTACATAAAGCAATTATTCTGTGCCTGAAGCACCTTAATCTTTTAAGAAACAACAGAAACAGCTCATATTCTATAAAAGTGAGCTTTTATTTGGTTAGATAAGTGAAGTCAAGTCCTTTGTAGTGCTTATGGTTATAGCTTCTCCAGCAAAATATCATATTCTCCATGAGAAATGTCCCTCTTTGGAGATTTGAAAAGGTGTCAACCGTACCTCCAGCCACTAGATGGTGCTTTTTGGCTAAAATTCTTCAGCTGTTTTATCAGCTCATTCACTCTATCAAAAATCTGTCTTTGTCATTGCCATAGAAAGAACACCCATAACAGGGAAGAGTAGACTTGTTTGTGTCTTTCAGCTTTTCCCAGTTAGGGGTCGCCACAGCGGAACTCCGGTCCGCTAATGATTGGCAGTAGATTTTTACATGCTGGCTTGCCGGGCCTAACGCACAACCTTCAACGAAGGAATGCCCATTCACGCATGTCACCACACAGAAGACTCTCTCACTGAGAATTGAACGGGCAACGTATAACTGTGAGGCGACAACGCTACTGCAGCACCACCACTGCAGTAGGGAAGAGTAGACTGCATTATCTTATTTTTTTTTTCCCCTGTGAACCTGCAAGATTGAACTTTAACTTTTTTCAGGGTCTACCTAAATGATCTAAACACACAAACGTCCACATGAAAAATTTATGAAAATCACTGCCAGTTGCATGTTCCGAGACAAAATCTCAGAACTTGCAAAAAAATATATATATTTTTTTTTACATGGACTGTTTGGTGTTCAGGTCTTTCTTCTGTGTGAGATCACTAAAATACTGTGGTTGGGAAATGTCCCCTTTCCCAGATATTGTGTGATCTTGCAGTTGGTGTATGTCATTAGTGGGTAGGGGGAATAAGGAACAGGGGCCCCCTGCAGCAACAATATTATTTTATATGCATGCTTTGAGATTTTGGCTTGGAGCATGCAGATAAAGCTGTTCATTTTTTTTCTTTAATTATTTTAAGTCAACATTTTTCATGTTGACTTTTTTGTATGTAGACCTTTTTAGGTATATCCATATGCATGTGTTTATGTATACTTTTTACAGCATTAGACTGAAAATTATTTGGTCAAATGCTGCAAAATACTTGAATAATTGCAGGCTGATGTGTATCAGTTCGTGAATGGCTGTTGTCCGTTCGGTTACATTGGTTGTTTGTATGCAGTGTCTGTTTTATCTGGGATCATCAGTAAGGGTAATGAGAGTAGTAAGGGAATGTTTCCATTTTCTCAACTATTGCACATTATGTAAGTTGGTATGTAGAACCAGAGAAAGTGTGTGTATACCGCGCAACCTTGAAAAATAACTAATAACACACAAAAGAAGGTTCATGTTGTCCAGCCAAAGGTCGTGTAGAAAACACTGGGAAATACTTGTAAAATTAACTACTTTATTTAAAAATGTTGAGCGCTTTCATCCAGAAACTCGGGACTTTGTTAGAACAGTCAGTAAAACACAATACACCATTTTAAACCCATATCCTAATCATTGCTAAAATGTGATTGGACAACGTTTTAATTTTTTTTTCCAACCACAGTTTACTTCCCCTTGAAAAATCTTGTCATTGCAGGAGGACAGAATGTGAAGTTTTGGTGCGTACAGATTCATCTTGAAAGCGTAGTATGCTATATAACTAAATAAAATGAAATAAAATATAATGTGTAAATACAATGCAAATATTAAAAAAAATGTAATAGATTCTTGTAGCCTTAAATTAGTCGATGTACTTGTAGCCAAGAAAATAAATTCATAACTTTGCTGCTCTCATTTTTAACACAGGAATAATAGAAGTGTGCTCATTCAATCCAGGGAGTGTGGTAGCATCTAAGTGTATTTGCCACACTAGCTCCCTGTATTCAGTCTGGTTCTCCCAATGACCACCTCTGATATCCTGATTAACGATATCCAAAATTCCAAAAACAAAGTGTGTGAAACCTTGGCGTACCATTGTTTTTTTTAAGAGCATTTTTCTGTTTTCTAACGTGGTATAAGTGCTGATATATTCTTTTAACAAATTTTCTCTCCATTCTACCCACGTAGCATGCCTGACATTGCTTACACATAGCCAAATACACCAGTCCCTTGGTTTCACAATTTCCCCTTGAAAGGAATAATTTTAGTGTTGCAGTAACTTTTCAAAATTACACTTTCCTGACTTGTGATGTAAGAACAAAAACTACATCTCCCACATTTCATTGTACCAAAGTGTGGCTCCACCCTGTCACTCTCTAGTATTTTTTTAATATTACTGTCTACGTAGTAAACAAATTGGGGTTTCTGTCCTGCTGTTCGAAATGTGGCATCTGTCTTCAATATATGCCAGGTCTTAATAGTGATGTCTTTTACAAACAAACATTCTTTTACAAACAAACGTATGCCATTATATACAATTACCATCAAGTTGTGAAAATCAATTTGTGAAAGTCAAAAAGCTGAACTTGAGTTACCATTTCCTGGGAGGGGTGTATATTTAACCCCCCCCCCCTTCCCTTAGCCTTATCACAAACATTAAATAAGTCTTGTGTGTAACCTCTCTGTAAAAACAATCATTTCATTCTTTCCATTTCTTCAAAAAACAAGTCGGCGTTGGATACTGGCCTGGCTGCTCTTATAAACTGGCCTTTAATCATGTTGCTTTTACAGTGTTCTGGCTGTGTACTATTATAGTGAAAATACGAGTTGGAAAAAGTGCTCTTTTTGTAAATAGAGGAAATAAAACATTTGTTTTCCACTCTTAGTGAATGTCAAGATAATACGAGGTTTGGAATAAGTGTTTGTAAATCTAAGAAGTGAAATAGTAACAGAGATATATTTTAAAAATGTCTCCAGATCTTCATCCTTTTCCTGCCAAATAATAAAATGCCATTCAATTATCTACCATAAAACATCCAGTAGGAGAGAAATGGAATTTGGAACGCAACACGTCTTTCCCAGGTGAGCATAACTGGGTTAGCAAAAATGGCGGCACAAGCCACCCCCATGGCCACTCATTTTACCTGCTTGTACAACTCGTCTTCTAAGTATAGGAAATTATTCAGTAAAGCTAAGTCTATAAGTTCAACCAACAATCTTACTTCCCTGTCTTCCAACGATTCTATTTCTAAAAGGCCATCTTGATAAAAGGAAAGTTCCCGGTCATGGGAAGTACTTGTAAAAAGATCAATGACATCACTGGTAACAAAACTACAGTCTTCAGTCAAAAGGCCATTGATTAATTTCCCTAAAAAAATCCCAGGAGTCTATTGGTTAATTTCCCTAAAAAATCCCGGAAGTCTTTTAAAATATGTTTGGTACCTCCCAGCATATTCTTGGGTTTCCTGTCAATATATATTGCCAGAGAAACAACCTGTAAGCGGGGTCCTTCTATTTTGTGTTTTGGGAATGCCAAACACCGCAGGAGCCAAGGGCTGTTTCATCAAAAGAAATTCTTTAGTTTCAAAGTTAATAACCCCTTTTGTAAATGCATCGTCCAAAAATAAATCAGTCTTTTGGTATGCAATATTGATTTTGTTTCTTGAACTGGGGGTATATTTAGAATTGTCCTGCAGTAACATGAAGATCTTGACAACATTGTCTATCTGGTTGACGAAAATGACACCACCCTCCTTGTCTAGCTTCAGAACTCTTATAGTTCTATCTTTACTCAAGCACTCTAGAGTAATATGATAGTCTTTGGTCAAGTTAGAAAAACACTTGTGTTTGTAGTTGGAAATGGTATACAAGTCCTTTTCACATACCTTTTCAAACAAACTAAAAGTTTTGTTTAAAGGTGGATTAAAGAGACTCTCCTTTTTAAAATGGCCTGGAACCATAGACTTCCCTCTATCACTGCACATAAGTGCTAAGTTCAGTTTCCTTGTGAAAATGTTCAAATCAACAAAAACATCTACTATGTTCATTTTGTTTGTTGGCACAAATTTAAAGCATTTTTTGAACATAGAAAAATGAACTGGTTCTAAAGTCACATGACTATAGTTAAAAATAGTGAAACCATTACGAGTGACCACCTTGTCGTTTCCCCCTTGTCTTATGAGTGACCACCTTGTCAGGATGTGTGTCTCTCATTTCCTTGTTCACCTGATACAGTGGCGTTCTTATATTCGAGATTTGAATACCCTGTTTGGCTTTCTTGTTCCTTATCCTCTCTATCCTTCTGGGGAGGGGCGGGGTGGACTTAAAGGGTTGTTGTGTTCAAAAATGTTGGTCTGTTCATCAAAGTGATCTAACAAATCTATATAATTTTCATTGACTGTCCCTGAACTCGTGTACTCTAAGTGAGGTATGTTTCTGTGGTTACTATTAGAAAAAGTGGTGTTCCTATCTTTAAGTGGTTATGCCTTCCCTTCCCCATAATCCCTGTCATCTCTAAATAACTTGTTTAGTCTTAATCAACTTTTGTATGGTCACTAACACATTTGAAAATTCTGTCATAATTATTCCTGTGAAATTCAAATAATAAATCATCCAATATTTTACTATTAAGAACCACAATTTCATCCATAAAATTATTGATATGTGACGCATTGAAATCAGTTGTAAATTCTAATAGTTCTGAACCATGTCTGTTGAACATGCCAGTCAGCTTAAAATATACTTTTGTTCCTTTCTGAATACCAAAAGGAAATGTGAAAAGTCTTAATCCTCTAGGGGACTTGTTTCCGTTTTACACAGTCTTGCAAGTGTAGAGTGTCTATCTGAATTGTACGCACCTTTAGTAGTTTCTTCTCTAGGTGCCTGATCATGGTTTTTAAGTCAGGTGAAAATGTTTGGTAGAAGAATCAATGAACATGGTGAAGTCTTCATTCAACCAAGTTTTCATATCCCCTGGAGGTCATAGGTTAAATCCAGTATTGTTTCCCCAGTCTAATTCCTCCCCTCTTTGGTTAGTGCTGACTTCATTAGCTTGGCCAATGTTGAAATGAACATCAGTAGCATCCCTAAGAATGGTGTCTGCCTGTTCCCCCATTTGCAAAGAAGTGTGGAATGAGCCATTGAGTTGTTAAGGGGGGAATGGAGTTGTGGAGATCCATTAAATTCTCTCTCATGTGGATGTTTTTGTTTTATTCAAAGAAGCAATTAGTTGGGTGTATTATTGAGAAAGCAAGGCGATCAACTGCAAAAGATCACCAATAGAGTTGTTATCTTGGTTGACAAAAGAATCCACATTTCCCCCTATCCATAAAAACACTTGACTCTCAAATAAAACGCCGCTATTAGTGCACATAGGTGGAAACCAGAAATAAAGAATACAGCCAGTCAAATTATTCAACCAGTGACTGAAAAAAGGGGGGTTTCCCTGTTTTGTCTGTATAAACCAACTTGTTGGTAACAAAAAAAGTTCTCACTTGTGTTGTTTTTATAATCCAAGTCCTTGGTGCAGACAGACGAGCCAAAGCCATTGCCCAGACAAGAACACACTCAGCAAAACATTTAGAACCAAAGAAAGTGTGTATATACCATGCAACCTTGAGAAGTAACTAATAATCACAAAAGAAAGTTGTTTGCGTTATATTTAGAACCATTGGCAAAGAAAATAAGGGACTCAGAAATTCAAAGATACAATTGGTATGGTAGTCAGGAAAAGCTGGTGTTATTTGCAGATTATATTATTTTATACATGACAAAACCAGAAAGGGACATTACAGTGTTGTAGAACATTTTAAGACAATTTCAGATCTTCTCGGGATACAAAATTAATGAAGCTAAAAGAAAGGCAATAGTGGTAAATTATGTACCTACACTCAAATTGGTCCAACAATATCCATATTTATGGGGACATAATAAAATTAAATATTTAGGAGTATGGATTAGAAATGACTCTGTGATGGCAGCTAAGGATATGTGGGAAGTAGACTAAACCAAAGATAATACAAAAATTGAGAAACTGGAAGTTTTATTATATAGATGTGGATACCAAGATACAAGCCATTAAAATGTTTTTAGTCTCTTTAGTCTTATACACAGGTCAGGCATACTTTTATCAAGCGGAGAAGAAATTGTGGATAGCAATTAAAAAAGAATTGAAGGATTTTATCTGGGAAGGGAAGACAGCAAGGGTCAAGTGGGATAAGATGATTCTACCAATAGAACAAGGTGGACTAGGATTACCTAATTTGAGAGGACATTTTAGAGCAACACAGTTACACAAGCAGAAAACGAAAGGAATGATGCTGATACAGGGAGGAAGCTTAAGAAATAAGGAGAGATTGGGATTTTGGATGCAGCCTCTTATGGAGACCAACCAAAATCATATAGGGTATTATATTCATAAAATAGTAGGGAGTATTCTAAGAACCAAGCCAGCATGAGAATGTAGAAAAGAGATTTTGCTGATAGGGTTGATTGTGGTTAGGGATACAGATAATAAGTAAGAGGGGGCTGGACTTTATTGGAGAAAATTGGCAAAGGAACCAAGGTATTGGGAGCAAATAACTAGAAAGGGAGAGGTAATAGAATGGGAAGAGGCCAAGAATTTATTTGGACTCCAGGTTAGTAGGTTAGAGATTGCCTTCCCTATCAAGGATTGATATCAGAGTATAGGCAAAGAGAAAGAAACAGGGGGCTCCTAAATGAAAGACCAGCACATGTAGAGTTTTTAATAGAATCTAGAACAGATGCTGCCATTAAAGAAGGAGTAATTAGTAAAGCATATAAAATATTGCATGGTAATTATAAGAATCAGTCAGAGGAGCTTAGAAAGGATTGGGAAGAGGGACTGGGTAAGCAATTCACAAAGAGACACTGGGGGAATCTACATATATCTCCCAAATATGCAACAAAGTCTAGAAGATTTAGGATCTTTGTCTGGTAATTTTTACATAGGTATTTTTATGCCCCAAGTAGACTCCAAAGAAACAAATGTTGGCGGTGTGATGGACAAGAAAGAGGAAGCTGGGAACATATTTTTTTGAAGTGTGATGAGCTGGCAGACTCTTGGGATTTCCTGCAGACTGGTCTGTCGGAGATGCTAGGTGAGCAGATTGGGCTGACTGGGGAGATGATTTTTTGAATTATGCTACAGAATCAGAATTGCCTAGACATAGTAAAGCCTTGCTGAGTCTAATTATGGTGGCTGCCAAAAAAGCAATTACTGGCAAATAGAAATCAAAGTCTAGACCAACTTTACTAGAAGTGAATATAGTAACAGAGATAAAACAACTGGAATTAGGATCTTTAGAAAAGGGAAGGAGCAAACTAAAAAGGGAAAAATGGGAATTGTGGGAACAATATATGCAGAGCAGGAATGAGGTTTAAGAGGCAGGATTTAAATGAGCTGTATAATTCTTAACTGACCATGACTGGATGGTTGTACAAATGAATGTTTGCAGTTACAGTTGTTTCAATGGTGTCTGTGATATAAACTGTTTGTAACTAAAGCATTATCATTTTGTATGTTTTTCATTTGTATAAATGTAAGATTGCCTTTGTCATATGTGTAAAATTAATAAAGATGTTTGGGGGAAAAATAATCACAAAAGAAGATTCACATCATCCAGGCACAGCCAAGGGTCATGTAGAAAACACTGAAAAATACTTCAATGTAAAATAAACTACTTTATTTAAAAATGTTGAGTGCTTTCATCCCAGAAACTTGGGACTTTATCAGTACCATCAGTAAAACACAATATGCCATTTTAAACTCATATCCTAATCATTACTAAAAATGTGATTGGATAGTAAATAGTCAATCTGTTGAACCATTTTAGCAAGGTTTTAAAAGTTTTTTCCAACCACAGGTTACTTCCCTTGAAAGATCTTGTCATCACAGAAGGACAGAATGTGAAGTCTTGGTGCATACAAATTCATCTTGAAATCACATTTTAGTCATGATTAGGATATGGGTTTAAAATGGTGTATTGTGTTTTACTGACTATTTTAATTAAGTCCCAAGTTTCTTGGATGAAAGCACTCAACATGTTTAAATAAAGTAGTTCATTTTACCTTGGAGTATTTCATAGTGTTTTCTACACAACCCTTGGCTGTGCCTGTACAGCGTGAACCTTCTTTTGTGGTTATAAGTTGGTATGTATAAATATTAGGGGGTTGAGGGATTTAGGGGGCTAGTTCCCCTACAAAAGCAGTGCTTTAGGGGATTTGAACTTGTTTTAATGTTTTAGTTGTGTTTAACTAATCTCTATGCTATTAAGGTTTTCTGCTCTGCTGTTTTACTCTCTTAATGTAGTCTGCATCATACTAATGATATGCATCCAGGTCACCAACCCAATACTCCGGCATGCACAGTATCATCTACAAAAGGTTGAAACTCAGTCTATCAGAATGAACATCGGCAGATGCGAACCTTTAAAAAAATTGTGTTTTGAAGGGGGCAATCCTCCATGCACCCCCAGTGTAGGGGACTGTGCCACTCTGCACCCCCTGCTAATTATATGTACCAGTTCCAAGGTTGCAAAACAGAGGGGAAAGTGCAAAATCTTACTCCCCTCTTTATACCAATCCTGCATGCAAAGCAGCTGGCATCCTGCAATGAACTGGCAGTTCGACAAAATAACCTTCCTAACAAAGTATTCTAACAAATGTGTGATCAAACAGATGGAACTCAAAGAAAACCGGACTCACAAACCCGTAGATAAGAATAAAATTCAATTTAATATCAAATCCAATTGGATTTATCATGTCCCCATAAGTATGGGTATTGCTGAACCAATCTGTTTGTGGGTGCATAGTTTACAGCTGTCACTTTTGTTTTATCTTCATTGATTTTGTATCCTGAAAAGACTTGAAACTGTGTCAAAATGTTCCACAACACTAAAATGTCCTTTCTGGTTTTATCATTTGCAAATAAAGCCAGTTTTTCTTGACTAGCATACCAGTTCTATCCTTGAACTTCTGAGTCACTTATTTTCTTTACCAATGGTTCTAAATATGACATAAATAATAAAGCGAAAGGGGACACCCCTGTCTGGTTCCTCCGCTGAAACAGAACTTATCAGAGAGGAAGCCACCCATTTTAATTTTCACCTCCAATCCCTCATATATCCTCCTAATTGACCTTATACTTTTATCAGGGAATGCAAGTGCTTACATTGCCCTCCTCATAAAATCCCAGATTGCTCTGTCAAATGCTTTCTCTGCATCAAGACCCACCACCAACAGTGATATTTTCTTACATTCTGCTTCATCAGTGTTCTGTTACTGTTGTTGAATATTTGCCTCTCCTCCACAAAACCACATTGATCCATATCTAACAATTTTGTCAGTACCTTTGTCATTCTTTTAGCCATTATAAGCGTATATGCTTTATAATCATGGTTTAGAATTGATATGGGCCTATATGAAACAGGATTTGATGTGTCTTTGCCATTTTTAGGTATTACAGCCACCACCACTTTCTTCAAGAATGTTAGTACTTCTCCTCCTCTTAAAATACTGTTAAACAAAACATTCCATATCTTTATCAGTTTTTTCCCTCCTAGTTTTCAAACTTCCACAAGAATACCATCTATTCTGGTGACTTTACTGTAGGTTGGTTATGCAGCACTATTTTTAGCTCATCTCCTCCTAGCCTGTTAGTAATTGAGCCTCATCTAACCTTGGCATGTTTTATTCTTCCATGAGCATTTCCATTTGTACCTTTTCTTGATTTCCATGTTTCTGTGCTTTATACAGTTTTTCATAAAATTTCCAAAATATGTCTACTACAGGATCTCTGGTTATTTTCCTTGTTATAAGCTCTCTAAGCTTGATGACAGCACTTTCTGCTTTCTGTTGTCCGAGCTGTTGGGTTAAACAATTTTTGTGCTCTGGAGTTAGTATCAAAAAACAGTTGCTTAACAGCTGTCTTTTTAAACTCGTGCATAGTATAGAGGTAGTCCTTTATTATCTGTTTAGCATTTTGCAATTACTTGTTTTTCTCTTCTTTGAGATTCTCCCTATTCTGCAACGCTTTAACCTTTGTCAGTCCCTCTAAATAATTCTTACTACTTCTTAACCATGTCTCTCTTTTTTAATATCCACCCTATTTTTTAAACTCCAGTTTAATTTTATTCCACCCCCTAGCTATATTTTCAGAAGAGATTTCTATATTCCCTAATAATTCCCATAGTGTTTCCACTATCCATTTCGTAAATTTCTCTCCTTTTAACAGATAGGTGTGAAAGCGCCAGTACCTCATTTTTATTTCATTACCCTGCATTTTTATTTTAGTTATTATTGGCTCGTGATCTGAAATAGTTATTGGAAGCGTATCAAAACTTGCAATTAAATGCGCATGTTCTTGTGCGATACAAGTTCTGTCTAGTCTAGCTCAGTTTTTGTACTTTTGGGGAATCATATGTAAATTAACTCCACACTCCTACTACTGAATTCATATCTTCCATGGTAAATATTTTCATAAATGTCTTCAAAATCTACCCTATTTTGTTATATTTTCCCTTTTGGCTGCTGCAAATCAAATTCCAGTCCCCACCTACAAGTAATATTGCCTGCTGAAAGCTGATTATTTCATCCAGAATTTTCTTAAGCTCCATTATTATGGAATATTTATACATGACAATGTAATCCTCCTCCCTTGCTAGTAACACCTTAATACTAAAAATCTACCATTGTTATATTTTTCCCTCTGTTCTAACAGTATTGGAGCTCCTCTTGCAATTAATATAAGTACTTCCCTTTTCCTTTGTCCAAGATATTCCATTGAATCATCATCATCATCATCCCCTTTTTCCCATTTACATGGGGTCGGGGTATCGTATTAACTGTTGCCAACTCTCTCGATTCAGTGCTACTCTCCTGCCTTCTTCAACACTCATGCCTGACTGTCGCAGATCTTCTTTCACACAATCCATCCACCTCTTTGCTGGACACCCTCGCTTCCTCTTACCTTCTTCCTGTCTTTCCCAAATCACCCTCACCAGATTGTCTTCTGCTTTTCTACACATGTGCCCATACCATCGTAATCTGTTTTCTTTGATCTTTTCTGCAATTGGAGCTACTTTGGCTTCTGCTTTTATGCCCTCATTTCTTCACCTGTCCTGCAGTGTGCATCCTACCACCTTTCTCAGGCACTTCATTTCCATCACCTCTAGATTCTTCAACTGTTCTGCCTTTACTGCCCAGGTTTCTATACCATACAGTAGTACTGGTCGCACCACTGTCTTGTACACCTTACTTTTCAGCTTCTTTGGCATTCTTCTGTCATATACTACACCTGATACTCTATACCAGTTGGCTGCAGCCCCTCTGATTCTAGCTTTGACCTCATCATTCAGACTACCCTTCTCCTCAACCACCCCTCCCAGATACTTGAAGCTGTTTACCTGTTCCACTATCTTCCCATCTATCTCTATTCTCAGCTTCTTCTGATTTCCCCAATCTGCTGCCATTACCACTGTCTTATCGGTGCTTAGTTTCATCCCATGTGCCTTCAGATTTGCATTCCATTCTCCTATCCTTTGCTGAAGTTCTAGATCAGAGTCTGCCTGTACTGCCACATCGTCTGCATACAGCAGCTTTGTTGCTCTGACCCCTCCAACCTGTTTGCTGATGTAGTCCATTACCAGTATGAACAGCAGTGGGCTCAGAGCTGAACCCTGGTGTACACCCACTCCCACTGGGAACCCCTCATTGAGGCCAAACACTGTTCGTACTTGAGTCACTGGGTCCTTGTACATAGCCCATCCTGAAATCTTTTCTTTATCAAATTCACATGCTCAGTTCTTTCCAAATGCATCTCCTGTAACATAGCTTTTTGTACTCTACATATTTTGATATAGTTCACTACTTTTACTTTTTTGTATATATTTGTGAGACCATTTACATTTAAAGATAATATAGAAAGTGTTGCCATTATGTTAAGAAGTTATTATTCTCACCTGTTATGTTTAAAAACTTTTTTTTAATTGTGTAGTTTCAACTTGTGTTGCATGCTTGCATTATTGTTTGACAGGTTGATCTTTTATACAGTTGTTTCCTGACATATCCATTTGAACCTATGTCACATTTTACAAAACTTTTTGTTTTCGTGATAATCCTCAAAGAAAAAAAAAAAAAACAATATCCCCAGAACACCCCTAACACTTTTTAACTTAATACTAATACATAAAAATATGTACATCTTTAAATATTGAGGTTTAACCCTTCTAGTAGGAAGAATTGCCCCAGACTGACAGCCACATTAACAGACTTGGATTAACCTGAGATAAACTAAGCTGTAAACAAACTACTGCAAAAACAACCGGGTCTAACAGTGGATAGCACAACAAATTTAATTAAGCGCTTTTCATGTAACAGGTAGGCAAACATCTTCAGATAAAACAATATTGAAAGAATGCACCATCTAAACTTCCTACTAAGGTGTCATATGGTTGAAATCAATCAAACATACTTAAAAGCAAATGTCGCTTTTCTACTACATTTTACACACGTATAGAATTACTTAATACATAAAAAAATCTCTCTATACATGACAATAGATAGCATTTAAACAGTAACTCTATTTATACAACCTAAGCCATAACTATCTTTCTAAATTCCTAAGTTTTAAAAGGCACATAATAGAACATGAATTATCATCCCTTTAAAACTTATTACTAGAATAAAGGACCTTAATCCAGCCATTCCCCTATGCAAGAGTAAGAAAAAGTATATCAGTTTTTTCTTGTATCATGCTTTTTTGTCCTGACTTTTCTTTTTGTTTTTACATTGCAATGGCTACATTTCTTAAAACTGAACAAAGGAGAAAGAAAATAGAAGAAAAAAGGGGCATCTGTTTACTTTCGTGTCCCTATTGCACTCAAAAATAACTGAGAAAGCTTTACTTTATATCATGCAGGTTATGTCATGTATTATAGAAATTCTACTGTTAAGAACAAAATTTTGATTTACTTATGGTTAACTCGTTCTTTACACTTCCCCTCTCCTAAATGTTCTTTCAAACATTAATGACATGAAGTAGGACATATGCTTTGGAGCCCTGTACAAGGTTAACAAAGCCAAAGAAGTGCAATATTTCCAGGTTTCTGTCCGGTTTCACAAATATAATTAATGCTTTCTAATCCCACATTTATTTGTGAATTTCAGATATGCTGGTTTTCTTCCTGTTGATCTCCATCTCTCAAATTTAGTCTCTGCATCATTTTGGAATAGAATCAATGAAGGATTGGCAAAAAAAAAACAGCATATGAAAATAAAATTCAGTAATGCATACTTCAGAAGGCTAAAATTAATATTGAAAACTTGATATTGGGGAGTAAAGTTCAAACTATAAACCAGTTTGCTGTTCTTGTTCTTACAGTTTTGGGGTGATCAACTGGCCCTAAAAAATATTGGATCGGTTGGATGAAAAAACAAGAAAAAATGCTCCACACTTGATGATGATAAAAATCAATGCATACTAAGCTTATATATTTAACCATCTGAATTAGGTATTGGCCTCCTTGTAATTGATTACATGTATAGATCTGCAGTCATGGGACTGCATACATGTATGTTGACCTCACCGGATCCAAATGTAGAGAAAGTTTTAAAACATGATGAAAAGTCTAATATGATCTCTTTGCTTAGCTTTGCAAAAGTATTTTGATGTTAAGTGGTTGTGACAAAGGTAAATACTGCCAGCTCAGCTGTCTGGAATTTTGTAAATAATCATATGTCATTTGTGAATATCAACATGACTCGTATGCTTGTGGTACAAATGTATTAGAACTGTATGTCATTTAAAATGGTTGTGACAGACCTGTGTAGTGAAGAGATATGTTGTAGAGTATTCAGTTTAGAGATGTGTCCACAGGGTACTGTATTGGAAGAGAACAGAAATGTACATAAACTATTGTAAACGTGTAAATGTATATACTTTAACAGTGGGAACTGGCACATAAAAGGTTAACTTGCAAAACTTCAGAAGAATAGTTGAAATTAATCCACAACAAGATAGACTCCTTAGGTGCACAATAAAGTTCCAGACAGTAGGACCCTTCACGAAAGTCTTTTAATCCGCACAAACATAAATCGTAAAATCCAAAAACATGAAGCACATTTTTCATTTGTAACACTTCCTCAGATGTGGGTTATTTGCAAAAATTAAATCCTTTTTATACTAATAGAACAGCAATGAACCACTGACGTGTTGATTGATGTTTAAAGAGATCATAATACCAAAAGCTATGGTATGGTAATGTATTACGTATGTATTAAAACATGCACAAAACATTACAACTTTCAACAGAACAGACTTATTTGTTTTTTATTTATTTTTTTATTTTACATTTGTTTACCGGGCTAGTCCAACTGGATATATGTCCATTTTCAGTGGAGGCCCGGGGAGAAAAGCTCCACTACAAAACTACTAAACAATGTCAAGATATACATCATTATACAAAAATAGAGAGAAAAAAAAAAACATATGCAATAACTTTGAAACAGGTTGTATTAACTTTTGAGTAAAATCACAAACCTAGGATGGTAAAGAGAAAGAAAGGATAAAGAATATTAAATACTTCGTTAGAGTATGTAGAAGAGAAGAAAGAGAATGGTTGTTAAGGAGTCAGATAATGATGGAAAAAAGAGAGCTAACCTGGGTTATGACAAGAGCATAGCCAATGGATATTTAGGAAGGATTTTAGTTTAGTTTGAAATTGGGAGAGTGATGTTAGGGATGTAAGTTCCTGTGGTAACTTGTTCCATATTTTGCCAACTGAGTTGGAAAATGTGGAGTCACCTGCTGAGTTTTTGGATCGGGATGTTTGGACCAGTATTTTGTTGGTGGAGCGTAGATGCCTCTGATTGTTATAGGGTGTTATGAGGGTGGAGAGTATTGGGGTGTTTTCAGGGTGATGTAGGGCATTATGGGCAATAGTGAGTTGATAGTATTGTATGAGGTGTGGTAGTTCCATCCACCCAAGCTTTTAGATTTAAACAATGATGAGTTCTATATGGAGAGGCAGTTGCAAATCTGGCAATATTATTATATGATGAAGTAAGTTTGCTAAGATTATGTTTAGAGAGATTTGTGTATATGGAGGAAGCATATAAAAGGGTTGAGATTAAGTGAGTTCTGGCTATGGTAGTTTTGGCTTCAGGAGTAAGAAAAGATTTGATTCTATAGAGAGAGCCTAGTTTTCTGTTGGTCGATTTTATTGTAAGATTAATATGATTGTCAAATTTTAATTGATTGTCAATAGTGATACCCAAGAGTTTTGTTGTTTGGTCAGGAGAGATAATGGTTCCATTATCAGATATTAGTGTGAAATGGATAGAGGTAGACAAGTGGGTGGGTGAAAAAGCAAGAGTTTGGTTTTCTTGGGGTTAAGGAGAAGGCAATGATTAGAGAACCATTGTTCTATAGTTGAGAAGGTTTTTTGTGTGAGAGAGTGAAGTTCTGACTGTGTTGAGGCTGCACAAATGATGGTTGTATCATCTGCATATTGAATACAAGTTGTTTGTGGAGTAGCTAGATGAAGTTCATTAATGAAAATGGAAAACAAGAGTGGACCTAAAATAGAGCCCTGAGGGACTCCTATAGTGGTGGGGAGAAGATCAGAGAGTTGGTTGTCCCATAGAACTGCTTGTTTGCGGTTGTCTAGGTAAGATGTGAACCAGCATAAGGCAAGATTATCTAGAGAGAAGGATTTTAAACGATGGAGAAGAAGCTGGTGAGTTACCATGTCAAAGGCTTTGGACAGGTCTACGAAGAATGCTGAAGAAGGAGTATTATTGTTACGGTTTTTGTTAATTGAGTCAATGAAGCATAGTAAGGCTGTACTAGTACTATGGTATGGTCGAAACCCATGTTGGCAATTAGCCAGGAGTTTGTGGTCTAGTAGGTGATTTAGTAACTGTTTGTGGATACACTTCTCCATAATTTTTGCAAGTGGAGATAGTAGTGCTATTGGGCGGTAGTTAGAATACTCAGTAGAGTCACCTCCTTTAAAAAGAGGGATAATATAAGAGATTTTCCAGACTGATGGAATTGTACTTTCTTTTATTGTCCTATTAATAAGTATAGAGATGGGGTATGCTAAGGCTTTTGCACCTAGTTGGAGGTATTCAGCTGGTAATCGGTCAGCAGAGGGGGTTGTAGGTTTTAGTTTATAAAGTAAGGACAGTATTTGAGAGGTAGGTATGGGTTGAAGGTGAAATGGGGGGGGGGGGATAGAGCTAGGTGTAAATAGTTTGGATGTATCAGGGTTTTGTTGATTAGCTAGGTTTAGTATGGCTGAAGTGAAGAAAGCGTTGAAGGCATTAGCTGTTTGTAAGGGGGAGTCGGGGTCAGAGCCAGAAGGGTTTGGTGTGGCAACTTTACCAGGGGATAATAGTTTATTGATAGAGGACCAAAATGTATGTGGTTGGTGTGGTGAAGATTGCTGAAGCTGGGTATAAAAATTCTTTTTATCTTGTATGATGGCTTTCTTTGTCATATTTCTCTGTTGTCTAAAAGTGACATTATCAGTTAGGCTTTTTGTAGTTCGCCATTTAGCCCAGACTTTGTTCCTATCTAAGATAAGTTTCTTAGTGTTATTTGAGAGCCAATGGGCTGTTTTAGATTTGACACGCATAGAGCACATTGGTGCATGGTGTTCCAGGATAGTGAGAAAAGTATTATTAAAGTGACTAACTGCTTCGTCTATTGGGAGAGATTTAAGAGGTGACCAGTTAACTTGCATGAGTTCATTTTGAAACTGGTTGAGGTCAAAATATTTCTTACTACGGAATGATCTGACTTGGATAGGGACAGTAGTGCTGTTTTTTTTGCCTAATAATATAAGTGAGGGAGTGATCACTGAGGTCATCTGGGAGAGTTCCTGTTGTATATTTTTGCTGAGGACTATTTGTTAATATCCAGTCAAGTATACTTTCTTTGTTATTAAGTTTATTTATTCTAGTTGGGAGGTTGATTATTTGAGAGAAGCCATGCAGGTTAATAAGGGTGGATGGATTAGTCTGTTTACATAAGTTCCAGTCAATGTTAAAATCCCCTAAGAGTATTGTCTCTTGAGGGTGATTTAGTGAGAGCCAGTTTAGAAGGTCTTCTAATATGGTTGGATTCTTTCCTGGGGGAAGATAGGTACAGACAATATTTAATGTTTTTTGTGGGTTTAGTTGCAGTTTTGTAATAATTATTTCAATAGTAGCGTCAAGTGAAAGGTTATGATTTGTTCTACTAATCTGCAGTCCTGTTCTATAGAGAATAGCAACCCCACCACCTTTTTTGTTTAAGCGGTCCTGTCTTAGGATGTTGTAGCCTGGAGGAATAACCTCATTGTCATTAATTATAGGTTTAAGCCATGTTTCTGTTAGACAGAGAATATCAAATTGTTGAACTTCTAGTAGGGCATGAATTTGTGCTATTTTATTACAAATGCTTCGTATGTTTAGTTGGGCAATAGATAGCAATTTGGGGGGGTTAGTAGATGGTGTACCATTTCTAATAAGTGGGTGGCATTTAGAGGGAATTGGGGAGGGGTATGGACCAGGGTTTGGGTGAATATCTCCATCTATTAATGAGCAAGATATTATAGGGTTGAAGAGTTGAGGGGGTTTGCAGTAGTAGTAAGGAAATTTTTTAAGGTGGTAGATAAGGTATTTTATGTGAGAAAGGCGGTGGTATTTAGGTTGAAGAAAGGAGGTTGTGTGGATGGTATTGAGATAGTTTATAGATAAGGCTGGTGGAGATGTTTGGGTATGTCTGTTTGGGATTATAAGAGTAAGGGGTAGGGGTAGTTCATAGAAGGTTAAAAGATAGGTAGAGGTTAGAGTAGTAAGGAAAGTTACTAAAAGGAGATGTTGAGTATAATTAGGCATGTTAAGAAGGCCTGTGCAGGGATGTTAGAAATTTAATAAGGGAAAGGTTGGTCAGGGAGTGGGAAAGGAAACAGCTATATAGAAGGGGGTGTGGATGAAGTGTATAATATGATTGATTGTGATAAATGAGGGGTGTGTCTTAGAGGGAAACAATTTGAAGATAGTAATGGTGGGTTGGATGGGTCTAGACTGTGATTGGTTGTGAAGTAAGAGGGTGGGTCTACACTGTGATTGGTTGTGTGGTAAGAGGGTGGATGGGTGGGTCTACAGTGTGATTGGTTGTGAAGTAAGAGGGGTGTGTCTTTGTGGGGGATAAATGTAGAGGTGCTAGGGGCGGGTGGGATTTGGGGGCAGGGAGGGGAGCAGAGTGAGCCCGTAGGGCGAACGGAGCGGGAAGACACAAAAAATTACTTTTGTGTGGTACAGACAAGAGACAATCAGTGAAGTGTGGAAGCAGCAGGTAGGTTTGAACTAGGTCTGTGTGTATATGTAGTGTAACCTTATAAAAAGTAGCCTAAGTGTATGTGTATTTAAAATATTAAAATCTGTGTAGATAATGCATAAAACAAAGATGAAAGTTATATATTCGTGTAAACATTGTTAGAGACATTACTTGTGAACATTTCATTCTAAAAAACAGCTTTCGCTCATTCCAGTGTGTTATACTGCCATCAAGTGACCATTATACTTCATTGCACCCTAACTAAGGAGCCTGCAGTTGTCTTTACCTTGGATGGTCCTGAGCCGCTGAGCAGGCACTGGTTTCCGAGGAAGTACTTTGCACTACCGATTCTCGACACAAACCGACAATTTCTTTTGTATCTACCATTCTTTCGAAAAAAACCAAGTTTCTAAGGCCCAGGATACTTACCACGTCCAAGAAACCGACGACCCAATCTCAGACACCTGCTTCCTTGCCTCAGTCTCAAATGCTTAACATGGCGGAAGACCTTATAATGCTGATCAGGGGAAGCCATGCTGCCCCTTCCAAAAGAAAAAGAGATCTGTCCCCAGTAGTTTTTTTCTGAACAGGAGTCTGATGACTGATGCATCTGAATATGAAGGCATGCCAACCCCTGTCTACTTATGAGGATTCTGATGCAGAGGAATCCATTCCTTCAGCCTCTCCACCCAAGGATTTTCCCTTTTTGGAAACCTTCATACTTCAAGGGAGCATTTCCAATAGGAATATCAGGACTAACCTCAGTCTAAAAAGAGACTCGGAGATTTCTTAGATCTTCCACCGCACAGACCCCCCTGGCCATTCCTCCTGTCCTTGATGTTGTGGATGATGTTTTCTTGGAATCTAGTTTGACTCCTGACACCCTCCCTCCTGCTCCCAGAAAACCTAACAGGTACTACAGAGTCCCTGACTCTCAGAAATTTCTTTTCAAAAATCCTATTGCTGACCCTGAGGTTATTTCTCAAGGGCCTAAAGGAATTAATGCAACTTCTGCTAAGAATCCCACCCCCTCAGATAGGGATTCCCGAGCACTAGATAGATGGTGTAAAAAAGTATACACCTCAGCTACTGTTGCTATCAGAGCACTAAATTGTCAGTTCCATATGCTAAAATTTCAGCAAAATACCATGGAACTCCTCAAGCAAAAAATTTCATCCTTTCCTACTTGTGCAGAAAAGAAGGAATTACAAGAGTTAATGCACTCTGCAAGTCAAGTAACTAAGCACACCTTGCACTGTGGTTTTGATGCCCTAGAAGCTTCTTGCAGGGCAGGCATGCTTGGCTTAAGGAACAGCCCTTGCCAGACCATGTCAAATCTAAATTATTGGATGTACCCTTGCACAAAGACAGTTTAATTGGCACCAAGGCAGAGGAGGTCTTAAAAAAGGTGGAAGAAAAAGCTAAATCTATGCAGACAGTTGAGGATTTCCTACAGGTCCAGCCACCCAGGTTCAGTAGACATTGCCCCTCTAAGCACTAGCCCTTTCCTGCTCCCTCCAGTTCAGTTCAGCCCAGACCCCGGGGAAGCAGCCCCCCCCCCCCCCAGACAGCAGCCACAGGGAATGCAGTAATCAAAGCAATGGAGTTCCTCCACTTCTAAACCAGGGAGTGCAAAACTACTCCCTTAGGGTAAGAACTCACAATGACTCTCCACTTCCACCCCCTTCCCTCTGCCCACCTGCACTTGCCCCTAGGAGGAAAACTCTTCTTCCACGCAAGCACCTGGGCCACCATTACCAACGGCCACTGGGTCCTCAACATATTGTCCCAGGGATACAAATTTTCTTTCTACAGTCTCCCAACCCCAAAAGGGTTCCCGGATCTTCCTCCAAACCAGTGGGCAGAGACGAAAAAGCAAGTCCTTTTCCTGCTCTCTCTGAGTGCAGTAGAGCACGTTCCTGCAGAACAGATAGGCCAAGGTTTCTACTCCAGACTTTTTCTGGTACCCAGAAAAGAGGACACCTGGCACCCCATCCTCGATCTATCCAGTCTAAACACCTTCCTGGTGATACCAAAATTCAAAATGCTCACCCTCCAGCAACTACTACCTATGCTTGCGAAGAATGCCATATCCCAATCAGGGAATCATGCAGGAAATATCTACATTTCAGGGCAGGATCTCTGCATTTTCAGTTCTCTGCACTTCCATTTCGCTTATCTACTACTATGAGTTTTCACCAAATCTCTGGCTTCCCGCCATTGATTTTTGCAGAGAAAGAAATATACAAATTTACCCTTACTTAGATGACTGCCTGATTCAGGCAAGCAGTCGGGAAAAGCTGCTCAAGCACCTGGCCTTTGTAAAGCCCCTACTGTCCTCCCTGGGGTACACTATCAACGAAAAAAAAATCCAAATTAGTGCCCACCCAAAGGATTACGTTCCTGGGAGCATGCCTGGACACAGCATCCCAGATGGCATTCCTTACACCAGAAAAGCAAACTTACCTGACAACCTTCTTCTCTCAACTAGCCACCAGAACCCAGTTATCCGCAAGGGGAATCCTGTAAGCTCTGGGGTTCATGGCATCTTGCATCCTACTCATTCCATATGCCAGACTCCATATGAGGAAACTTCAGTGGTACCTAAAAAGCCTTTAGTGTCAACACTCTCAAGACCTGGAAACATTTATACCAATGATACTTTGCCTAAGGACAGATTTTCTTTGGTAGGCAGCATCATGCTCCCACACAACAAGGGACTATCTTTCACAATACCCCCTGCCGTGCAGATCCTCACCACAGACGCATCAAACTATGCCTGGGGTGCACACCTGGGCGGCAGGTGCATACAGGACCAATGGAGCCCACAGCAAATACATCTGCACATCAACCAAAAAGAGATGTTAGCTGTCCAGCACGCACTGACAGCTTTCAGGCCCCTTTTCTCCCAAGGGGCTCTCCTGATCAAAACAGACAACACCACTGTGATGTGGTATATCTACAAGCAGGGAGGGACTCACTCTATCCTCTATGCTAGCTCCCCATGACCCTTTGGCACACAGCCTTAGCCATGCAATTACACCTGTTAGCACAATTCCTGTCAGGCTCACTAAACTCTCTGGCAGACAACTTGAGCAGAAAACTTCTGGACCCACATGATTGGCAGCTAAACCAGTGAACCTTCACCCTAATAACTCAGAAATTGGGCACCCGAAGGTCGACTTCTTTGCTTCCCACTCCAACCATCAGCTCAGCAGGTTCTGCACCAGACCAGGGAGCCTCACCGCAGGGCCTGGATAGTGGATGCCTTATCCTTCCCCTGGGGTCAACCTTTCGGTTTATGCATTTCCCCCTCTACCTCTCATTACCAGGGTACTGCTCAAAATGAGGGAGGAAAAACCAAGGGCAATTCTGATTGCTCCAGACTGGCCTCACCAGCACTGGTAGCTACTGCTGCGCAGTATGTCCCCACTGCCACCATGGCATCTCCCTCAGACCCCCAACCCTCCTGACCCAGAGGGAAGGAGATTTCGTGCATCCCCAGTTGCAGACCCTCAGTTTTGGCAGCCTGGCTTATCCCCTAACCACTGATCAAGCTGCCAATCTCATTAAACAGGTTCTAGATGTTGTACGTGAGGTTAGACACCCTAGCACTAGAAAGTCTTATGCTGACAAATGGAAAAGGTTCTGCACCTGGATTCAGGCTAAGGGAGCCGATACGGCACATCCCTCCCTACCTCTCATTCTGGATTACCTAGCTGACCTGTTTCACAGTGGTCTCTCTTTTTCCTCTATTAAAATTCATGCCTCTGCTATCTCTGCTCATTTCAACACTGAGCACCCTCTTTTTCTCACACCCTCTCATTAAACAGTTCCTAAGAGGGGCTAGCAACTTGAGGCCACCCAGAAGAGCGCCTGCCCTACCCCAGGTTGGGACCTAAACTTTGTGTTGGAAAAGCTTACCCTGCCCCCCTTTGAACCATCATCCTCAGCAAAGTTAAAGTTTCTCTACTGGAAGACAGCCTTGCTACTGGACATCTGTCAGAAAAATATGTATTAATGTATGTGTTTAGTGCTTATTAGAAGCTAAAAGGGTTAACACATTTCATTCTATTTTATGTATCGCTTAGTTTTGTATGAAACTACGCGATGCTTTCTGAAACTGCAAGATGCTCTCTGACCTAGTATTTGTTAGCACAGCAAAATTCATGTTTATGCCTTTTGGAAATTTACTGAGAAGCAGGTGATTATCTGCTAGGTCAGGAAAATAATGAATAGAACAACACTGTTTTCTATAACGTTATTGAACTTGAACAATCAGCTCTGTTCGTGTTATGAGAACATGCACAGCTGCAGAAAAAGATAGATACAGTTGAACAAAGACTGCTTGAAGAAATGAACTATAATCTGTACTTGCTTTGTGCTCGAATTAGCCCCATAGCACCTTGAATGGTAACATCACATAGTGAGAAGTTGTATCTAACCGGTGGTCTCCAAGGCCACGTTATTTTTCTTAGGAAGTTTTTTCATAAACTTGATAGTGTCAGCAGAAAATCATGGACAAACAGCTGCTATGAAATTATATTGTAAGAACTTGTGATTTGTTACATCAGCTTAGTAGGCAATGTCTTGTAAGAAATGTATAAGAATGGCTTCACTTCCTCAGTCTAGTTAGACAAACTCTGTATTAGCACGTTTTTGTCTCCTTGCTGCAAGAATTAAAGTGCCTTAACCTGAACCTGCCGTGTATTGATCTTTTTGAAGTTGTTTTTTCCTTTGACACCATCACTTAAGCCAGAAGAGTATCTGAGCTACAAGCACCCATGGCTGTAGAGCCCTTCATCATCTTCCACGCTGACAGGGTGTCCCTCAGGACTAACTCATCCTTCATGCCCAAAGTGGTGTCCAATGTGGCTGTCAACCAATGCATTCATTTGCCCACCTTTTTCCTTACCCACAAAACAAGGGGGAAAAGATCCTGCACTCTCTAGATGTACACAGACAGCTCAGATTCTACCTAGACAGGACAAAATCATTCAGAAAGACTGATCAATTGCTAGTCAGCTTTGCTGCAGGGGCAGAGGGCAAAGCCATATCCAAAGAAACCATTTCCAAATGGATAGCACACTGCATCCTTTTCTGTTACAAGCAACACAGGAAACCTCCCCCTAAGGGGGTCAGGACTCACTCTACCAGAGTAGCCTCCACCTCTGCAGCTTTCTTCAGAGAAGTCCCCACCAGGGACATCCTGGAGGCTGCCACATGGACATCTGTTCATACCTTTACCAAGCATTACCACCTGCCTAGCTTCTCCAAATCCAGGGCAGGCTTTGCCACTGCAGTCTTGCAGGGCATCCTAGCCAGCCCCTAGTCTTCTCATCTGCCTCCACTCTTCTCCTCAGCTTTGGGAATCCACCCAGATGTGATGACTGCAAGAGTGAAACACGAAGAACATAGTGCAGTTGTGTACACTTACCATAAATGTAGATGTTCAAGTGTATTCACTGTAGCAGTCCTGGTTTCCCTCCCTCCATTCCCCCTCCATCCCCTTTTCTTCTCTCTCTCTCACGTTACAAGGAACTACTGGTGGGGTTCTTCCACCATATCCTGGCTCCCACTTGGGGGCAACTGACAGGGTAAGAAAAACAGATGTAATGGCGTTGGCTGCTTTACTTTATACTACTGACGACCTGAAGTCAGTCCTGAAGCGACAGCAATTGACGCTGAAATACTAAGCCTCTGGTATTCGGACCGGCCGAGGGCTACTCTGGCAGGGATAAGCCAAATGTGATGACTGCAACAGTGAATACACTCAACATTTACATTTATGGTAAGTGTACACAGCTGTACTTTGTCATCCTCCCAGTGTGTACGTTCCCCACTGTTGCCAGTGGTATGAATTAAGGCTCCTTGATTACTGGGCCAGTGGTCGGGCATCACAATGGTAATGGAAATAATCCAGATGAAGACAAATATCAAACATCAATTGATTGTGCCATAAAATGAAAGAATATAAGGAAAAGGATCAGATGAGAAGGAAAGAAAACTGGAAAATCTGTAAATACAATGGCAGTTATAGGGATCTTCTGTAATAAACTCATGTTTACCAAAATCTGATGCAGCAATTCTTAAGGAGAGATGAAATGAAACCACAAGATGAAAGGCTAGTAATGGCAGCCTAGAATAATGGACTACATACACATTGGTTTACAAAGTCCATTGAACATGTGGGAGAAACGGACAAATGCAGGTTCTTTAAAAAAGAACTGTACAAAGTCGCACATCTTGTTGCTGGTTGTGATACACTCATGGCAAATGGTCTCTATACTGAAAGGTATAACAATTTGGCAAGACTGTTGCATTTTGGGATTGTACAAACACTACAAGATAGAAGTAGCTGAGAAGCACTGGAAAGATGAGAATGATGAGGTTTATATCACATGGTTTCATCCATTACCAACAGTTCAAAAATAGAAGCAAGAAAACCAGATGTAGCAGTCCACAAAAAAGATAAAAGTAGCTTTGATCTTTGAAATTGCTACACATAGTGATTACAGTGTCGTACATACAGAGTCATAAAATACTAGGATTTGCAAACAGAAACGAGAGCAATGTGGAAGAAAGATAATCAGACACTTCTAGTAGTAGTAGGAGTAATAGGCTTAATAAAAAAGAATTTACAGTCATATTTAGATATGCTACCAATACATGTAACTCTATGAATTTCAGAAGGAATCAGTTGTGGGTACATGGTGGGTACTGAGAAGAGCACTTGTGGCTAACATCAAAGATTAAAACAATATTAATTTCATGAATTTTAATTGTACCCTGACTTAGGAATGGGGTCCATTTCTACCATGGTATTAGAAACCCCAAAAACTTTGAGAAATTAAACCAAGATGCAATTGTACATTGACCTACTGGAACATATTTGATCCCTGTGTAGGCCAGAATAGCATAGTTGCTTAGTTCTATGAGTCGTTTGTATGATTCATCCATCCTTTTGTCCTAGATTCAGTTCACTCAGCCTCTTGTTTACTGTGTGTTTGTGAGCACCTAGGAGCCAGCAGTTTTACATGTGGGCTTACCCAGATAAAGTAATAAAACGCATAGCATAACAGATTGTGTGGTTTTGTAGTAGAATGAATGAATACATCTTTGTTTATGACCTTCTGACAAGTTTGCTTTTCCAGAGAATGTAAATAAATTGAGAGATTGTAAAGCAACAGCAGATAATAAGCATCTTTTCACTGAGTTCAGCTTAGCTTTTATTGTAGTGCTTTATCACAAATATAATTCAAATAAGCAGATGTCAGAAAAAAGTGAAAGTATATGCTAAGCAAAATACATCTTAAAATACAGAGAAAGAAACATTGTTAAGTTATGCATTCAAATAAAAATATACATGTATTAAAATAAAAGTAATAAAAACAGAGTCACGTCAAAGTCAAACATAAAAAATGAATTATTGTTGACATTTTCCTCTGCTGTGCTTCTGACACCTCCACAGGGATAACCTCTGCTGTATGCCCAGAAGTTTTGCAGTGTGACATTTGAAATGGTCAGTCCTTGTTACTGATTCATATATTGTGGGGATTTGTCTGTCTTTAATTTTTGCTCCTAAAAGACACAAGGTGACACAGTCAGAGGATCTGTTCTGTCACAGGGTTGGAGTCTGCTTTTTCTTTCTCCCCTTTATCGTTTGTTACTATTTAATTAGGCAACCCTCTTTTTTGTGACCACTTTAACTTGAGACAGAAGAAACTGAACCACACTGCATCTGAACACGCAGTGCTGATGTCTGCATAGACTTCCCCTTCATTGTGAATCTACATTTATGGGGAGGCAAATCTAACACAGGAAAAAAAACCTTTCATCATTATTTTGATGTTTACAGTTGTCTAGCCATCTATCTGTAGAGTTAAGATTAATACA